>NC_042965.1:41309848-41546068 GCF_901001165.1 Salmo trutta | reverse complement strand
ATTTGGCCTGTCTCCTCTATATGGTGGTGTTGGGGGTTGTAGATGTTGACTGTCTCCTCCCTGTGTGGTGGGGTTTTGTAGATGTTGGCCTGTATCCTCCTTGTGTGGTGGGGATGTAGTTGTTGGCCTGTCTCCTTCTGTGTGGGGGGGTTGTAGATGTTTGGCATGTCTCTCCTTGTGTGGTGGGGATTGTAGTTGTTGGCCTGTCTCCTTCCTGGATGGGCTGCATTCTAAGAAGGATTTAGTCGTTTTTTGCTTTTAAGATCTACACTCCTTAGCTGTCTATTTAAGTCTTTTCAGTAAGAGTTGTCTGTTCCAAATATTCTCTTCAAATAGATAAGAGCGTCTGCTAAATGACTAAAATGTCAAATGTAAATGTAAAATAGTGCCCTGTGATAAGATTCAATATCCTCCAAGGTATTGTAGTAGTCAGAATAGAACAGATATCCTTCCAAGGTATTGCAGTCAGGATAGAAACTCACAACAAGCAGAATCAGAACCAGTACCAAGCCTACACAAAATGTTTTCATGGTTGGAATCAGCAGCAAACTTTGAACTTGAGATATGAAATAAATGATAGTAAAGAAGCATAGAATAAAAGGAGTGAAAGAGACTCGGTTTTATGTCAGAAGTTAATGGTTCTCTGAAGAAAGACAGAAGGCTTTGGAAGTGTTGGGTGGACAGGAGGAGAGCAACGTGTGATAAGGGGAGACAGATGGACATCTGTGGATTAGGTGAAGGAGGGGTTGAGGTCAGGAGGTGAGGACAGATTCCTTAAGGGAGTAATAAGGGTTGATATCTGTTACCCTCTTCCTGTAGAACCATAAAATGAAAGGATTGGAGAGAAGGAGGAGTGTCTTAAGTGGGATGTATATAACTGTGATGGTAAGAAATGTTTGCTGTCTGAATACAGCTGTGTCGACCCTTTGGAAAGAATTAAACTTAGTTCAGCGTCTCGTAGATGTGGCTATTTACTCTGAAAAATAAGAACCTAACAATGTTAAAGCTAATTTAATATTTAGACCAAACAATACTCCACCCCCCACTCCCACTTAATACTCTGCTCCCCCAATACCCTGGTCTTCCCCCCAATATTTTGCACCCCCCCCCCCTCAATACTCTGGGCTTCGTTCAGTATTCTTTTATGTTCTGAAACGTTCAATTGAAGGGAAACGGCATTGTACTGAACGAGCAGTTAAAACTTGGAGGGGTTAGGTTGTGTCTGGGGGAACGCTGTCAGTTTGCCACTGCCCTTGAAATACATCACTCATTGCTTCAAGCCACTCCTCGCCACACCCAACTTACTATGTGTTGTATAGGAAGTTAGTAACATATCCAATTGATCAAGCTGAATTTAAATGTTATAGGTAAATTTCTATTTTGCCCTGTTTATCAAAAGTGTTGGAAAAACTTGTCAATAATCAACTGACTGGCTTTTGATGCCTATAGTATTCTCTCTGGTATGCAATCTGGTTTCCGCTCAGGTTATGGATGTGTCAATGCAACCATTGCACTTGATTCTAAGCAATATTGTGCTCTATTTCTATTGACTTGGCCAAGCGTTTGATACTGTAGACGATTCCATTCTTGTGGGCAGGCTAAGGAGTGTTGGTGTCTCCGAGGGGTCTTTGGCATAGTTTAATAACTACCTCTTGAAAATAAGGGAGAGCCGCACAGATGCATCTGAGCTCTAGAGTGTGCGGCTCTCCCTTATTTTCAAGTTTTCTACTCCGCTAGCCAGCACCTCGCCTTACTAGGTGTTTGTTTCTTTTTCTTCTAGATTAATAACTACCTCTCTCAAATAGTGCATTCTAAAGTGAGAACATCTGCTGTCCCAGCCACTGCCTGTCACCAAGGGAGTACCCCAAGGCTTAATACTAGGCCCCACGCTCGTCTCAATTTACATCAACAACATAGCTCAGGCAGTAGGAAGTTCATCCATTTATATGCAGATGATACAGTTTTATACTCAGCTGGCCCCTTCCCGGAGTTTGTGTTAAACGCTCTACAAAAACGTTTTCTTAGTGTCCAACAAGCTTTATCTGCCCTTAACCTTGTTCTGAACACCTCCAAACAAAGGTCATGTGGTTTGGTAAGAAGAATGCACCTCACCCCACCGGTCTGATTAATACTCTGAGGGTTTAGAGCTTGAAGTAGTCACCTCATAGAAGTACTTGGGAGTATGGCTAGATGGTACACTGTCCTTCTCTCAGCACATATCAAAGCTGCAGGCTAAGGTTAAATCTATACTTGGTTTCCTCTATTGTAATCGCTCCTCTTTCGCCACAGCTGCCAAAACTAACCCTGATTCAGATGACCATCCTACCCATGCTAGATTACGGAGACGTAATTATAGATTGGCAGGTAAGGGTGCTCTCGAGCGGCTAGATATCTTTACCATTCGGCCATGCAGCCCTCCCTCCACATACAACACCTGATCTGCCAGTCACATTCTGCCCCAAGTGGCGCAGAGGTCTAAGGCACTGCATCTCAGTGCAAGAGGTGTTACAAGAGTCCCTGGTTTGAATCCAGGCTGAATGTAGCGGCTGCTTTAATGGTGGCAGGGAAGTCAGACGATGAGAGCAGAATAGGCATTAGCCGTAGTAGTTTAATACAAATATTCAAAATGGGTACAAAACCCGACACGCACCAGAACCAAACGTGTAACAAGCACTAATACAAACAATACCGCACAAGGATATGGGGGGAACAGCAGGATTAATAAAACACCATTGTAACGCTCGTCGTCGGGTGATAAGGAAGCGGACCAAAGCGCAGCTGGGAGCGAACACATGTTTATTTAGACACAAATAAACACGTTACCAAAACAGACAAAGAATAGACGAAACGTTAACTTGCTCAAACAAAGAGGCAAACAACCCAAAAACATCGTGGGGAAAAGGAACTTAAATATGATTCCCCAATCAGAGGCAACTAGCGACAGCGTCCTGATTGGGAATCGAATAAACCCAAATAGAAATTGCCCCAAAGCAAGGCTATACCAAAATAAATATAGAAAATAAAACTATAGAAATGCCACACCCTGACCAAAATAGAAGAGTTCACCTGGTAGGGTTGTGACAGTACACCCCCTCAACGGTGCGTACTCCGGTGCACCAACCTAATGTCTATTAGGGGGGGGACACGGGTGGGCGCCTCACCCTCGGTGGAGGCTCTGGCCCGGGCGTGTTTCTCCCCTGCCTCCACCCTAGCCCTACCCTCTGGCCCGGACTGGACCCACGGTGGAGCGGCATGCTCAGGCTCCGGAGCGGAGCCGCGCGACCGGAACAGGAATGGTCACGGGCCGGACAGGACCGGGGACACGCACCACCAACCTGGTGCGGGGAGCAGGGACGGGCCGGATGGCCTGGGGACACGCACCACCGGCTTGTGCGGGGGAGCCGGGATGGGCGGACAGGACTGTGGACACGCACCATAACCTGGTGGGGGAGCAGGGACGGGCCGGACAGGACTGGGGACACGCACCACTAACCTGGTGCGGGGAGCAGGGACGGGCCGGACTGGACTGGGGACACGCACCACTGGCTTGGGCGGGGAGCAGGGACGGGCCGGAGGACTGGGGACACGCACACTGTCTGTGTGTGGGGCAGGGCAGGGCGCGGAGACAGGGACTGGGGGCACCACTGACCGCGCTGGGAGCGTGGGCGGCCGGACGGGACCGGGGACAACGCATCACTAACCTGGTGCGGGGAGCAGGGATGGGCCGGACAGGACTGTGGACACGCACCACTAACCTGGTGCGGGGAGCAGGGACGGGCCGGACTGGACTGGGGACGCCTGGCAGCTCGGGACAGTCTGGACAGTCTGGCCACTCCGGCAGTTCAGGCCACTCCGGCAGATCAGGGCAGTCTGGCCACTCTGGCAGTTCAGCGCAGTCTGGCCACTCCGGCAGTTCAGCGCAGTCTGGCCCCTCCGGCAGTTCAGCGCAGTATGGCCACTCCGGCAGTTCAGCGCAGTCTGGCCACTCCGGCAGTTCAGCGCAGTCTGACCACTCCGGCGACTGTTGACTGACGGGCAGCTCCGACGACTGTTGACTGGCGGGCAGCTCCGACGACTGTTGACTGGCGGGCAGCTCCGACGACTGTTGACTGGCGGGCAGCTCCGACGACTGTTGACTGGAGGACAGCTCCTGCCCCGTCAAACAGCCCTTGTGCCCCCCCCTAAAAAATTCTTGGGGATGCCTCTCGGTCTCCCTAAACTCTTCCATCGCCCTGGAAATGCTCCTCCTTAACTCGGCCCATGTCCATCCTTCCTCTTCGTTCCTCTGCTGCTTGGTCCTGGTTTGGTGGGTTGTTCTGTAACGCTCGTCGTCGGGTGATAAGGAAGCGGACCAAAGCGCAGCTGGGAGCGAACACATGTTTATTTAGACACAAATAAACACGTTACCAAAACAGAGAAAGAATAGACGAAACGTTAACTTGCTCAAAAAAGAGGCAACAACCCACAAACATCGTGGGGGGAAAAGGAACTTAAATATGATTCCCCAATCAGAGGCAACTAGCGACAGCTGTCTCTGATTGGGAATCGACATAACCCAACATAGAAATACGCCCCAAAGCAAGGCTATACCAAAACATAGAAAATAAACTAAAGAAATGCCACACCCTGACCAAAATAGAAGAGTTCACCTGGTCAGGGCGTGACAACCATACGTAAACAGGGAAATATAAAACAGGTGTGTGGGAAAACAAGACAAAACAAATGAAAAATGGAATGGCAATGGCTAAAAGACCGGTGACGTCGACCACCGAATACAGCCCGAACAAGGAGAGGCACCGACTTCGGCAGAAGTCGTGACACTGAATCATTTCCGGCTGTGATTGGGAGTCCCATGAGGCGGCGCACAATTTGCCCAGCATCGACCGGGTTTGGCTGGGGTAGGCCGTCATTGTAAATAAGAATTTGTTCTTAACTGACTTGCCTGGTTAAATAAAATATATGTTTTAAAGTTCCCCAAAGCACACAGATCCCTGAGTCACTTCTCTTTTCAGTTCACTGCAGCTAGCGATTGGAACGAGCTGCAACAAACACTCAAACTGGACCGTTTTATCTCCATCTCTTCATTCAAAGACTCAATCATGGACACTTATTGACTGTTGTGGCTGCTTCGAGTGATTTACTGTATTGTTGTCTATACCTTCTTGCCCTTTGTGCTGTTGTCTGTGCCCAATAATGTTAGTACCATGTTTTGTGCTGCTACCATGTTGTGTTGCTACCGTGCTGTGTTTTCATATGTTGCTGCCATGCTTTGTTGTCTTAGGCCTCTCTTTATGTAGTGTTGTCTCTCTTGTCATGAAGTGTGTGTTGTTCTATATTTTTATTTTAAAAAATTATGCCAGCCCCCATCCCCACAGGAGGCCTTTTGCCTTCTGGTAGGCCATCAATGTAAATACGAATTTGTTCCTAACAGACTTGCCTAGTTAAATAAAACTTTGATACAACTTTTTTTTTAAAGAGAGAGGAGGGCTATGAGATCATCAACATAGTGTGATAAATATTCTCTTGATTTAGTCTTCATTATTACATGCTAAATGTTTCTGATCAGTGATAAATGAGAAAAATAATACATTAGCTACCACTTCCACTTGTCCAGCCACAGATCAATGAACCAAATATTATACAGACAGATTCTGTGAAACCAAATCATATTGATTGACTATCAGACAAGTTACAGGCTTTTGGTCGGGAGTAGGCCAGGCTACTATGCAAGTGAAGAGAAAAATCCACTTGTTTAACATGCTAGCAAAATGTTCTGATTAGCTACTATATGAGCAAACTACAATAAAGATTATCGTTAGCACTCACCTCAATTTAATTAACATTTCCCCAGCATAATTGTTAGCAAATATCCAAATGGAGATTCAGTGAAAACAAAGATCTGACATTGATTGATTTATCTAGAGGACTTGCTTGTCTCAAAGCAGTGATGGTGCTGAAATGATAATCTAAATGACCCCACGTGACTATTGCTGGAAATTAGTATAACGGTTGTGTATGACTTTTGGGAGTTTCAGTATGAGCAAGAATTTGATACATGCCTTCAATTGAATTAGCCTACTTTATTCCAATATTTTCATCATTTAGATGTGTTTTCCTCCCTCCCTCTGCGTGAACATTCTGAATAGAAGTCTCTGATTGGCTCTGATCAACCAGTTGGCTGTTTATGACATCATCAACACTAAACACTAGTTGTATCTGTCAGACCAGATCTATAGTAATTTCTCTCCGCTTTTTACTTTTGGATGATTGAATGATTCGTAGCAGATCTTGCAACGTGATTGGGTTAATTCGGGACGGTAGGTAGCCTAGTGGGTAGAGCATTGGGCCAGTAACTGAAGGGTTGCTGGTTCAAATCCCTGACCTGACAAGGTAAAAACTGTTGTTCTGCCACTGAACCAGGCAGAAAAGAACTATGCAAGAATTAGTATGCAGAACGCACTGTTCCCCAGTAGGCTGTCATTGTAAATAAGAATTTGTTCTTAACTTATTTAACTGCCTGTTGAATAAAGGTTAAATTGAAAAAAAGCTAAGTGTCACTATCAGCGGACAGCCTGAACTGCTGTCAGTTTCCTCAAATCAAAGTTTATTAGTCACGTGCGCTGAATACAACAGGTGTAGACTTATTAACAGTGAAATGCTTACTTACAGGCTCTAACCAACAGTGCAAAAAGTTATTAGGTGAAAAATAGGTAAGTAAAGAAATAAAAACAACAGGAAGAAGACAGTGAAAAATAACAGTAGCGAGGCTATATACAGGCACCGGTTAGTTGGGCTGATTGTGTCACAACGGCCTACTAGCCATCACCGATCCATTTTTCCTTTTCCGTT
The DNA here is from genome assembly GCF_901001165.1 of Salmo trutta. NCBI lineage: Eukaryota > Metazoa > Chordata > Actinopteri > Salmoniformes > Salmonidae > Salmo > Salmo trutta. The sequence goes on along the minus strand of NC_042965.1, from coordinate 41,539,219 downwards.
TGTTTGTCTTTGGTTTTTTCACATCTGGTTTCATTTACTTTAATTTCTGTGTGTTAATTACCCCTGTTGCCTGCTTAGGTTTGTGCGGAATTATTTGTTTCATGTTGCTCGTTGAGGTTGTGCCTCAGTTATGTTCACGTATATACCGATTGTGTATAAGTTTAAGGAGCATTGTTTTTCCTCCTTCCGTGAGTAACTGTGTTCTCTTTTGTCGTGGGGCGTTTATTTGGTATTGTACCTGACCCTATTGTTGTGGACTTGCCTATTAACCTGTTTAGGATAGGGGGCAGTATTTTCACGGCCGGATAAAAAAACGTACCCGATGTAATCTGGTTATTACTCCTGCCCAGAAACTAGAATATGCATATAATTGTTTGATTTGGATATAAAACACCCTAAAGTTTCTAAAACTGCTTGAATGGTGTCTGTGAGTATAACAGAACTCATATGGCAGGCCAAAACCTGAGAAGATTGCATACAAGAAGTGCCCTCTCTGACCATTTCTTGGCCTTCTAAGGCATCTTTATCAAAAACAGAGGATCTCTGCTGTAACGTGACATTTCTAAGACTCCCATAGGCTCTCAGAAGGCGCCAGAACGGGGAATGATGACTCTGCAGTCCCTGGCTGAAAAACAGTAGCGCATTTGGATAGTGGTCGATCTGAGAACAATGAAATGGGCGCGCGCACATGTGAAGAGTCCATTTTACATTTTCAGGGTTTGAACAAAACGAGGTCTCCCGGTCGGAATATTATCGCTATTTTACGAGAAAAATCACATAAAAATTGATTTTAAACAGCATTTGACATGCTTCGAAGTACGGTAATGGAATATTTTGAATTTTTTTGTCACGATATGCGCCGGCGCGTCACCCTTCGGATAGTGTCTTGAACGCAAGAACAAAACGCCGCTATTTGGATATAACTATGGATTATTTGGAACCAAAACAACATTGGGTGTAAACTAGAAGTCCTGGGAGTGCATTCTGACGAAGAACAGCAAAGGTAATCCAATTTTTCTTATAGTAAATCTGAGTTTGGTGAGTGCCAAACTTGGTGGGTGTCAAAATAGCTAGCCCGTGATGGCGAGCTATCTACTCAGAATATTACTAAATGTGCTTTCACTGAAAAGCTATTTTAAAATCGGACACCGCGATTGCATAAAGGAGTTCTGTATCTATAATTCTTTAAATAATTGTTAGGTTTTTTGTGAACGTTTATCGTGAGTAATTTAGTAAATTCACCTGAAGTTTTCGGTGGGTATGCTAGTTCTGAACGTCACATGCTAATGTAAAAAGCTGGTTTTTGATATAAATATGAACTTGATTGAACAAAACATGCATGTATTGTATAACATAATGTCCTAGGAGTGTCATCTGATGAAGATCATCAAAGGTTAGTGCTGCATTTAGCTGTGGTTTTGGTTTTTGTGACATTATATGCTAGCTTGAAAAATGGGTGTGTGATTATTTCTGGCTGGGTACTCTCCTGACATAATCTAATGTTTTGCTTTCGTTGTAAAGCCTTTTTGAAATCGGACAATGTGGTTAGATAAAGGAGAGTCTTGTCTTTAAAATGGTGTAAAATAGTCATATGTTTGAAAAATTGAAGTTTTGGGATTTTTGAGGTGTTTGTAATTCACGCCACGCCCTATCATTGGATATTGGAGCGGTGTTCCACTAGCGGAACATCTAGATGTAAGAGGGTAAAAGACACTACTTGGACATCTCTGCTCTCCCGCGCTTGACTCCTTCACCTACCTCTTAATACAATAATGCAACAGAATCCCGCACCGCATTATTACGGAGTCAGCAGGAGCTGACACGCTCCCGACATCTATGGAGGAGCGCGTGCAACACCACACGGCAGTATTACACCGTCTGGGGACCGCGATGGATCAGGTGATGGCGACGATGGAAAGATGGGAGAGAGGTTGCCTTCCTCCACCAGCCACACTCCAACCAGTCCCACAATGATCTCCTTCGTTGCCTGGTCCCAATGGAATTCGTCTCGGCTGCCAGGGGTTCCTACTCCAGCTGGAGCTATACCTGGTGGCAACCGTTCACCCGGCTCCTTCGGGAGGTGAGAGCGTGAACGCCCTCATCTCCTGCCTCTCAGGCAAAGCCCTGGAGTGGGCCAACGCGGTGTGGAACGAGGTAGACTCGGCGAGGGACCACTACCAAGAGTTCATCCGCCACTTCCGGGCAGTGTTCAACCACCCACCTGAGGGCCGAGAGGCGGGTGAACATCTGTTTCATCTGAGGCAGGAGACGAGGAGCGCACAGGACTTCGCCCTGGAGTTCCGGACCTTGGCCGCCGGCGCGGGATGGAACGACAGGGCCCTGATCGATCACTATAGGTGCAGTTTGCGCGAGGATGTTCATAGGGAGCTAGCCTGTAGAGACACCACCCTCACCTTGGACCAGCTGGTGGACATGTCCATTCGGCTGGACAACTTGCTGGCTACCCGCGGACGTTCGGATCGGGCCCTGTCAGATTCATCCCGCAGCACCTCCGCTCCAACGCCCATGGAGCTAGGAGGTGCTGCAGCGAGGGCGACCGGAGGAGGAGCCCTTTCCTGCACCAGCTGTGGTCGTAGAGGGCACACTGCTGACCGGTGCTGGAGGGGCTCTTGTGGGAGTCGAGACGGCAGGCCGAGCACTGTTCGGACTCCCCAGGTGAGTCGGCACCAGGCTCACACAGAGTCCCTGTTGGTCACATGTATGTGTTGATTTCCTTTCCTGAGTTTTCCCCTCATTCCCAGCTTAAGGCGCTAGTAGATTCAGGCACAGCGGGGAATTTTATTGACCGCGGTTTTGCGCATAGTTTAGGGATCCCCCTTGTTCGGATTGATAAACCCTTCCCAGTGCACTCTTTAGATAGTCGACCATTAGGGTCAGGGCTAGTCAAGGAGTCCACGGCTCCACTGGGCATGGTTACGCAGGAGGGTCATGAGGACAGAATTAGTCTATTCCTCATTGATTCTCCTGCATTTACAGTGGTGCTGGGGATCCCCTGGTTGGCCTGTCACAACCCCAAGATTTCGTGGCAACAGAGGGCTCTAAAGGGGTGGTCAGAGGAGTGCTCAGGCAGGTGTGTAGGAGTTTCCATCGGTGCAACGACGGTGGAGACACCAGACCAAATCTCCACCGTGCGCATTCCCTCAGAATATGCCGATTTGGCTATAGCTTTCTGTAAAAAGAAGGCGACCCAATTACCACCTCATCGACGAGGGGATTGTGCGATAAATCTCCTGGTATACGCCTCACTTCCCAGGAGTCACGTGTATCCCCTGTCACAGGAGGAGATGGTGGCTATGGAGACATATTTCTCTGAAACTCTGGGGCAGGGGTACATTCGGCCCTTCACGTCACCTGCCTCCTCGAGTTTGTTTTTTGTGAAGAAGAAGGGAGGTCTGCGTCCGTGCATTGACTATAGAGGTCTAAAATCCATCACAGTGGGGTACAGTTACCCGCTTCCTCTCATCGCCACGGCAATTAAATCATTTCACGGAGCACACTTCTTCACAAAACTGGATCTCAGGAGCACGTATAACTTGGTGCGTATCCGGGAGGGAGATGAGTGGAAGACAGTGTTTAGTACCACATCCGGCCATTATGAGTACCTTGTCATGCCGTACGGGTTGAAGAATGCTCCAGCAGTCTTCCAATCCTTTGTATACGAGATTCTCAGGGACCTGCACGAGCAGGGTGTGGTGGTTTATATCGATGACATTCTGGTATATTCCGCTACACGCGCCGCGCATGTGTCTCTGGTGCGCAAAGTACTTGGGTGACTGTTGGAGCATGACCTGTATGTCAAGGCTGAGAAATGCTTGTTCTTCAAACAGGCCGTCTCCTTCCTAGGATATCGCATTTCCGTATCAGGGTTGGTGATGGAGTGTGACCGCATTGCAGCCGTGCGTAATTGGCCGACTCCAACCACGGTAAAGGAGGTGCAGCGGTTTTTAGGGTTTGCCAACCACTACCGGAGGTTTATCCGGGGTTTTGGGCAGGTGGCTGCTCCCATTACCTCAATGCTGAAGGGGGGACCGGTGCATCTGCGGTGGTCGGCTGAGGCGGACAGAGCTTTTGGTCGTCTGAAGGCTCCGTTTACCTCGGCTCCCGTGCTCGCTCATCCGGATCCCTCTTTGGCATTCATAGTGGAGGTGGATGTGACTGAGGCTGGGATTGGAGCCGTGCTCTCACAGCGCTCGGGTACGCCACTGAAGTTCCGCCCCTGTGCTTTCTTTTCGAGGAAGCTCAGCCCGGCGGAGCAAAACTATGACGTGGGGGATCGGGAATTGTTGGCTGTCGTCAAGGCTCTGAATGTGTAGAGACATTGGCTTGAGAGGGCTCAACACCCTTTTCTCATCTGGACTGACCAGACGTAATCTGGAGTACATCCGGGTGGCGAGGAGACTGAACCCTCGCCAGGCAAGGTGGGCTAAGTTTTCACTGATTTAGGTTTACTATATCATATAGACCAGGTTCCCAGAACACTAAGGCAGACGTACTCTCCCGACTGTATGATACAGAAGAGCGGTCCATCGATCCCACTCCCATACTTCCGGCCTCTTGTCTGGTGGCACCGGTGGTGTGGGAGGTGGACGCAGACATCAAGCGGACGTCGCATTCAGAGCCTACTCCACCACAGTGTCTTGCTGGAGGGTGTACGTTCCGCTTGAAGTTCGCGACAGGTTGATCTGATGGGCTCACACGTCACCCTCCTCTGGTCATCCAGGCATCGGTAGGACGATGCGATGTCTTAGTGGAAGTGCTGGTGGTCCACTTTGGCCAAGGACGTGACGGTTTATGTGTCCTCCTGCTCGGGGTGCGCTCAGTGCAAGGCTCCTAGGCACCTGTCCAGAGGGAAGTTACAACCCCTTCCCGTTCAACAGCGGCCTTGGTCACACCTGTCTGTGGACTTCCTGACCGATCTGTCTCCCTCACAGGGCAACACCACGATCCTGGTCGTTGTGGATTGGTTTTCTAAGTCCCCCCCTGGACATCGAGGGGGCCCCGGCGTATGCAGTTCGGTCCATACTGGACTCGAGGCGTCGGGTGAGGTGCCTTCGGTACCTCGTGGATTGGGAGGGTTACGGCCCAGAGGAGATGCTGGGTGCCGGTGGAGGACGTATTAGACCCATCAATGCTGAGGGAGTTTCACCGCCTCCATCCGGATCGTCCTGAGCCTCGTCCTCCGGGTCGTCCTCGAGGCCGGTGTCGGCGCGCTGCGGGAGACGTGCGTCGGGGGGGGGGGTACTGTCACGACTTCCACCAAAGGTGGTTCCTCTCCCTGTTCAGGCGGTGCTCGGCGGTTGGTGTCGCCGGCCTACTAGCCATCACCGATCCATTTTCCTTTTCTCTGTTTGTTTTGTCTTTTCACATCTGGTTTCATTTACTTTAATTTCTGTGTGTTAATTACCCCTGTTGCCTGCTTAGGTTTGTGCGGAATTATTAGTTTCATGTTGCTCGTTGAGGTTGTGCCTCAGTTATGTTCACGTATATACCGATTGTGTATAAGTTCAAGGAGCGTGGTTTGTCCTCCTTCCGTGAGTAACTGTGTTCTCTTTTGTCGTGTTCGTTTATTTGGTATTGTACCTGACCCTGGACTTGGCTATTAAAAGACGCTACTTGGACATCTCTGCTCTCCTGCGCTTGACTCCTCACCTACCACAGGGCTAGGGGGCAGTATTTACACGGCCGGATAAAAAACGTACCCGATTTAATCTGGTTATTACTACTGCCCAGAAACTAGAATATGCATATAATTATTGGCGTTGGATAGAAAACACCCTAAAGTTTCTAAAACTGTTTGAATGGTGTCTGTGAGTGTAACAGAACTCATATGGCAGGAAAAAACCTGAGAAGATTCCTTACAGGAAGTGCCCTCTCTGACCATTTCTTGGCCTTCTTGACTCTCTTTATTGAAAACAGAGGATCTCTGCTGTAACGTGACACTTCCTACGGCTCCCATAGGCTCTCAGAAGGCGGGAAAAAGCTGAATGATGTAATTCCATCCCCAGGCTGAAACACATTAGCGCTTTTGGCAAGTGCTCTATCAGAGGACAATGGGCTGAGGCGCGTGCACGACTCGACCCCATGCTTTTATTTTCTTTCGTCTTTTAACCTAACACAGATTCCCGGTAGGAATATTATTGCTTTTTTACGAGAAAAATGGCATAAAATTTGATTTTAAACAGTGGTTGACATGCTTCGAAGTACTGTAATGGAATATTTAGAAATGTTTTGTCACGAAACGCGTCGTGCGAGTCACCATTATTTACCCTTCGGATAGTGTCTTGAACGCACGAACAAAACAGAGGATATTTGAACATAACTATGGATTATTTTGAACCAAACCAACATTTGTTATTGAAGTAGAAGTCCTGTGAGTGCATTCTGATGAAAAACAGCAAAGGTAATCAAATGTTTCTTATAGTAAATCGAGTTTGGTGAGGGCTAAACTTGGTGGGTGTCTAAATAGCTAGCCCGTGATGGCTGGGCTATCTACTCAGAATATTGCAAAATGTGCTTTCACCGAAAAGCTATTTTAAAATCGGACATAGCGATTGCATAAAGGAGTTTGTATCTATAATTCTTAAAATAATTGTTATGTTTTTTGTGAACGTTTATTGTGAGTAATTTAGTAAATTCACCGGAAGTTTGCGGTGGGTATGCTAGTTCTGAACGTCACATGCTAATGTAAAAAGCTGGTTTTTGATATAAATATGAACTTGATTCAACAAAACATGCATGTATTGTATAACATAATGTCCTAGGAGTGTCATCTGATGAAGATCAAAGGTTAGTGCTGCATTTAGCTGTGGTTTGGGTTTATGTGACATTATATGCTAGCTTGAAAAATGGGTGTGATTATTTCTGGGCTGGGTACTCTGCTGACATAATCTAATGTTTTGTTTTCGTTGTAAAGCCTTTTTGAAATCGGACAGTGTGGTTAGATAAAGGGAGTCTTATCTTTAAAATGGTGTAAAATAGTCATATGTTTGAGAAATTGAAGTAATAGCATTTTTAAGGTATTTGAATAACGCGCCACGGGATTCAACTGGCTGTTGACCCTAGAAAGGTTAATACAATAACGCAACAGATTGAGGTAGTATGTACATGTAGATATGGTTAAAGTGACTATGCATATATGATACAGAGAGAGTAGCAGTAGCGTAAAAGAGGGGTTACTTGAAAGTTGTGAAAATTCTGTGCAATTTCTGCAGCGGGCGTTTATTGTAAACACTGAGGCTGTTCCCGCTTTAAGTTACAGTTATAACAGTGGCCAAGAAGTCTACTGATCATAATGTAGGCCAATCAGATTGACCTATCATCAAAACAATGGAGAAAATGTATCCCATAACATTTCAACACGGAAAAAGCTGTTCTATCATTCAGCCTACAGTAGCAGCCAATGTGTGGTGTTCAATGTAGGCCTACATTCCATGAGATTTTTGGAAAATATGCAGGGCTCTTTACCTGACTTGCTTTTCAGATGGCTGGAAATGCACACGTTTTGAGCTCTTGTAGGAAGCAAACACTCCCCCTAACTAGAAATTAGCTATAACTGGGCTAATAACTCACTGGGGGGTGGACACCAGAGTATTAAGTGTGGTGGGGGGGGTGGACCCCAGAGTATTAAGCTTGGGGGGGTTGGACACCAGAGTATTAAGAGTGGGGGGGTGGACACCAGAGTCTTGTTTGCTCTAAATTTTCGATTACCTTTAAACACATTTTGTTTCAGGTTTATGGCTTGGTACTGGTTCTGGTTCTGCATGTTGTGAATTCAATTCTGACTGCAATACCTTGGAAGGATATCTGTTCTATTCTGTCTGCAATACCTTGGAGGGATATCAAATCACAGGAAGGAGAAAAGCCAACATGTACAAACACCCACCAGACAGGGAGGAGACAGGGAAAGCAGTGGAAAACTATACAGCCCCCTTCAACTGCAGCCCCTCCAACCCCCACCACACAGGGAGGAGACAGGGCAAGCAGCAGGGTGGAAAACATGAGCCTGTTAGACCTCACTGATGGTTGACAGAGCTAAATCATCTTTAATCCTAGGCTATAAACAGTGTAACATTCATTAATGAATATGTGTTAATATAACCAGTGAATTATTGTTTTTGTCCTTGATGATAAAATTCATATTTTGTTACTGTTATTATATTCTGTCTTTATGTCTCCCTTTAAAGAACAATTTAACTACAAAGTCAATAATATTAACAGTCTTTATCTCCTGTCTTCAATACCACAGCTTTGGTGTTCACTTTGCAATTCTATTCATGTTTATGCTGTTCATTATGAAGAGTCAATGTTGGTCAATCCCCCTGTCTCAGTCTCCAGTACCCATGCTGCAATAGTCTGTGTGATGTGGGGCAAGGGTCAGTATGTCCTATCTGGAGTGGGGGGAGGGGAGACCAGAATTTTTAGGGGGTGGAGACCAAAATATTGAAGGGATGGAGACCAGCGTAACCACACTAGTAGAGGTGTACCAGGAACTAACATCATCACTCTGTTCATCTGGGGAGAGGAAAGTAGACGGGACGGTAGTCAGGAGACGCTGTAGAAACTCTGATCATGATGGAGCACTTCAAGCCAGCATTTGACATTCTGTTAGAACGAGTGAGAAGATCAGCAATTTTTACATGACCTTCTTTGTTCTTATTCTTTACCACGTTGTGTTTGATGATCAACTAAAATGCTCTTGTGAACATGGTGTTATTAAACCAGACATTACCTCTGACCAGTGTATCTTCTACATGGTGTTTCCAACTCTGATCTTGATTCTCTTGACTCTCTGGATGGATGGAGAGTTTCAACGGGTCTTGAGAATTACATGCAGATGCAGATGTAATTTGTGGGAAGACTGTTGGGAATCATTTTTAAGGCAGCCTCTATAGGGTTGCTGTGGGTTGTGACTGTGTTTATGGATGGGGACTGGTACTGTGCTATCACAGAACAGAGAGTCCCTGCAAATCCATCACTGATACCAGAACCTACCAAGAGGACCTAGAAAAGCAAACAAATTTCAAAAGGGACTCCATGGTAAGTACCTTTAATTATTTCATTGTAATTGATTTTTAAAAGTCTCCAGACTATTGAGGTGGAGTGGAGACCAGAGTATTGAGGGGGGGGTGGGGACCAGAGTATTTGGGAGGGGGGTGGGGGGGGGGGGGGGGGGGGGGGGGGGGGGGGGGGTGGGGGGGGGGGTGGGGGGGGGGGCGGGACCAGAGTATTGAGGGGGGTGGAGACCAGAGTATTGAGGGGGGTGGAGACCAGAGTATTGAGGGGGGGTGGTGGGACCAGAGTATTGAGGGGGGTGGTGACCAGAGTATTGAGGGTGGGTGGAGACCAGAGTTTGAGGAGGGTGGAGACCAGTATTGAGGGTGGAGACCAGAGTTTAGGGGGGGTGGAGACCAGAGTATTAAAGGGGGTGGAGACCAGAGTATTGAGGAGGGGTGGAGACCAGGGGCGCGTTCAGTTTGCTTGAACGTTTGTTAATTTTGTTTCAGGTTCGCGGCTCAGGACTCGTTCTGGTTCTACTTGTTGTGAATTCCATTCTGACTGCAGTACCTTGGAGGGATATCTTTTGTAGATCTTGCAAGGGTGTCAGACCTTATCACAGGGAACTATTTGAGGAGAATATTTGGGAAGAGACAAAAATTCTTATTGAAAAAGACTTAAAGAAAACAGCTCAGGAGTGTGTAGTTATTAAAAGCAGAGACCTACTACGCTTTCCGAATGCAGCCCATAGAAACATACAGGGAGGAGGCGGCAGCACCACCCATCCTGAGGTGGAAGATAGAGTGATCACCCTTGACAATCTTCATTTTAGCATTATATCTGAACTAGATAATGGTATAATTGATCAAATCAACACTATGTTCCAGTCCAGTTCAGAACAATCAGATACTGAGAGGCAACAACAACAAACAGGGGTGGTGAATTCTGAAACGCAACCCCAGCAAGTACAACAAACAAAGAAGGACGATTCTGAAACGCAACCCCAGCAAGTACAACAAAAAGTGGAGAAGGATATTGAAATGAAATTCATGAAACTAAATCAAACAGACGAGACGGACAATAATTAATTGCAACTCCAGCAACCACTATAACCAATATAACCTTGATTAATGAATGTATTAATATTAAATGTAAATGTATAACCATTATAGTTTTTTTATACTAAAATTCGTATTTTGTTAATGTTGATTATTTTCGGTCTTTCTGTCAACCTTTAACAAACAATATATAATAATACTAACAATCTGTATCTCCTCCTGTCTTCAATGTACCACAGCTGTGGTGTTCACTTTGTAACTATACATGTTTATGCTGTTCATTATGAAGAGTCTCTGAAATAAAAAATAAGTTGTATTTTTTCCTGTACTGCCTTCATTGATCAATTAATGACTGAATACATTTGTATAATAATGGATCAACACCGTCAGTCAACTAAAATCAACCAGCAATGATTGGGGTGATATTTGTAATGGTAAACTGGGTCCTGCGCTATATTTAGTAATTTCCTGTAGGCCTTTTCATTGGATTCACATGTAGTCATTGTATCAGGATATTGCCAAAACCTTATTCAGTGGACCGAGGCCTTTTCAGTGGATCCACATGTAGAGAATGATGTAACAATGGTCAGAACTCTGTGAAAATTCTCAATAGAAGGCTCTGATTGGCTCTGATCAACCAGTTGGCTGTTTGTGACATCATCAACACTGACCAATAGTTGTATCTGTCAGATCAGATCTACAGTCATTTCTCTCTGCTTTCTACTTTTGGATGATTGAATGATTCATAGCAGATCTTGCGGCGTGATAGGGTCAAATCAAGGTCACTATCAGCAGATTTTCTGTAGACTGCCTGAACTGCTGTTTGTCTCCTTTAAAGGTTTCAGTGTACTGTGTGGTTGTAGAGAAGGAGAGAGGTAAGGAGACTAATCACTATTCACTATAGCTGGCCACCAATGTTCCCTCTCATTTATTTCGGCACAAAGCAAATTTCAGGTCTGCTGAGCCAAACCTTGAAAGTTGTAAAAATTCTGTGCAACTTCTGCCGCAGGCATTTGTTGTGAACACTGAGGCTGTACCCACTTTAAGTTACAGTTATAACAGTGGCCAAGTAGGCTACTATGGCTATTTGATCTTAATGTAGGCCTTTCAGATTGGCCTACTGTCAAAAACAATGGAGAAAATGCATCCCGTAACATTTTAACATGGAAATAGCTTCTCAATCATTCAGTCTACAGTAGCAGTCAATGTGTGCTGTTCAATGTAGACCTACATTCCGTGAGACTTTTGGAAAAAAACATACAGGGCTTGACATTAGCTTGTTTATCCACTTGTCCTTTAAACAAGAAGGTGACTGAAAATGTGTTGTTAGATGCAAGAAACAACTTTACAAAATAAAGTTAATTATTATTCCTATACCATTATTACAAAGATGGCTAGAGGAGTGTATGGTCCATGAAACGGTGGAGCTCGTGGTGTAATATTGTTGTAAGTATGTTGAAGAGAGGGAGAGATTGAAGTGTAGGGTCATTGAGGTTGGACAGGGTTGGGGGGGATTTGGGGGATGGGGGAGGGTCTATTAGAAGTTAGTAGGGCTCTTTTTTATTTTCTCAGAAGTACTGAGTTAGGTAGGAGGATTAAGAAATGTTGTACACGGTGATTGACCACACACTCCAGCACAGTAGGTGGCAGCATGCACATTAAACGTTGGTTTGCGGACCGCTATTATATCACAGAGAAGAAGAACGATGGCTAGAAATGCTAATGTTTCGTGCTGTTGTAGGAAGAAACCACTCCCCCATTTCTGAATCAAAATTAGCTATAACTTGAATAATAATTATTTTGATTTCACAGAGTTGGCTGTAGGGCAAAATGTTTTTCAAAGGAAGCGGGTTACAGCTATCAGCCCTCAACAAACTGTTTGGATCAGTAGGTTTCCTGTAAAGATCAGTGTATAGAACATTATCCTCACACAAGATCAGAAGATCAAGGAAACTGATTTGACGTGTGTCAGACTACATAGTAAATCTCAGGTGCTCAGAACAGGAGTTAAGAAAAGCATGGAAACGCCTGGAGCTGTTTGACATCACCCCTCCATAGAACACAAATATCATCAATATACCGTCTCCAAATCATGACGTTAGGCAAGAAAACATTTTTGAGAGGATTGAAAACTGACTGTTTCTCCATGTAACCCACATACAAATTAGCATAGTTTAGGAGCCATGTGGGATCCCACAGCAGTACCCTTCGTCTGAATAAAGAAATAATTTACAAACATGAAATAGTGTGTGAGTGCTATTTCAGCCAATGTTATAATGCAGCACTGGAAGGTAGTTCATTAGGGCCACATTGCAGAAGAAAATGTTCCATGGCTTCAATACTGCCCCCATGTGGAGTAATTGTGTATAATGACTCAGTCATTATACACAATTACTCAAAAGTAACTAACAATTTACAGTTTTTTACAATTGCTAGGACCCACTTCTCAATTCTTAGGTCACTTTTTCAAAACTCTTCACACAGTGAGCATAACAGCAGTCTATGTGGGCTAAACTATGGATAATTGTTCATTGCTTTGGCACAAAATGCATTCAATGACTACGTCTTTCAATTTTCATGAACTCTTTTCTCACTCAGACACAACCACCACCAAAACTCTGAACGAGTCAAGCAACTCAGGAACCAATAAGTCCAGGTAAGATGACTAAAAAAATACAGAACTGATTTTGAACAAAATCAAACAGGGCAGAGGCACACAACGGCATGTTTTAAGGTATAATGTAAACTACCGTAATAGCCTAACTCTTATGTTGCCTTGTGGATTTATTTTAGAGTCATGGAGATTGAAGCCAGGCAAACACCCCACATATTCATCTTTGTGGATGAGGCTGGTTTCAACATGGCCCAAACACGGCGGCGAGGAAGGAATGTTATTGGGAAAAGAGCCACAGTGGATGTCCTGGGCCAGAGGGGTGCCAACATCACAATGTGTGCAGCAATATCCTCTGATGGATGGCTGTTACACAATCCACGAATTGGGCCGTACAACACCGAGCGTCTCATTTCATTCCTGGATGACCTCTATGGAAGGGTTGTGCCAGGTGAGGAAAGAGTTGCAGTGAGGCCAAATCGGACAACGTTTGTAATTGTATGGGACAATGTGGCATTTCACCACTCCCATGCTGTCACAGAGTGGTTTGCAGGCCATCCCAGGATGTCTCTTTTCCTCCCACCTTACTCTCCGTTCCTCAACCCCATAGAGGAATTATTTTCCTCATGGAGGTGCAAGGTTTATGACCACCATCCACATGATCAAATGTCCCTCCTGGACGCAATGAATGCTGGATGCCTGGACATATCTGCAGAAGATTGCCAGGGATGGACCAAGCATGCCTAGGTGTATTGCCCAAAGAGACATAAGATGTGATGTGGATGAGAACCTGTGGCCAAATGCAGAAGACAGGGTTGACTAGTAATGCTACTGTATCTGTATCGGTAGATGGTGTATATACAAATTATTGTATTTTGGAATCACTCAATGCCATAAAATGACATAAAACATATTGAAACATATTGCATCATGTCTGATTCATTCCTGTAACATATACTGCAGTGAATTCTAAACAGTAGAGCGGTGTCATTATTGTTTTGTAAAGAAAACATTGTGTAATGCTACCTGTTGTTAGTGTTGTTTAGGTCATTGTTTTATGAGTGACAACGTGTGCTTGTTGGGTGACAACCTTTGCTAGTGTTATGGAAGAACGAGTTGATTTGAGAAATATTGAAGTGTTTTGGTAGTTTGGGGCATTTTGAACGTGAAATTAACTGCTGTGCCAAGCTGAAAGTTGGTTAGGAGAACTGTGTGAAGAGTTTTGAAAAAGTGACCTAAGTGTTGAGAAAATGGGTAGTAGCGAATTGTAAAAATCTGTATATCAGGGAGAGGATCAAGAGATTCAATAATATAGATAATTGATGCTGGTGTCCTTTACCAAGGAGGGGAGCTGTTCTGAGATCATTGATCTAATAAAATAGTCAACAAAAGTCGATAAAGGGTCCGTTACAGCATCAATGACAGAAGGGGGCCATTACAGGCATCAATGATAAAGGGGCCATTACAGCATCAATGACAGATGGTCTGTTACTGCATCAATGCCCGCTACAGTAGGGCGCCCCCGGAAGTTTTGTAAATTCTTGTGTAATTTCGGCAAAGTAGAGGAAGTGTCAATTTCGGGTGTTGAATTGCCAGAAAGTTGTGTTCTTTAATGGTTCTGACCAGAACTTGAATACCCATCTAGGACAGTAAAGTTAGTGTTCTGAAATTGGGAAGTGGGGTCACTTCTGAGTTTCTTGTAAAAGGTGTTGTCAAGCAGTTGTCTAAAATGATTGTCTAACATTATTATCTGGAATGGTAGGGGAGACCGGGGATGGTTGTAACACTTTTCACCTTTTTGTCAGTTTCTCAGAGATCGTTTATGGTAGTGTATTCAAAACTTTATAATACAAATTGGTGTGGTTATTATATATGTACATCAAACTGCAAATGCATGGTGTTTGTCTTAAATGGAAGGCGTGAAGTGTTTACAACTAAGCCAGACCAGCCAGGGTAAATTGTAACAGTTCTTAGAGTGAATTGTAACAGAATGAAAAGTGCATAAATCATGACATGCAACTAATTATTGTACGCCTTTATTGAGATCACAAGAGCCGCATTGCCGTGTTCAACATTTCATTTTGCAGAAATAATAATAAATATAAATAATACATGTTTTATTATTTTCCACTAAAATGTGGTCTTTCTCAACCAAACAACTAGGCTAAACTAAACACCTGAACGTTTGTGGGGTTTGTGTGAGAGTGTGTGTTTGTGTTGTGTGTTTGTGTTTGTGTATGCATGTGTGTGCGTGTGTGCGTGTGTGTGTATGTGTGTGTTTGTGTGCGTGTCTGTATGTGTGTGTGTGTGTCTGTGACTGAATGTTGGACATGTTCATTTAATCAAAGTCACAGTTGTGAACTGTGGTATGGCTGTCCTGGGGTACAGGCTTGGTGGGCACATAATTTGCATTCCCAGCACTGCACCCAAACCTCCTTGGACTTGGAAATTGTTAAAACGCTCCATGCACACAATGCAGAAATGTTCCTCGTTGGAATCTTCTTGTTCAATGTGCTTTGTTTTCTTAAAGCAGGACAGTTTTTTGTTTTTTATTCCCTTCTGAGTGCTTGACTTGTTATGCTCTTCCAGTGCCTGCTTGATGGATGTGGCTGAGAGGGTGGGCTGGATAGCAGTGGGCACAGTGGACATAAATCAGCTGTCTTCAGGAGATCCTCTGACAACTTTTGCTCCTGCTCATCCATGAAGACCTTGTTTCCTCTACTGTAGCCTATATGAGGAAGCTCTCTCGATCCCTTCTCCAGTAGCTTCTTTCTCTCTTTGCAGAATCTGTACAGCGTCAAATGCCATACTGTCACGCGGAATGACGCTGTTAGAGACGAAGCAGGTACGGGGAGTAAAACATTTAATTATAATGGACAGAGACGAGACAGGAACAGCGTCAGAAACAAATTCGAAAGACAAAATCAATACATGCAGCAGCAGGGAACAGAGCAAGGGAACAGACAAATATAGGGGAGGAAATTAACATGTGATAAGTGAGTCCAGGTGAGTCCAATAACGCTGATGGGATGCGAGGGAGGGCAGGTGTGAGTGATGGATGGCAGGAGCGTGTGTGCAGGGTAATCTGGGCGCCCTCAAGCGCCTGGGGACGGAAGAGCGGGAGCAGATGTTTACCATACAACTTTGCAACCGATCTGATTGACTTCCCCTGCTCTTGCTTACATCATTTGACGCTCTTTAAAAGTGTAGAGAGATCTCAGCATGCTGAACGTAAAAGGAAAACATGTACCAAAAGCATTCAGTTTTACTCAGGGTTAGTTGTAACATTTCCTCACAAGTTGTTACAACTAACCCTGACCATTGCAACCATTATCTACCTTCCACTTTTAAACTTTAGCCTTGTTAGCTTACATCAAATATCTCACACAGACTGGTTATAAACCTGATATACATTTGGTGAATAGAACTACAAAGCAGTTGGTGCCATCACAAAAACTAATTTGGTCAAAATAATTACTTTCTTTCCCCAAAATCACATTTCTGTCAATATAATCTGCAGATTTTATCACAGTTATTATATTTTTGTTCTACCTCTATCATTGATGCAGTAACGCTCCCTATATCATTGATGTTTACATGGAGAAACAGTCAATTCTCAATCCTCTCAAAAATGTTTTCTTGCCTAACATTATAATTTGGAAACGGTACATTGATGATATTTTAGTTTCTATGGAGGGGTGATGTTAAACAGCTCCAGGCATTCCATGCTTTTCTTAACTCTTGTTCTGAGCACCTGAGATTTACTATGCAATCTGACACACGTCAAATCAGTTTCCCTGATCTTCTGATTTTGTGTGAGGATAATGTTCTATACACTGATCTTTACAGGAAACCTACAGATCATAAACAGTTTGTTGAGGGCTGATAGTTGTCACCTGCTTCCAACGTTTCAGACAAAACAACTTGCATACACTAACACAACATTAAACAAAACTATAAACACACAAACAGTCCAAAAATTACATATTACATTAAAAAACACGAAAGTCTTGACAAAAAAACTGCAGAGATGACTGAGATGCAAAGAAAATTCAAGGAGAGGGGGTACGAAATGGTCAGATTAATAGTGCCATTGAGAACATCCAAAAAAAGTCGAGACATGATCTCTTTCAAGGACAGTCTCGCAAAAAGAGGCATTGTGTTCTTACTATGCTCTATTTAAATTGCTGAACAAATTAAGGGAATCTTTCACAAACATTGGCACATTCTAAGATCAAGGGGCGTAACTTTGGTTTTAGAAGTGGGGGGACATCAGTCGGATAAACACTCCAAACAGCCTACCCGACCGCTTGGAGGCGTCCGCTTGGTCCTGAAGCACACCCCTGCCTGTTACGTATCACATTACAATTATATAATTGGGGGGGACAAAAATGCAATTTCAGAACGTGTGGGAGAGGGGGGGACATGTTCCCCAGTCCCCAGTGATAGTTGTGCCCCTTCTAAGCTCCGATGACATTATTGGTAATGTGTTTTCGGACCCTCCCTATCCCATGTGACTTCTACTAACATGTGGAGTGAACAGGTGGCAATTTTCCCTCTACACGGCATGTGTGTGCGTGGGCTCTCAGCTTCCCCGGGACTGACACACAGAAGACATTTCCATCTGCGCAGACTGAACTTCACTGAACTTTCTGGTTTTCCCCCTTTAGTTAACACGATCAACGTTTCCCTTTACTGTGGGAATTGCCAATATTAGCCACTTTCAACGCAACATACAGAAACAAAAAGAACCATGCAAGCAGAACGCACCAGAGTAGGATTGTATTGCATTGACAGGCATGACTCAGCACATACTCTACAGACCAATGACTTGATGTGCTTGTTTTGAGATCAAAGAGAGAGCTGCCTATGTAGCCGAATGTGCACGTGTTCATAATTCTTTCCTAGTGAGTGAGTTATTATCCCAGTGACAGCTCATTTCAATTCAACACTGGGGGAGCGGTTGCTTCCTACAACAGCACAAAACGGGTGCATTTCTAGCCATCTTTCTTGTTCTTCTATGATGTAATGGCGGTCCGCAAACCACGTTAAAGGTGCATGCTGTCACCTACTGTGCTGGAGTGTATGGGTCAATCACTGTGTACAACATTTCTTAATCCTCCTACCTAACTCAGTACTTCTGAGAAAATAAAAAATAGCTTACAAACTTCTAATAGGACCCTCTCCCATCCCCCAAATCCCCCCCAACCCTGTCCAACCTCAAGAACCCTACACTTCAATCTTTCCCTCTCTTCAACATACTTACAACAATATTACACCACGAGCTCCACCGTTTCATCAACCATACACTCCTCCTTTATTTTGTAAAGTGTTTCTTGCATCAAACACACATTTTCAGTCACCTCTTTGTCTGAAGGACTAGTGGATAAACAAGTTAATGTCAAGCACTGCATATGTTTTTTTCCAAAAGTCTCACTGAATGTAGATCTACTTTGAACACCACAACATTGGCTGCTACTGTAGGCTGAATGATAGAGAAACTATTTCCATGTTAAAATGTTATGAGATGCATTTTCACCATTGTTTTTGACGGTAGACCAATCTGAAAGGCCTACATTATGATCAAATAGCCACAGTAGCCTACTTGGCCATCATTATAACTGTAACTTAAAGTGCGTACTGTCTGTGTTCACAATAAACACCCGCGGCAGAAGTTTCACAGAATTTGTACAATTTTAAAGTTTGCCCTCAGCAGACCTGAAATGTGCTCATTCCCCCAGAAAATGAGAGAGAACATTGGTGACCAGTTGTAGTGAATAGTAATTAGTCTCCTTACCTCTCTCCTTCTCTACAACCAGACAGTACACTGAAACCTTTAGAGGAGACTAACAGCAGTTCAGGCAGTCTACAGGAAGTCTGTGATAGTGACCTTAAACC
This sequence comes from Salmo trutta, assembly GCF_901001165.1. NCBI lineage: Eukaryota > Metazoa > Chordata > Actinopteri > Salmoniformes > Salmonidae > Salmo > Salmo trutta. The sequence goes on along the minus strand of NC_042965.1, from coordinate 41,520,637 downwards.
TCTCTAGGGTAGGGGGCAGTATTTTCACGCCGGATAAAAACGTACCCGATTTTAAACCGGTCACTACTCTTTCCATAAACGAGAAAATGCATATAGGTCATAGATTTGGATAGAAAACACTAAAGTTTATAAAACTGTTTGAATGGTGTCTGTGAGTATAACAGAACTCATATGGCAGGCCAAAACCTGAGAAGATTCCATACAGGAAGTGCCCTCTCTGACCATTTCTTGTGCTTTCTGTGGCATCTCTGTCGGAAATACAGCATCTCTGCTGTAACGTGACAATTTCTAAGGCTCCATAGGCTCTCTGAAGGCACCAGAAAATGGAATGAGATCTCTGCTGTCTCTGGGCTAGGTACAGGAGCGCTGTTTGAGTGGTCAGGCTGGTGGCTCAGAGACAGGATATGTGCGCCCCCGAGAAGTGGCCATGTTTTTCTTTCAGCCTTTGAACGAAAACTACGTCGCCGGTTGGATATTATCACTATTTTACGAGAAAAATAGCATAAAAATAGATTTTTAAAACAGCGTTTGACATGCTTCTAAGTACGGTAATGGAATGTTTTGAATTTTTTTTGTCACGACATGCATCCGCTCGTCACCCCTTCGGATAGGGACCCTGAACGCACGAACAAAACGGAGGATATTTGAACAGTACAAAAAAATAAAAATGTATGAAATGTATGCATTCACTACTGTAAAGTCGCTCTGGATAAGAGCGTCTGCTAAATGACAAAAAATAACTATGGATTATTTTGAACCAAAACAACATTTGTGGTTGAAGTAGAAGTCCTGGGAGTGCATTTTCTGACGAAGAACAGCAAAGGTAATCCAATTTTTATATAATTTTTCTTATAGTAATTCTGAGTTTACTGAGCCTCGATGTTGGCGAGTGTCTGTTTAGCTAGCCTTGATGGCCGAGCTATCTACTCAGAATATTCCAAAATGCGCTTTTGCGAAAAGCTATTTTAAAATCTGACACCGCGATTGCATAAAGGAGTTCTGCATCTATAATTCTTTAAATAATTGTTATGTATTTTGTAAACGTTTATCAAGAGTAATTTAGTAAATTCACCGGAAGATTTCGGTGTTTATGCTAGTTCTGAACGTCACATGCTAATGTAAAAAGCTGGTTTTTGATATAAATATGAACTTGATTGAACAAAACATGCATGTATTGTATAACATAATGTCCTAGGAGTGTCATCTGATGAAGATCATCAAAGGTTAGTGCTGCATTTAGCTGTGGTTTTGGTTTTTGTGAGATATATGCTAGCTTAAAAAATGGCTATGTGATTATTTCTGGCTGGGTACTCTCCTAACATAATCTAATGTTTTGCTTTCGCTGTAAAGTCTTTTTGAAATCGGACAATGTGGTTAGATTAACGAGAGTCTTGTCTTTAATATGGTGTGTAAAATAGTCATATGTTTGAGAAATTGAAGTTATAGCATATAAGGTTTTTGTATTTCGCCGCCACTCGATTCCACTGGCTGTTGACTAGGTGGGACGATTTCGTCTCACATACTCGAGAGAGGTTAATTTGGACCCTATCACGCTGCAAGATCTGCTATGAATCATTCAATCCTCCAAAGTAGAAAGTGGAGAGAAATGACTGTAGATCTGATCTGACAGATACAACTACTGTTTAGTGTTGATGATGTCACAAACAGCCAACTGGTTGATCAGAGCCAATCAGAATCTTCTATTCAGAATTTTCACAGAATTCTCACCATTGTTTACACCATTCTCTACATGTGGATCCACTGAAAACGCCTAGCTAGGCCTTTAGGCAATGATAAAATGAAGAGTAGGACCCAATTTACCAATACAAATATCACCCCAATCATTGCTGGTTGATTTTAGTTGACTGACAGTGTTGATCCATTACTATACAAATGTATTCAGTCATTACTCAGTCCCTTCCGTCTTCAAGAGAGCGAGAGTTGCTCCCCTTCTCAAAAAAACCTACACTCGATCCCTCTGATGTCAACAACTACAGACCAGTATCCCTTCTTTCTTTCCTCTCAAACTCTTGAGCGTGCCGTCCTTGGCCAGCTCTCTTGCTATCTCTCTCAGAATTACCTTCTTGATCCAAATCAGTCAGGTTTCAAGACTGGTCATTCAACTGAGACTGCTCTTCTCTGTGTCACGTAGGCTCTCGGCACTGCTAAAGCTAACTCTCTCTCCTCTGCTCTCATCCTTCTAGACCTATCTGCTGCCTTTGACACTGTGAACCATCAGATCCTCCTCTCCACCCTCTCCGAGTTGGGCATCTCCGGCGTGGCTCACTCTTTGATTGCGTCCTACCTGACAGGTCGCTCCTAACCAGGTGGCGTGGCGAGAATCCTTCTCCGCACCACGTGCTCTCACCACTGGTGTCCCCCAGGGCTCAGTTCTAGGCCCTCTCCTATTCTCGCTATACACCAAGTCACTTGGCTCTGTCATATCCTCACATGGTCTCTACTATCATTGCTACGCAGACGACACACAATTAATCTTCTCCTTTCCCCCTTCTGAAAACCAGGTGGTTAATCGCATCTCTGCATGTCTGGCAGACATATCAGTGTGGATGACGGATCACCACCTCAAGCAGAACCTCGGCAAGACGGAGATGCTCTTCCTCCCGGGGAAGGACTGCCCGTTCCATGATCTCGCCATCACGGTTGACAACTCCATTGTGTCCTCCTCCCAGAGTGCTAAGAGCTTTGGCGTGACCCTGGACAACACCCTGTCGTTCTCCACTAACATCAAGGCGGTGACCCAATCCTGTAGGATCATGCTCTACAACATTCGCAGAGTACGACCCTGCCTCACACAGGAAGCGGCGCAGGTCCTAATCCAGGCACTTGTCATCTCCCGTTTGGATTACTGCAACTCGCTCTTGGCGGGGCTCCCTGCCTGTGCCATTAAACCCCTACAACTCATCCAGAACGCCGCAGCCCGTCTGGTGTTCAACCTTCCCAAGTTCTCTCACGTCACCCCGCTCCTCCGCACACTCCACTGGCTTCCAGTTGAAGCTCGCATCTGCTACAAGACCATGGTGCTTGCCTACGGAGCTGTGAGGGGAACGGCACCTCCGTACCTTCAGGCTCTGATCAGTCCCTACACCCAAAGTAGGGCACTGCGTTCATCCACCTCTGGCCTGCTCGCCTCCCTACCTCTGCGGAAGCACAGTTCCCCCTCAGCCCAGTCAAAACTGTTCGCTGCTCTTGCACCCCAATGGTGGAACAAGCTCCCTCACGACGCCAGGACAGCGGAGTCAATCACCACCTTCCGGAGACACCTGAAACCCCACCTCTTTAAGGAACACCTGGGATAGGATTAAGTAATCCTTCTAACCCCCCCAACCCTCCTCCTCAAAAAAGATATAGATGTACTATTGTAAAGTGGTTGTTCCACTGGATATCATAAGGTGCATGCGCCAATTTGTAAGTTGCTCTGGATAAGAGGGTCTGCTAAATGACGTAAATGTAAATGTAAAATTAATTGATCATTAAGGCTGTACAGGAAAAATACAAGTATTTTGATTTTAGAGACTCTTCAAAATGAACAGCAAAAACATGTATAGTATTGCAAAGTGAACACCATAGCTGTGGTACATTGAAGACAGGAGGAGATTATAATACCTAAAGTTTGATTAGGAAAGTTGTTTGAAATGTTTGGACAGCGTTTACAGGTAACTTATTAGATATTTTGTAGTCATGTTGGGCGAGTTGAAACTGGTGTTTTTTCTGAATCAAACGCGCCAAATAAATTGACATTTTGGAGATATAACGACGGAATTAATCGAAAAAGGACCATTTGTGATGTTTATGGGACATATTGGAGTGCCAACAGAAGAAGCTCTTCAAAGGTAAGGCATGAATTATATCGTTATTTCTGAGTTTTGTGTCGCGCCTGGCGGGTTGAAATATGATTGTCATGTGTTTGTTTGATGGGGTGCTGTCCTCAGATAATCGCATGGTTTGCATTCGCCGTAAAGCCTTTTTGAAATCTGACACGGTGGCTAGATTAACAAGAAGTTAAGCTTTAATTTTGTGTATTGCACTTGTGTTTGTATAAAAGCTAAATATTTCTTTAAAAAATTGAATTTCGTTCTCTGCAATTTCACCAGATATTGAGGAAACGTTCCGCCAACGGAACCGCCAGCCGTAACAGGTTTTAAGATTGTTATATATTATTATATATGTTTTTTTTATTTTTTGTGAAAGGTAGATATAAAGACAGAATATAATCAACAGTAACAAAATATGAACAAAAGGACAAACAATAATTCACTGGTTAACACATATTCATTGATGAAGGTTACATTGGTTATAGCCTAGAAATAAAGCTCTGTCAACAATCACTGTTTTCTAACAGGCTCATGTTTGCCACCCGGCTCACATTTCCACCCTGTGACATTATGAATGTTTATACAGGGTAGTTGTTGAGGTTTATCACCCACAGTTGTTCACTCCTCCTCATATAACCCATACTAGTTGTATTGTACCAAACTATTGCTGCCACCTTAACCAGAAACACAGTTTATTGTGAGACAGAATAGCCTTCTAGACACAGGGTTGCTACTCTCTATAATTTATTTTTGTGTGGCTGATTTGATTATTTCACTTGAAAGCCACAGTTTTCACATACGGTTCACATATATTGTATGATTCTATTAATGTCTATATCATTATACATATTACAACCAAATATGTGACGTTTCACACATTTGATGTAAAATATATACTGCTCAAAAAAATAATGGGAACACTTAAACAACACATCCTAGATCTGAATGAAAGAAATACTTTTTTTAAATACTTTTTTCTTTACATAATTGAATGTGCTGACAACAAAATCACACAAAATAATCAATGGAAATCCAATTTATCAACCCATGGAGGTCTGGATTTGGAGCCACACTCAAAATTAAAGTGGAAAACCACACTACAGGCTGATCCAACTTTGATGGAATGTCCTTAAACAAGTCAAAATGAGGCTGAGTAGTGTGTGTGGCCTCCGCGTGCCTGTATGACCTCCCTACAATGCCTGGGCATGCTCCTGATGAGGTGGCGGATGGTCTCCTGAGGGATCTCCTCCCAGACCTGGACTAAAGCCAACTCCTGGACAGTCTGTGGTGCAACGTGGCGTTGGTGGATGGAGCGACACACGATGTCCCAGATGTGCTCAATTGGATTCAGGTCTGGGGAACGGGCGGGCCAGTCCATAGCATCAATGCCTTCCTCTTGCAGGAACTGCTGACACACTCCAGCCACATGAGGTCTAGCATTGTCTTGCATTAGGAGGAACCCAGGGCCAACCGCACCAGCATATGGTCTCACAAGGGGTCTGAGGATCTCATCTCGGTACCTAATGGCAGTCAGGCTACCTCTGGCGAGCACATGGAGGGCTGTGCGGCCCCCCAAAAAAATGCCACCCCACACCATGACTGACCCACCTCCAAACCGGTCATGCTGGAGGATGTTGCAGGCAGCAGAACGTTCTCCACCTCGTCTGTCACGAAAGCAGGTTCACACTGAACACATCTGTGAAGAGCACAAGGCGCCAGTGACGAATTTGCCAATCTTGGTGTTCTCTGGCAAATGCCAACCGTCCTGCACGGTGTTGGGCTGTAAGCACAATCCCCACCTGTGGACGTCAGGCCCTCAAACCTAGTCTGTTTCTGACCGTTTGAGCAGACACATGCACATTTGTGGCCTGCTGGAGGTCATTTTGCAGGGCTCTGGCAGTGCTTCTCCTGCTCCTCCTTGCACAAAGGCGGAGGTAGCGGTCCTGCTGCTGGGTTGTTGCCCTCCTACGGCCTCCTCCATATCTCCTGATGTACTGGCCTGACTCCTGGTAGCGCTTCCATGCTCTGGACACTACGCTGACAGACACAGCAAACCTTCTTGCCACAGCTCGCATTGATGTGCCATCCTGGATGAGCTGCACTACCTGAGCCACTTGTGTGGGTTGTAGACTCCGTCTCATGCTACCACTAGAGTGAAAGCACCGCCAGCATTCAAAAGTGACCAAAACATCAGCCAGGAAGCATAGGAACTGAGAAGTGGTCTGTGGTTACCACCTGCAGAACCACTCCTTAATTGGGGGTGTCTTGCTAATTGCCTATAATTTCCACCTGTTGTCTATTCCATTTGCACAACAGCATGTGAAATTTATTGTCAATCAGTGTTGTTTCCTAAGTGGACAGTTTGATTTCACAGAAGTGTGATTGACTTGGAATTACATTGTGTTGTTTAAGTGTTTCCTTTATTTTTTTGAGCAGTGTATTATAACATTTACCAGTATTACACCACAGTTATGGTTGAGGGCCTTCCTCAAGTTGTGGCATCTGGCCACTTCTTTGGTTATTGTTCCTTTTAATTTGTTTGTTCTTTTCTGGTTTCCATTGTTGTTCGCTAAACGATTCTGCTGTTGCTTGGCCCGTCTTCTTCTTCTGGGCAGTCAGGGGGTTGCGAGGCCTGGAGAGGCTGCAGCACCGGGCGGTTCAGTGAACAGCGAGCAGATTATATCAGAATATAGATCAGATATCTTGTCAAAATCAAGGTTGTCAAGGGTGATCACTCTATCTTCCACCTCAGGATTGGTGGTGGTGCTGCTGCTACTATCTTCCACCTCAGGACGTGTATTGCTGCTGCTTGCCCCGCCTCCTCCCTGTGTTGTGGTGGTGGTTGGAGGGGCTGCAGTCGAAGAGGGAGGTAGTAGTTCTCTGATTTTAAGAACTACACGCTCCTTAGCTGTTCTCTTTAAGTCTTTTTCAATAAGAATGTTTATCTCTTCCTTAATATTCTCCTCATAAAGAGCCATGTGATAAGTTTTGATTGTACTATCCATCACGTTAATGTTCTCGTACCTTGTACATTTTCTGCGTATAACATAACAGATATCCATCCAAGGTATTGCAGTCAGAATAGAAGTCGCAAGAAGCAGACCCAAAACCAGTCCCAAGCCAATAACCTGAAACAAAATGTGTTTTCATGTTAAAGATAATCTAATATTTAGACCAAACAATACTCTTCTGTCCACCCTCCCAAGTACTCTTGACCCCCCCACTCCAATACTCTAATCCCCCCCAAATACTCTGGTCCCCCCCTCAAAACTCTGCCCCCCCTCAATACTCTAGTCTCCACCCTGCCTCAATACTCTGATCTCCACCCCCCGCCCCCCTCAATACTTTGGTCTTCACCCCCTCAACACTCTGGGCGGCGTCCAATATGTTTTTTATGTTCTGAAACGTTCAATTGACGGGAAACAGCATTGTACTGAACGTGCAGTTGAAAATCTTGGAGGGTTGGGTTGTGTCTAGAGGAACGCTGTCAGCATGGCTGCTGCCCTTTAAATACATCTCTCATTGCTTCAAGCAACTCCTCGCCACACCCACCAAAAGGGAGCAAACATTCCTTAAAGTCTGGACTGATCTGATCAAGAATGTAAACGTGTTCAGTACAATCCGTTCCGCAATGTAGCAAACGTTCAAGCAAATTCAACACACCATTGGTCTCCCCCCCCCACCCCCCCCCCCCCCCCCCCCCCCTCAATACTCTGGTCTCCACCCCTCCTCAGTACTCTAGTATCCACCCCCCCCCCCCCTCAATACTCTGGTCTGCCCCCCTCAATACTCTGGGGAATTTTTATAAATAACAAGTAAAGAATGAAAGGTACTCACCATGGACTCTGTTTTGAAACGAGCTTCGAGTTGCTTTTCTAGTTCCTCTTCGGAGGGTGTGGTGTTGTTCCTGCAGGGAAGCATTGCTCTTTGATAGCACACGTACCAGTCCCCATCAATAAACACAGACACAACCCACAGCATCCCTATAGCAGCCGCCTTAATGAGGATTGTCACCAGTCTTCTCAACAAATTACATCTGCATATGCATGGAATTCTCAAGACTCGTTGAAAATCTCCGTCCATCCAGAGAATGAACAAAAACAATATCAGAACTGGCAAGAACATGTAGAGGAAACACTGGTTACGGGTAACCTCTGGTTTAACACCGTCTTTACATAAGCATTTTAAGTGCTCATCCAACACAACCTGGTATAGAAAAAGAGCGAAGAAGGTCACGGTAAAACTGGCTGTTTTTCTCACTTGTGAGATCAGACTGTTAAATGCTGGCTTGAAGTGCTCCATGTTTCACCTTATTCTAACCTATCAGTATCAGAGTTTCTACAGCGTCTCCTGACTACCGTCCTGTCTACTTTCCTCTCCCCAGATGAAAAGAGTGATGATGTTAGTTCCTGGTAGACCTCTACTAGTCTGGTTACACCTCTTCTAAACACGCCTCAGTTGCAGCTCCATCCTGTTATTTTACAGTCTGTGGTTTTGTCTGACAAGATGGTACAGATAGCAATGCAAATGTTAGTGTACACCTTGCACTTTACTGACAAACAACTTGTTCAATAAGAAAATTAGGCCTTTAATTTCAGAGTGACATCAAAATGAGCAGCATAAACATGTTCAAAATCTGGTCTCCATACAGCAAATTTGAAAGTGTTAATTTAACACCAGGTGTGTTAATTTTAACACTCATCCTGTGTTTATATAGGTCCACTCTTATTTTAACACTTGTAGTTTAATATTGAAACACTGAGTGTTAAGATATAACACTTCAAATGACCCATGGGAGTGTAATTAAACACTCATCCAGTTTTTATATAGTGCCACTCAGTGTTAATGTAACACTTTTGATAGTGTTAATATTGAAACACTTGGAGTGTTAGAATATAACACTTCAGATGTTGATTCAATTATCCATGGGTGTGTTTTTTTCCACACCCTCAGTATTAAGCAGCAACATCTTTCAGTGTTGAGGATCAACTCTAGAGAATGCATCCTGTAGCTGAATTGACACTAGCAAGCGCTAAATATTCACACTAGGATTTTTTTTTTTTGTTGGTCTGGTTCTATCCCACTCATAAATCAAGCCTGCAAGTTGTAGGTGAGTTAAACAAGAGCAATAAAGGATTCCTTACAAGAGAAATGACTCTGCTATGTTTCCTTTATTTAGGACAAAGTGAGAACAGTACATCACAGGCATAATAAAATGAAAAAGATGCATCACAGGCACATTTAAATGAAATCGGTGCATCACAGGCTAATCAGAATGAAAATAGTGCATCACATTTAGTACATGTACTGAGGCGCCTGAGATGAATCACAGGAGCATCACAGTTAAAACAGTGCATCACAGGCACATCAGAATGAAATCAGTGCATCACAGCACATCAGAATGAAATCAGTGCATCACAGGCACATCAGAATGAAATCAGTGCATCACAGCACATCAGAATGAAATCAGTGCATCACAGCGCATCAGAATGAAATCAGTGCATCAAAGGTGCATCAAAATGAAATCAGTGCATCACAGGTGCACAAGAATGAAATCACTGCATCACAGGCACATCAGAATGAAATCAGTCCATCACAGGCACATCAGAATGAAATCAGTGCATCACAGCGCACCAGAATGAAATCACTGCATCACAGGTGCACCAGAATGAAATCAGTGCATCACGGCGCGTTAGAATGAAATCAGTGCACCACAGGTGCTTCAGAATGAAATCAGTGCATCACAGGCACCTCAGTACATGTACTATATGAGAACAAGAGTATTTGCAAAGTTGCTATTTAACACAAGTGGAAGTCCTCCTAAGACTAGGTATGCAATTCTCTTGACAAAGTTGCCAATGATCTGACTATTACTCAATCCTATCAAACAAAGTAACAACATAAAGGCTCTCATCACCACCACCAGCACTTTGAAGGACAGAATTTCAGATCATCAACTTTTACAACAACTTTGTCATCATCACCAACAAACACAGTGAATGCTTGGTAATGTTCACTGAAATTATCAGTATGCAACTTGTCCAGCAATAGGTATTCAATATTATCAACAATAAAAGACTGGTATTTCATGCTCCATCTTACTGCTGTCATGATCTGTTGTCCTTGTGATTGTCTCCACCCTCTCCAGGTGTTGCTGATTTTCCCTAGTTTATTTATTCCTTTGTTTCCTCCCTCTCTGTGCCAGTATGTTTCCAAGTCAACCAGCGGTTTCCCTGTTCTCCTGCTTATTGCTTTTCTCCTTTTTCTAGTCCTCTCGGTTTTGACCCTTGCCTGTTTCTGGACTTTGTACACGCCTGCCTGAACATTCTGCCAGCCTTGACCACGAGCCTGTCTGCCGCTCTTTACCTCCTGGACTCTGATCTGGTTTTGACCTTTTGCCTGTCCACGACCATTCTCTTGCCTACTCCTTTTGGATTAATAAACATTGTAAGACTCCAACCATCTGCCTCCTGTGTCTGCATCTGGGTCTCGCCTTGTGTCACGATAACTGCAAACGAACAGTCCCTCTCTCTACTCCGTGTCAACCATCTTAACTGAGCTGGTAGAGTAAATGGCTTTTTGCATAGTGACCTGAAGTGACGGTGCCAATCCCTCATCACCAGTAAAACCACTCAGGGAAAATGCTTTCATACTCAGTATGTAGCCATGGTGATGTCTCCCAGTGATGGCCTATAGCAAATTGTTCTTGAAGTTTGAGGGTGTTCTTAAAGAATTTGTGTTTTGCCTCAAACCTCCACATGCAGTTGAAGTCGGAAGTTTACATACACCTTAGCCAAATACATTTAAACTCAGTTTTTCACAATTCCTGACATTTAAACCTAGTAAAAATTCCCTGTTTTAGGTCAGGTAAGATCACCACTTTATTTTAAGAATGTGAAATGTCAGAATAATAGAGAGAATGACTTCAGCTTTAATTTTTTTCATCACATTTCCTGTAGGTCAGAAGTTTACATACACTCAATTAGTATTTGGTAGCATTGCCTTTATTAAATTGTTTAACTTGTGTCAAACGTTTCGGGTAGCCTTCCACAAGCTTCCCACAATAAATTGGATGAATTTTGGCCCATTCCTCCTGACAGAGCTGGTGTAACTGAGTCAGGTTTGTAGGTCTCCTTGCTGGCACACGCTTTTTTCAGTTCTGCCCACAAATACTCTATAGGATTGAGGTCAGGGCTTTGTGATGGCCACTCCAATACCTTGACTTTGTTGTCCTTAAGCCATTTTGCCACAACTTTGGAAGAATGCTTGGGGTCATTGTCCATTTGGAAGACCCATTTGCGACCAAGCTTTAACTTCCTGACTGATGTCTTGAGATGTTGCTTCAATATATCCACATATTTTTCCTACCTCATGATGCCATCTATTTTGTGAAGTGCACCAGTCCCTCCTACAGCAAAGCACCCCCACAACATGATGCTACCACCCGTGCTTCACAGTTGGGATGGTGTTCTTTGGCTTGCAAGCCTCCCCTTTTTCCTCCAAACATAACGATGGTGATTATGGCCAAACAGTTCTATTTTTGTTTCATCAGACCAGAGGACATTTCTCCAAAATGTACGATCTTTGTCCCCATGTGCAGTTGCAAACCGTAGTCTGGCTTTTTAATGCCGTTTTTCGGAGCAGTGGCTTCTTCCTTGCTGTGCGGCCTTTCAGGTTATGGCAATATAGGACTCATTTTACTGTGGATATAGATTATTTTCCTCCAGCCTCTTCACAAGGTCCTTTGCTGCTGTTCTGTGATTGATTTGCACTTTTCGCACCAAAGTATGTTCATCTCTAGGAGACAGAACGCGTCTCCTTCCTGAGCGGTATGATGGCTGCGTGGTCCCATGGTGTTTATACTTGCGTACTATTGTTTCTACAGATGAAGGTGGTACCTTCAGGCATTTGGAAATTTCTCCCAAGGATGAACCAGACTTGTGGAAGTCCACAATTGTTTTTCTGAGGTATTGGCTGATTTATTTTGATTTTCCCATGATGTCAAGAAAGAGGCACTGCGTTTTAAGGTACGCCTTGAATTACATCCACAGGTACACCTCAAATTGACTGAAATGATGTCAATTAGCCGATCAGAAGCTTCTAAAGCCATGACATAATTTTCTGGAATTTTCCAAGCTGTTTAAAGGCACAGTCAACTTAGTGTATGTAAACTTCTGACCCACTGGAATTGTGATGCAGTGAATTATAAGTGAAATAATCTGAAAAACAACTTGTGTCATGCACAAAGTAGATGTCCTAACCGATTTGCCAAACTATAGTTTGTTAACAAGAAATTTGTGGAGTGGTTGAAAAACAAGTTTTAATGACTCCAACTTAAGTATATGTAAACTTCAACTGTATGTGTGGCAGTCACATGATTTTGTGACATACCACACAGACTCACTAAACACAAATGCTTCGTTTAAAAATGCTTCGTGTAAATTAGGTCTGAGTGTTGGAGTGTGCCGCTGGCTATCCATAAAAAAAAAATGTTTTTTTAATTGGGATGTCTGGTTTAAGGAATTTGAAATTATTTATACTTTTGATACTTAGTACATTTTAGCAATTCCATTTACTTTGATACTTTAAATACTTAAAGAGATGGGTGGGGCTGGCTTAAGAGGGTGTGAATGATGCTGAATGAGTGTAGACAAAGGAGAGCTCTCGAGTAGGTACCAAAACATTCAAAGGCCCTTTTCTCAAAAGTGAGTTCATAAGTTTATCAACTTTCAAAGCATTATTACTTTCCCATTGTTCCTCAAAAATGCAATGTATGATATACCATTTTCTAGCTCTGAGTCTCTACTTTTTACCAATGTAAAAAACACAATTTCTAATTTTGATAGATAAGACCGAATCCAGGTGGTGAGTCACAAATAGCAGCACAACATTTCTTAGAATCAAGGGCAATGGTGACATAATTTAGGACCTTTAAGGTTGCTGTGACACATCCATAACCTGAGCGGAAACTAGACTGAGTGTATACCCGAGAGAATACTAGTGTCAATACCCACAAAACCTACTGTGGTGGACATGTTTTGTATCCTCTGTGTCTCTGCAAATGTGTGACTATATGTAACGTGTTGTCTCCTGATTATTGTGTTAGGATGTTCTGTGACTTTGCTCTCAGGAAGGGAACTGATAGAAGAATAACATAAAGAAGGAAACATATTGTTACTTTGGTCCAACGCCTAGATACAATGTGTGCAAGGTCATTATCACCTTATTTCATTTTTTACATTTTTTTTTCACCTATTTCACCCTGAGAGTAGAGACGCCTAGATTGAGTACAAAGTGCTGAAGAAGAGCACCCCATCAGAGCTTCTAACAGACTTGTACTTTGACTATTTAGTTTGTTGTAACCTTTATGGCCGTGATAATAGAGATCTGTTCATTTAACTTTGAGTACATAGTGGTAATTTCCACAACACTACCACGGTAGTGTCACATTCGTCATACTGAGTGGACCAAAACGCAGCGGGTATGTGAATGCTCATCTTCTTATTTATTAAAGAGAAAAAACACTGATACAAAATAAACGACGATAAACAGTCCTGTAAGGTGCTCAGACTATACAAGGAACAACTACCCACAAAACCCATGAAGAAAAACCCCTACTTAAATATGATCTCTAATCAGAGGCAACGAGGATCAGCTGCCTCCAATTAGAGATCAACCCAAACATACACAACATAGAAATAGAAGAACTAGAAAGGAAAACATAGAAATAGATAAAATAGATCAAACCCAAAATCCCAAAACAAACACCCCCCTGCCACGCCCTGACCATACAATAATAACAAAATAACCTCTTTACTGGTCAGGACGTGACAGGTAGTAATTTTATGTCTGGTAATGACACCTACACAAGAGTGTCAAAACCCACAAAATCTACCACACAAGGCCAAACATTCCATTACACCATAGCCTACTTGTCAACAGTATGTTTATGTTTTATAACATTTTCTGAAATTGACCATATTATATTATCATTGTAATTGCGCATGTCAGACACGCACCTACCCCAATGCTCTGTTTCTGATCACTGGGATGAATGCCGAGATACAGCTTTGACTTGAATCTGCTTGAAAAGCTATGGCAAAATCTGAAAAGGTTGTCTAGCAATGATCAACAACCAGTTTGGCAGAGCTTGAAGAATTTTGAACAGAATAGTGGGCAAATGTTACACAATCCAGGTGTGGAAAGCTCTAAGATACTTACCCAGAAAAACTCACAGCTGTAATTACTGCCAAAGGTGATTCTACAAAGTATTGATGTAGTTCTGTTCTTGAGCTGTTCTTGTCTATTAATGTTCTGTATTATGTCATGTTTCATGTTCTGTGTGGATCCAGGAAGAGCAGCTGCGGCTATTGCAACAGCTAATGGGGATCCTAATGAAATATTTGTTTTATATGTCATAATGTGTTATGATGCTGGTTGTCAAGTAAAGTGTTACCAATCATTGATAGACTTTGACCCCCCCCCCCCCTAAAAAAAGCCAAATATGTGAAATTGTGGCCCTCTGGTCCATGGACTAGATGTGACTGGTTATCAACTGAAACATTGTAATAATATTCACCATGAACTAGATGTGACTGGTTATCAACTGAAACATTGTAATAATATTTATCATGAACTAGATGAGACTGGTTATCAACTGAAACATTGTAATAATATTCCCCATGAACTAGATGTGACTGGTTATCAACTGAAACATTGTAATAATATTTATCATGAACTAGATGAGACTGGTTATCAACTGAAACATTGTAATAGTATTCCCTGTGCCTTACTGTCCTGTATTAGTTTCATTTGATGGCCTCAGACATTGTTTATTAAGCTTAACAATGACATCAATAGAGTAAGCAAGAGCACTAACAGATCCCTCTTGCTAGAATCATAATTAAAAATGAATCTATGAGTTGTATGTAATTATGGAATGAATGAATTTGCTTCTTTGTCATCTTGCTAGCTAGTTATCTACAGTGCCTTCGGAAAGTATTCAGACCCCTTCACTTTTCCCACATTTTGTTACGTTACTTATTCTATTTTCAGAAATCAATACCCCCTAATGACAAAGCGAAAACAAGTTTTCAGAAATTTTGCAAATGTATAACATTTTTCAATCGGAAATATCACATTTACATAAGTATTCAGACCCTTTACTCAGTACTTTGTTGAAGCACGTTTGGCAGCGATTACAGCCTCGAGTCTTCTTGGGTATGATGCTACAAGCTTGATACACCTGTATTTGAGAGTTTCTCCCATTATTCTCTGCAGATCCTCTCAAGCTCTGTCAGGTTGGATGTGGATCATTGCTGCACAGCTATATTCAGATCTCTCCAGAGACGTTCAATCGGTTTCAAGTTCGGGCTCTGGCTGGACCACTCAAGGATATTCCAGAGACTTGTCCCGAAGCCATTCCTGCATTGTCTTGGCTGTGTGCTTGGAGTCGTTGTCCTGTTGGAAGGTGAACCTTCACCCCAGTCTGAGGTCCTGAGCGCTCTGGGGCAGGTTTTCATCAAGGATCTCTCTCTGTATTTTGCTCAGTTCATCTTTGCCTCTATCCTGACTAGTCTCGCAGTCCCTGACATTGAAAAACATCACAACAGCATGATGCTGCAACAACCATGCTTCACCGTAGGGATGGTGCCAGGTTTCCTCTAGATGTGACACTTGGCATTGAGGCCAAAGAGTTCAATCTTGGTTTCATCAAACCATTGAATCTTGTTTCTCATGGTCTGAGAGTCTTTAGGTGCCTTTTGGCAAACTCCAAGCGGGCTGTCATGTGCCTTTTACAGTGGAGTGGCTTCTGTCTGGCCACTCTACCATACAAACCTGATTGGTGGAGTGTTGCAGAGATGGTTGTCCTCCTGGAAGATACCCCCATCTCCATAGAGGAACTCTAGAGCTCTGTCGGTTTCTTGGTCACCTCCCTGACCAAGGCCCTTCTCCCCCGATTGCTCAGTTTGGCCGAACGGACAGCTCTAGGAAGAGTCTTGGAGGTTCCAAACTTCTTCCATTTAATAATGATGGGAGCCACTGTTTTCTTGAGGACCTTCAATGTTGCAGAAATATTTTGACACCCTTTCCCGGATCTGTGCCTCGACACAATCCTGTTTTGGAGCTCTAAGGATTCCACATAGCTTTTGCTCTGACATGCACTGTCAACTGTGGAACCTGTGGACACACACCATAATGGCGCCGACAGAGATGTTCGCCTTGCTTCGAGTCCTTAGCAAACTATGCGGTATTTAGTTTTTTATGTATTATTTCTTACATTGTTAGCCCAGAAAATCTTAAGTGTTATTACATTCAGCCGGGAAGAACTATTGAATATAAGAGCGATGTCAACTTACCAACATTACAACTAGGAATACAACTTTCCCGAAGCGTGTCCTATGTTCAGACCACCACCCAGGACAGTGGATCTAATCCCAGAGGCCAACCCAAAACAATGTTGCCGCAGAAGAGGCATATGGAGCGGCCTCCTGGTTAGGCTCCGTAGGTGTGCACACCGCCCACCACTTCTGAGGATACTACTCGCAAATGTCCAGTCTCTTGACAACAAGGTAAACAAAATTAGAGCAAGGGTTGCCTTTCAGAGAGACATCAGAGATTGTAACATTCTCTGTTTCATGGAAACATGGCTCTCTCGGGTACGTTGTTGGAGTCGATTCAGCCACCGGGCTTCTTCATGCGTCACGCCGACAGTGATAAACACCTCTCTGCGAAGAAGAAAGACAGGGGTGTATGCTGCATGATTAATGACTCATGGTGTAATCGTAACAACATACAGGAACTGAAGTCCTTCTGCTCACCCGGCCTAGAATTCCTCACAATCAAATGCCGGCCATATGATCTCCAAAGAGAATTTTTGTCTGTTATCGTCACTGCTGTGCAAATTCCCCCTCAAGCAAACACCACGATGGCCCTCAAGGAACTTCACTTGACTATGTAAACTGGAAACCATATATCCTCAGGCTGCATTTATTGAAGCTGGGGATTTTAACAAAGGTTTGAGAACAAGGCTACCTTTTGAGAACAAGGCTACCTAAATTCTATCAGCATATTGATTACAGCACTCACATAGGCAATACACTTGATCACAGCTACTTTAACTTCCGCGATGCATACGAGGCCCTTAGGCAAATCCGACCACGACATCTTGCTCCTACCGGCTTACAGGCAGGAACTAAAAGAGGATGTACCCATGACTAGAACCATTCAACGCTGGTCTGACCAATCGGAATCCATGCTTCAAGATTGTTTTGATCACGCGGACTGGGAAATGTTCCAGGAAGCCTAAGAGAATAACATCCATCTATATACTCGGTGAGTGAGTTTATAAGGAAGTGCACTGGAGATGTTGTAACAACTGTGACTATTAAAACCTACCAAGTGCTTTGAGAGACTAGTCAAGGATCATATCACCTCCACCTTACCTGCCACCCTAGACCCACTTCATTTTGCATACCGCCCCAACAGGTCCACAGACGATACAATCGCCATCACACTGCCCCATCCCATCTGGACAAAAGGAATACCTATGTAAGAAAGTTGTTCATTGATGACAGCTCAGCATTCAACACCATAGTACCCTCATAGCTCATCATTAAGCTCGAGGCCCTGGGTCTCAACCCCGCCCTGTGCAATTGGGTCCTGGACTTTCTGACGGGCCTCCCCCAGGTGGTGAAGGAAGGAAACAACATCTCCACTTTGCTGACCCGCAACACTGGGGCCCCACAAGGGTGCGTACTCAGCCCCCTCCTGTACTCCCTGTTCACCCATGACTGCGTGGCCATGCACACCTCCAACTCAATCATCAAGTTTGCAGACGACACAACAGTAGTGGGATTGATTTCCAACAACGATAAGACAGCCTACAGGGAGGAGGTGAGGGCACTCGGAGTGTGGTGTCAGGAAAACAACCTCTCACTCAACGTCAATAAAACAAAGGAGATGATCGTCGACTTCAGGAAACAGCAGAGGGAGCACCCCCCTATCCACATCGAAGTGACAGCAGTGAAAAAGGTGGAACGTTTTAAGTTCCTTGGCGTACACATCACAGACAAACTGAAATGGTCCACCCACACAGACAGTGTGGTGAAGAAGACACAACAGCACCTCTTCAACCTCAGGAGGCTGAAGAAATTTGGCTTGTCACCTAAAACCCTGACAAAATTTTGCAGATGCACAATCGAGAGCATCCTGTAGGGCTGTATCACCGCCTGGTACAGCAACTGCATCGCCCTTAACCGCAAGGCTCTCCAGAGGGTGGTGCGGTCTGCACAACAGTGGTGTTATAACATTATTATACAAATGTGTTCAGTCATTAATTGATCAATCAAGGCTGTACAGGAAAAAATATAACTATTATTTTTATTTTAGAGACTCTTCAAAATGAACAGCAAAAACATGTATAGTATTACAAAGTGAACACCACAGCTGTGGTACATTGAAGACAGGAGGAAATAAAGATTGTTTATATTAATATATATTCTTAATTGTTTGTTAAAGGTAGACATAAAGACAGAATACAATCAACAGTAACAACATATGAATTGTAGCATCAAGGACAAAAACAATAATTCACTGGTATTATTAACACATATTCATTAATGAAGGTTACATTGGTTATAGCCTAGAAATAAAGATGATTTAGAACAGCCTGTCAATCATCACTGTGGTCTAACAGGCCCATGTTTGCCAGCCGGCTCACATTTCCACCCTGTGACATTATGAAAGCTTATACAGGGTAGTTGTTAAGGTTTATCACCCATAGTTGTTCACTCCCCCTCATATAACCCATACTAGTTGTTTTGTACCAGACTATAGCTGCCACCTTAACCAGAAACACAGTTCACTGTGAGACAGAAGTAGCCTGATAAACACAAGGTCCCTAATCACTACAGTTGATTTTTGTGTGGCTGATTTGATTATTTCACTTGAAAGCCACAGTCTTCACAAACGGTTCACATACAGTGCATGATAGTATTAATGTCTATATCGTTTTACATAATATAACCAAATATGTGACATTTCACACATTTGATGCAAAAGTCTATATTATACCATTTACCAAAATTACAATACAGTTAGGGTTGAGGGCCTTCCTGAAGTTGTGGCATCTGGCCACTTCTTCGGTTATCATTCCTTGAATTTGTTTGTTCGTTTCTGGTTTCCGTTGTTGTTCCCTAAACTGATGTGGTCACGTCTCCCTCATTGGTCTGTGAAGAGTTAGAGTTCAGGTTATGGTCCATCCCTGTTCCGTCTGGGACATGACGTTGATTTCATCAATTATATCATCACTTAGATTAGATATAATGTTAAAATCAAGGTTGTCAGGGGTGATCACTCTGTCTTCCACCTCTTGATGGGTGGTGCTCCTCCATGTATATTTCCATGGGCTGCATTCGAAGGGCGTAGTAGTTCTTAGATTTTAAGAACTAAAAACTCCTGAGCTGTTCTCTTTGTCTTTTTCAATAAGAATTTCTGTCTCTTCCCAAACATTCTCCTCAAATAGTTCCCTGTGATAAGATCTGACACCATTGCAAGATCTACAACAGATATCCCTCCAAGGTACTGCAGTCAGAATGGAATTCGCAACAAGTAGAACCAAAACAAGTCCTAAGCCGCAAACCTGAAACAAAATTAGCAAACGTTCAAGCAAACTGAACGCACCCCTGGTCTCCACCCCCGCTCAATACTCTGGTCTCCACCCCCTTCAATACTCTGGTCTCCAACCCCCCTAAACCTCTGGTCTCCACCCCCCCCCTTAATACTCTGGTCCCCCCCTCAATACTCTGGTCTCCACCGGCCCTCAATAGTATGGTCTCCACCCCCGCTCAATACTCTGGTCTCCACCCCCTCTCAATAATCTGGTCTCCACGCCCCCCTCAATACTCCCGGTCTCCAGCCCCCCATCAATACTCTGGTCTCCACCCCCCTAAATCTCTGGTCTCCACCCCCTCTCAATACTCTGGTCTCCACCCCCCCCCCCCTCAATACTCTGGTTTCCATTCCCCCTCAATACTCTGGTCTCCACCACCCCTCAATACTCTGGTCTCCACTCCTCTAATACTCTGGTCTCCACTCTGCCTCAATACTCTGGGGACTTTAAATAATCAATGACAATTCAATAATTAATGGTACTTACCATTGATTCCTTTTGAAATTAGTTTGCTTTTCTAGGTCCTCTTGGTCAGTTGTAGTATTAGTTGTGTTTGCAGGGACTCTCTGTTCTGTGATAGCACACGAACCAGTCCCCATCAATTAACACAGTCACAACCCACAGCAGCCCTATTGCAACTGCCTTAAAAATGATTCCCAACAGTCTTCCCCACTAATTACATCTGCATCTGCATGTAATTCTCAAGACTCATTGAAACTCTCCATCCATCCAGAGAGTCAAGAGAAAGAAGATCAGAGCTGGAAACACCATGTAGACTATACACTGATTATAGGTAACCTCTGGTTTAACACCATTTTCACATAAGCATTTTAGGTGATCATCAAACACAACCTGGTAAAGAAAAAGAGCAAAGAAGGTCATGTAAAAACTGCCTGATTTTCCACTTGTTTGATCAGCTTGTCAAGTACTGGCTTGAAGTCTCCATCATGATCAGATTTTCTACAGCGTCCCCTGACTACCGTCCTGTCTACTTTCCTCTCTCCAGATGAACAGAGTAATGATGTTAGTTGCTTGTACACCTTTACTGGTCTGGTTACTCTGGTCTCCACCCCCTACTCCAGATAGGTCATCAAATGAAACTAATACAGGACAGTAAGGCAAAGGAACTATTATTACAATGTTTCAGTTGATAACCAGTCACATCTAGTTCATGGTGAATATTATTACAATGTTTCAGTTGATAACCAGTCACATCTAGTTCATGGTGAATATTTTTACAATGTTTCAGTTGATCACCAGTCACATCTAGTTCATGGGGAATATTATTACAATGTTTCAGTTGATAACCAGTCACATCTAGTTCATGGGGAATATTATTACAATGTTTCAGTTGATAACCTGTGGCGGATGAATCAGAATTAGTTGGGTAACATAGATAATTAAGATGTTTTATTTGCATAATATGTTTATGTGAGATACTTGTCATTAGAATGTTTCCCTTTGGACTCTGGTGTTGGCAGTGGCACTTTTCCCTTAGCTAGGGCTCAGTCACTTGGGGCCCAGAGAGGGGAGAGGTCAGACTTGTCTTTCACATATCCCTGGTGCTATGCAGAATATCAGAAAGGGAAGAGGACAGAATGGAACATTGTCTTCATATGTGAATGTGTCTTTACCTATTCTTAAACCATGTGAAGGGATGGCGTGATTAACTTCTTTGGGGTATCCCCCCCTTCTTCTCAATTTCTGCCTAAAGACATACCCAAATCTAACTGCCTGTAGCTCAGAACCTGAAGCAAGGATATGCATATTCTTGGTATCATTTGAAAGGAAACACTCTGAATTTTGTGGAAATGTGAATTGAATGTAGGAGAATATAACACAATAGATCTGGTAGAAGAAAATACAAGGAAATAAACATACGTTTTCTGTTTTTTGTTGTTGCTGCATCATCTTTCAAATGACCAAGAACAGACAAACATTCAGATAGGATGCTGGGGATGATTTGAACATAAGATGGCAACAATAGCTGAGCAAAGTTTTAGACAGATAATTTCAAAAATGAGTGAGCTACATGACACTGAGCATGAAGTCACCCAGGTGTCCCACACCAATGTACCCAAATGTACCCAAATGTACCCAAGTGGCCAAATTGGTACAGTGATACATTTTGAAGGAAAGAACTATATACAAAATACATAAATGCCATTCTAACACTCCCCCCCCCAAAAAACAAATAAATAAATAAATAACATGGGGAACTATTTACACATTTTCTATTTAAAATATTGTGAAGACCCTCAGTCCGTTACACAATATTGTGCTGCTGGTGCCATGGCCCATAGCAGTCTCTTTCTGCAGTAAAGCAGAGGTACAGTGATACATTTTGAAGGAAATAACTATATACAAAATACATAAATGCCATTCTAACACTCCCCCCCCCCAAAAAAAAATAACATGGGAACTATTTACACATTTTCTATTTACAATATTGTGAAGACCCTCAGTCCGTTACACAATATTGTGCTGCTGGTGCCATGGCCCATAGCAGTCTCTTTCTGCTGTAAAGCAGAGGTACAGTGATACATTTTGAAGGAAATAACTATATACAAAATACACAAATGCCATTCTAACACTCCCCCCCCCCCCAACAAAAAAAAAATAACATGGGGAACTATTTACACATTTTCTATTTACAATATTGTGAAGACCCTCAGTCCGCTACACAATATTGTGCTGCTGGTGCCATGGCCCACAGCAGTCTCTTTCTGCTGTAAAGTAGAGGCTTACTGAGCATGTAGTGCAGGTGATGGCGCATTTCCTGTGACAAAGGGCACAACGACGTCTCCCCACTGTGGCCTTTTTGCCCTGAGGCACATTCATGCCTGCAGAGATGTATCTGGGCAGGTGAACACCACTGGTTGAAGGAGCAGAAGGGACAGAGGTAGAGGGGACAGAAGGTGCTGCAGTGGACTTGCTGTAGCTAGCAAGCTCCTGGATGAGCAGCTCTCTGAATGCAAGCTGTGAGATGGGGGGCTGTCCACAGCTCTTGGCCATTTCCTTCTGGAGGATGAAGGAATTGACCACAGCAATGTCAATGAAATTATAGAAAAATGTTTTGTACCATTTCATGGTCTTGTGGAGCACATTATAGTATCCTATCAGTGCATCTGACAGGTCCACACCTCCCATGCCCTTGTTGTAGTGCTTCACAGCAGCTGGAATGGGGACATTTTTTGTGGTCCATGCCCCGCGACCGTCCTTCACACGCCTGACGACGTGATCGCCACTGAAGGACTTGTGGATACTGGAGCACATGACAACCTCCCTGGTATGCATCCACTTCACAAAGAGCAGGCCATATTCAATAATCCATCGCATGTTACCCCGCTCAGCCCGCTTAGGCATGTCGTTCTCCTTTGTTTTCGGAAAGCCCACCCTGTTGGTCCGAATGGTGCCACAAGCCCACACCTCACGCTTCCTCAGGTCTGTGAACAGGGTAGGGCTTGTGTAGAAGTTGTCTACAAACAGTTTGTAGCCCTTCCCCAGCAGTTGAAAATCTAATAGCTCCATAACAGTATCATAACTCAGTCCATTACCGGTAGCAAAACTGTTTTTCCCCTCAAACAAAAAAATTACAAGTGTAGGCACACACAGAATCAGCCAAAACAAACAGTTTGTAACCCCACTTGGTTGGTTTGTTCCGCATGTATTGTTTGAGGCTGATTCGGGCCTTTGAGGCTACCATCCTCTCATCAATGGACAGGTTCTGGGCAGGCTGAAAATAGGTCTTGCAGGCCTCAACGACGTTGGGGTAGAGAGGTTTGATCTTGCAGAGCCTATCAAACCTTGGTGTGCCTCTCTTCTTGTCATTCTCCCCATCAACTTCTGGGTCACTGATGTGAAGCGCCCGTGAGATAGTCTGAAACCTTTTGCAAGACATGACAGTCATGGGGAAAGGCAGTTGATAGAGAGCTGACGTTTTCCAGTAGTCCCTCAGAGTTTTCAACTTCACCAGGCCCATGTAAATGACCATTGAAAAGTAGCAGAAAAGGTCTGACATGGAAATGGGCTTCCATGCCTCTTTCTTTCCTGCCTGCTTCTTAGCCCCGTACTTATTGGTGTTCGACACCAGGGAATCAACAACAGATGAGGTGAAAAACAGTTGGAAAAGTTGAAGGGGCTGTACTTTGCGGTCATGTTGAGTTGAGGTCCTGGCTGCCTTTTAGGTCTGAAAACGGGTGGAATTGGTTCCACATCGTCTTCTAACACAGAGTGCCAATGACCCTCTGGCCCTCTGTCTGCAGGTTTCTCTCTTCCCCACCTCCGCTTCTTTGTCACTGACTTCACAACACTAGATGGCCGGGTAGATGTGGAGCCAGAGACAGCAGGGGTCCGGCTAGATGAACCAACTTCAGAGGGAGATGGACACCTAGCCACTGGTGGTTCATAATCAGAATCACTGCCACTGTGAACGAAAGACAAAACTCAGTAAGAATACTTTCACATATGAGCCCTGTATCAACACGTAAAATAAACAGATGTGTATTATATAGAGTACAGGGAACATTATGGTGAAGTGCTGTTCCATTCCACGTTTATGTAAATTCAAATAAAAAAATATATATAACACACAGTACAGCCAATGTGTACTTTACACATTTCATTACTGATGGTATTTTTATATATTGCAAATAAAATAAGAAAATCTCCCAAAAAATCTCAAATTAATAATATTTGATATTATTAATTTCAAACAATGACATTAGCATTAGCACTTACTTATCCAGCATGGCATCCTCTCCATGAAGAAACATGTCTTCCGCCTGGGAGTCAAAACTAGCTTCACTGAAAGATTAATCTTCCTCTAGCAACTCGGTCTCACTTTCTCTATCAATCTCATCTATAATTTGGGTTAAATCTGTATACCTAGACTTTGTTTTAGATTTTCCTGATTTATTAGCCATAATTTCAATATATAAACTTGCTGAAAATGCTATCGATTATGTACTGCTATGCGTAACACTAGTGGCTCCGTCAAGTAGGATTTGCAATGGCGTAAGAACCTCTTTTATGCCAGAGTTTACGACAAAGGCTGGTCTTCATATAACCATTTACACATTGTCATTTACCTTAGCTCATGGGCTATTTTCCAAGCTAGATTTCAAGATGATCAGTGGTCATTGGGCCAAAATACAGTCAATCAACGATAGACCGGTCCTACCATTGGTGCGCAATGAGGTCATTGATTGCTGTCTTCAAATCGGTTTCTTTAAGTCAATACGTCCCAGGAAAATAACCATCAAGTACAGTTGTGTTAGTAACAGTCAGAGGATTGCAATGAAGCCAACCATGACTAGATAAACTTTTGTTTTGTGTGTGTAATTACCACGAATGTTTCGTCCAAAGTTGAACGAGACGGATATCACGATGCAAGCGGTTTACAAATGTTTCGTGTTAGTCTATAAAAATGGATTTTATCAAACAAAATGGACATTCACTAAGTAGTTAGGACACTTGGTATTGCCACCAGAGGAAGATCTTCAAAGGTAATTGATTATTTTATTGCTATTTCTGACTTTAGTGACGCTAATGCTTGGTTGGAAAATGCTAGTAATGCTTGTGTGTGCGGGAGGCTGTCCTCAGATTATTATAATGTATGCTTTCGCCGCAAAGCCTTTTTGAAATCTGACACACTGGCTGGATTAACAAGATGTTAAGCTTTTAAAAGATGTAAGATACATGTATTTACATAAATGTTTAATATTATGAATGGTGTATTTAGAATTTTAAAGCTATGCATTTTCACCGGATGTTAGCCAAGTGGGACGAAATCATCCCACCTGCCCAAGAGAGGTTAATGGGGAACCAATTATTTGTCTCCACAATGCCTGTACGCAAGTCACTCCGCTCACTGAGCTTGTCCAGGAGTGGGATCAAGAGGGGGTTTACTTGAGATGAGAGTATCTAGAGATGACAATTGATATATACCATTGGATGAGTTTGTGTTTTTGTACTATGAAGTACGAGGAACGAGATTAGAACCTCGTCATAGGGACCAAACTGAACGATAATTTATAGTGAATGTTATCTGGCTAAGGGATAATCCTTTCTCAAATATAAAGTCTCTTTGTGAACTGTTCCTAAGATCTGTGGTTCATCATGTATGTTGAGAGGGGTGTATCTTGGCTATAAAAGATCTTTGTACTTTTGTGTTGTCACTTTCAATGGTTCATTAGAGATAGCGCATCATTGAAAGTCAAGTGCTTTTGCAAAGGTCTTATTATTAAAGATGTAGTTTAAGTATAACTCTGACTAGTGTGTGAAGTTTGTAACTCTCCTCATTTGTTAAAACCTCTCGGGGCTAGTGGAACGTCACCATCCCACTCTATTCATCAGCCAGTAGAATAGCGTGGCGCGAAATACAAAACCTCAAATGCAATAATTTCAATTTTTCAAACATATGACTATTTTACACCATTTTAAAGACAAGACTCTCGTTAATCTAACCACATTGTCCGATTTCAAAAAGGCTTTACAGCGAAAGAAAAACATTAGATTATGTTAGGAGAGTACATAAACACAAATAACCACACAGCCATTTTTCAAGCAAGCATATATGTCACAAAAACCCCAAACACAGCTGAATGCAGCACTAACCTTTGATGATCTTCATCAGATGACACTCCTAGGACATTATGTTATACAATACATGCATGTTTTGTTCAATCAAGTTCATATTTATATCAAAAAACAGCTTTTTACATTGGCATGTGATGTTCAGAACTAGCATTCCCACCCAAAACTTCCTGTGAATTTACTAAAGGACTCATGATAAACGTTGACAAAATACATAACAATTATTTGAAGAATTATAGATACAGAACTCCTTTATGCAATCGCTATGTCAGATTTTAAAATAGCTTTTCGGCGAAAGCACATTTTGCAATATTCTGAGTACATAGCTCAGCCATCACGGCTAGCTAATTTGACACCCGCCAACTTCGGGGCAACCTAAACTCAGAATTACTATTAGAAAAATTGGATTACTTTTGCTGTTCTTCGTCAGAATGCACTCCCAGGACTGCTACTTCAACAACAAATGTTGTTTTTGTTCCAAATAGTCCATAGGTATGTGCAAATACCTCAGTTTTGTTAGTGCATTCAGGTCACTATCCAAACGGTAACGCACGAGCGCATTTCGAGACAAAAAATGTCAAAATGTTCCTTTACCGTACTTAGAAGCATGTCAAACGCTGTTTAAAATCAATTTTTATGCTATTTTTCTTGTAAAGTAGCGATAATATTCCAACCGGACAATGCTGTATTCATTCAAAAGGAAGAGAAAAAATGGCGAGGTCTCGTGAACGCGCATTTCCATTCCCTTTGTCCTCAGGCAGACCACTGACAAACAGAGTTACTATACTTTGCCCAGAGACAGATGACGCCCCAATCCACTTTTTGCCGGCTTTAGAGAGCCAATGGAAGCCTTAGAAAGTGCAACATAACCCCACGGATACTGTAGTTTTGATAGACAAGCAAAAGCAGAACTACAAAATTGCAGACAGGGCACTTCCTGCTTAGAATCTTCTCAGGTTTTTGCCTGCCATATGAGTTCTGTTATACTCACAGACACCATTCAAACAGTTTTAGAAACTTTAGAGTGTTTTCTATCCAAATATACTAATAATATGCAAATATTTGACTTTGGGCCCCAGTATTAGGCATTTTAATCTGGGCACGTTTTGTATCCGAAAATGAAAATACTCCCCCCTTTACCTTAACAAGTTAATGCAGAAATTAGCCACCACATTTGGTGACGAGGATGTGAATCTTCACTTGGTTTCCGCTCCCGACGATCTGGGCAAATCGTGCACGAGGGATCCCTCAAACTTGGGATCTCAGGGAAACCTCACTTCGGGAACGAAGCAGATGGACCCACCTTTGATCTGAGAGGGAGCGAGCCGAGTGGATACCACGTCTCGAACCTAGTTTTTTTAAAAGAAAGAGGTGAGCAAACACTGTGGTTGAATTAAGGAGAAGTTTATCTTTAACGTCTCTGGGGTATGTGGGACGCTACCGTCTCACCTGCGGGACACACTATTCAACAGCCAGTGAAATAACAGGGCGCCAAATTCAAAACAACAAAAATCTCATAATTCAAATTTCTCAAACATACAACTATTATATCCCATTTTAAAGATACACTTCTCGTTAATCCAACCACATTGTCCGATTTCAAAAAGGCTTTACGGAGAAAGCATAGCATTAGATTATGTTAGGACACCACCTAGACAACAAAAACCACACAGCCATTTTCCAAGCAAGGAGAGGCATCACAAAAACCAGAAATACAGCTAAAATTAAGCACTAACCTTTGACGATCTTCATCAGATGGCACTCATAGGACTTCATGTTACACAATACATGTATGTTTTGCTCGATAAAGTTCATATTTATATCCAGAAACGGCATTTTACATTGGCGTGTAATGTTCAGAAATACTTCCGGTGAATGAGCACATCAATTTACAGAAATACTCATCATAAACGTTGATAAAATATTAAACTGTTATTCAAAGAATTATAGATACACTTCTCCTTAATGCAACCGCTGTGTCAGATTTAAAAAAAAACTTTACAGCGAAAGCACACTTTCCAATAATCTGAGTACGGCGCTCAGAGACGAAACCAAACCCGCCATTTTCTGGTGTCAACAAAACTCCGAATTAACATTATAAATATTCACCTTTGATGATCTTCATCAGAATGCACTCCCAGGCATCCCAGGTCCACAATAAATGTTGTTTTTTTCGATAAAGTCCATAATTTATGTCCAAATACCTTATTTTCGTTCGCGCGTTCTGTCCACTACTCCAAATGTAGGAAGCGCGCAGAAAATGTCACAACAAAAAGTCAAAAAAAGTTATATTTGCGTTCGTAGAAATATGTCAAACGATGTATAGCATCAATCTTTAGGAGGTTTTTAACATAAATCTTCCATAATATTCCAACCGGACGATTCCAATGACTTCATAAATGAAAAGGAACTCAGGTCGCTCTCTCGGCCATGCACGTGACTGAACTCGTGCCTTATTTTGGGATACCTGACTCCTAGGTCTCTTATTCTCTCTATATATACCATAGAAGCATGAAACAACGTTCTAAAGACTGTTGACATCTAGTGGAAGCCTTAGGAAGTGCAAAATGAACCCTAAGTCACTGTGTGTTAGATAGGCAATCACTTGAAAAAACTACAAGCCTCAGATTTCCCACTTCCTGGTTGGATTTTTCTCAGGTTTTTACCTGCCATATGAGTTCTGTTACACTCAAAGACATCATTCAAACCGATTTAGAAACTTCAGAGTGTTTTGGATCCAAATCCACTAATAACATGCATATCCTACCTTCTGAGCCTGAGTAGCAGGCAGTTCACTATGGACACCACTTTCATCCGGACGTCAAAATACTGCCCCCTGCCCTAGAGAAGTTAAAATGGTGCATAATACTCGTATGTGTGAGAAATTTGAATTATGAGATTTTTGTTGTTTTGAATTTCGCTCCCTGCTATTCCATTGGCTGTTGGCAAGGGGTCTCGCTGGC
Source organism: Salmo trutta (assembly GCF_901001165.1). NCBI lineage: Eukaryota > Metazoa > Chordata > Actinopteri > Salmoniformes > Salmonidae > Salmo > Salmo trutta. Next base: position 41,491,571 of record NC_042965.1, on the reverse strand, counting down.
GGAACGGGGTTCCGCTAGCGGAACGTCTGTCCTCAACAGGTTTTAATACGCTCTTCTAAATCACATACTACTGTTGACACAACACTATTTGCAACACCACTAGCTTGCAACTTGGCAATGACGGAGGCACACATATCTTCAGCAAGACTCTGTCCATTCTTCTCAAAACAATCACTTTGAGTGTTATGTCGTGGAATTATTCTAATCAAAGCAGAGAGAATTGTAGATTTCTTCAAAGCAATTGAACTTCATGATTTAATTACTGCATTAATGGTCGGTAACCACCCGGAGGTGATCACTGAGGAACTCTACGAGCATAACTAAGCCACAGCAGTTTATAGTTAAGACACATCCTCCTGAATACGTGACAAACAACAGATGTGTGGAATGGGTCAAAAGGTTAGGATATGTTATGAAATAAATGAATACTTCAGAGCAGATAGTATCTGCTGTGAAGACTGTTCTCATTGTATGGAAACCAGGGTTTAGCCCCCAAAGACGAGGTTCTTCTTATCAGCTAACAATAACAAATCTCGTCCCTGGTACCTTACAGACAGCAACTCAGTCTATGAAATGCAGGCTCTATCTGATGGAGACATTTCTCTCACATGCACCACTGATCATAGAATGGAATGTGGCTGTTGCTTTCATCACCTAGCCATCACTTAATCAGTTGCCAGCCCACGTTTCAGAGGTTCAACTAAGTTCACACAGACACAGATGAGACAGTTCTAAGAACCCTATTCTATTGCATAAAACAACCATTCGATGCATAAACAGTATTATAACATCATCTTGTCATTTCTCCACCACAGTTGTCATGTAGGACACCAATGTCGCCACCCATTTGTGGAGCTTCTGACAGGACTGGAAAATCAGCAACATTAGAGGGGCCTTCGAAGCTTAATGCATCAACTACTTGACCAATATCCTTATGAATACTATTCAAATGTTTTCTGAAACCTGAGTATGTTGAAAACTGCTGTCTACAACCATCTGGAGCACAGACCAATCTAATCTTGGTGGAGGGATAGAAGCTATGCTCAATTCACAAATTAGATATCAATGACTGGCTGTTTCTGTGCAAAGCTTGACAAAAAAAGCACCTCAACATACATTTATCTAGTTAATAAGTTTTGTCGTCAACTCTATCACGCTATCTCTTGTTTGGCCTACAACAATGTAGTTGATAGTTGTCTGAACAAATGTGTAGAAGTTGACAAGAGCATCATCATATGTCAGGTTAAAGACAAAGTGGGCTTTGACGAGTTCATCAAATGCACACAGACCACTAGTTGCCTGGCAGGAAACAAGCCTCTTGTCCACCACAATGTAGTAGTTGTCAATCTTGCGCTGTCTTCTTTCCAACGGCAAGGAGGTATGTCTGTCGACCATGGCTCCCATCAAGACGGGGATCAGTGCTGCAGCATGACTGCAACACACAAAGGGTCTTTTTAAGTCACTCATGTTAAGACAAAGAGACAACCCAAAAAGAAATTACACAGAAATGAATGTATCAGTTTACCTTATGAGGTTAAGACAAAGAGACAACCCAAAAAAGAAATTACACAGAAATTACTGTATCAGATTACCTTGTGAAAGTGCACTAGTCTATCCACAGCTTCACTGGCACAAGGACTTTGCAGCTGCGTCATGCTGTTTTACAGCCAAGAAGGTACATATAGCAATGCAAATGTTAGTGTACACCATGTTGTCTCCTGATTATTGTGTTAGGATGTTCTGTGACTTTGCTCCATGTTATTGTTTTGGGATGTCCTGTGACTTTGCTCCATGTTATTTTGTTAGGATGTTCTGTGACTTTTCTCCTTGTTATTGAGTTAGGATGTTCTGTGACTTTTCTCCTTGTTATTGAGTTAGGATGTTCTGTGACTTTTCTCCTTGTTATTGAGTTAGGATGTTCTGTGACTTTTCTCCTTGTTATTGAGTTAGGATGTTCTGTGACTTTTCTCCTTGTTATTGAGTTAGGATGTTCTGTGACTTTGCTCTCAGGGAAGGGACTGATAGAAGAAGAACAGAAAGAAGGAAACACATACAGTAGATACTATGTGTGCAAGGTCATTATCAGCTTATTGCACCCTGAGAGTAGAGACGCCTAGTTTGAGTATTTGTGCTAAAGGGGAACACCCCTTCAGAGCTTCTAACAGACTTGTACTTTGAGTATTAAGTTTGTTGTAACCTCTCCAACCTCTCCGGCCGTGATAATAAATATTTGTTTATTTAACTAGCTAAATGGGGATCCTAACAATTTTTTTTTTTATGTCATGTGTTATGATGCTGGGTGTCAAGTGAAGTGTTACCAATCATTGAGAAAAAATGTTTGGGCAAATATGTGAATTGTGGCCCTCTGTTCCATGAACTAGATGTGACTGGTTATTAACTGAAACACTTTAATAATATTTCCCATTAACTAAACCAAAGAGTGTGTAGCTGTTGTCCCAACTGTGAACATTCCACAGTTGGTGTGAGGTGGCTAGGTCACATGGTCAAGGAGCTAGTGCATTTTAAATTATTTTTTAATGTAGGAATCATTTTAAATGTAGGAATCATTTCATGACAAAATAAAAGGGTGTGCAACATGCCTCTGTATATAAGGCATAATTTACAGTTAAATTAGGTTGCTAAATCACATGGTGTAGAGCTATTGGAATTTGAATATTGTGATTATGCAATTAGTTGACGGTCCCTAACTAGTTGCATTGACAGTTCTCCAGGCAGCCTACACCATTGCCATGTGATTATGAAACTAGGGTCGGAATTGGTAAAATAAGACCTCTGCAATGTTGTACACCTTTTGTCCTTCACAAAGAACCTGAGGTATCTAGCTCAAATCGTTTGCGAATTATTGAAGTTTGAAGGTCCGAAAATCTGGCGAACATCGAATCTCAAACCAGCTTTACCAATGGTCTGATATCTTTCCAGAAGTAAAAAAAATCACATCAGATCAGACACTTGATTTTTATATTCTAACTAAGCTAAATTCCTAACTAATGACTGACTTCAATATTACAATCATACGATTTAATCATCCAAATTCGATTCTCTAAAAAAACTGTGAGGTCGCCTTTCTCCTTGTTAGAGAGCAAAATGCCTCTTATTTGAATAATAATGTATTTATTGTTAAATTTAAATGATATTCCGTTATTATGAATGCTCATTCCCGACACCAGAAAATGAAAGTCATAAGATAGTATTTCATAATTAAGACGTACTAAGTAATTATTATGTTATAGTAATTCCTAAGTAATTATTGTGAGATACTAAGTCATTATTGTGAGATAATAAGTCATTATTATGGGATAGTAAGTCATTATTATGAGATAGTATGTCATGAAGTTGCACAAACAATTGTTATGCTAACATATGATGTGGGTCGCTGAAAAGGCTGAAGACCCCTGATTTAACCTCTTGAGATGGGAAAACATGTTCTTTATTGAGTTGAACATGTTCTCATATTCTGCCACCACTTCATTTAGAGAAGCTATTTCAATCTGATATTTATCCTATGGTCTAAAATAGACTGTATAGATGACATTCACATTTCAGAGAACATCGACAGACTTTTCACCTAGTTTGCTCTTGGACTCGAACCAGTGACCTTTCCATTTGCTGGTCCAACGCTCTTAAAGGTTTTAACTTATAAATGTTGGGCTAGCAATAGATGACCCATCTCTAATATAACATAACAGTCACACAATGTAGCAAACTGATGGAATGTTAGGAGACTCATTGGAAGTCTAACATATAATACCATGATGTATGTTTAAATTCTAATAAAAAAACAAAAAATCTACACCATAAACACAATGTTGCTTTTTAAATTCACGCTTTTATTAAAGCTGAACAGTACTTTGCTCCCAGGTACCATCTCCTGCCGTTGTACCCTAGATCAAGGCACTTAACCCCTAAATGGCTCTTCATCCAAGGGGTGCTGCTCCATGGCTTTCCTTGTGGCTCTCAAATTGTTTCATCATGTTGAGTTGGGAGATATCTTGTAGATCTAGGACAGGAGGGTGGTGGAACTGACCAGCGATGTGTTCAACTTGCATAAAGATGAGAATCTCTGGTCTGTGGAGCCACTGATTGGGGGGAGGACTTGCTCAACTTCTTGCTTAACTTCTGTTTAAACCATGTTCATTTGGGGATATCTTCTAGGACAGCAGAAGTGGTGAGCAGAGTTGAATTCAGCAAGGATATTCAACTTGGATAAAGATGAGAATGTCTGATCGCGGGAGGAGAGTCACTGACCTTAGAATGTTTGTTGCCTCGATGAAGAGGATACTGCTGACTTGAGGAGCTTATAATGTTTTGTTGATGAAATGTGGCCTTGAAGAAGAGGAGGAGGAATTATTGGAAGACAATTTAATTACCAATGTATTTCCAGTGGTATTGTGGCTCCACCCAGTTTCAGTTCTGAGCAACAGGAGGTCAGGAATGCTGAACGACATCACAGAGACATGAAAGTATTCACTATTATCTTTATCTTTACAAGTCTGTTGCATGTTCACTAAATCCTCACATTTGGACCCAAACATGTGGATAATATCACTTCTTTAAAGTGGGGACATATATAATAGCACTGAAGAACATAAATACATTTTTAAACATTATTTACCCGGTCTTAATTCTCTTCCAGATGCCTGGCTGTTTCATGGGTTTGGTGGTTGACTGATTTCTCAGCCACTTCTGAAATCCCCTGCTGGCTCTCTGGTCCCCCCTGCTGGCTCTCTGGTCCCCCCTGCTGGCTCTCTGGTCCTCACTGCTGGCTCTCTGGTCCCCCCTGCTGGCTCTCTGGCTCCCCCGGCTGGTCATGTACAGACCCAGCGAGCCCTTGGTTTACCTTCTGGCCCGTGGCCCACCCCAGCAACTGTTGACCGTGGTTGTAGTCAGATGGAAACTGGTTGATGAACTGGGTGCTGAACTTCTTGATTTGCCCGTCAGCCCTGTACATGTGACTATTACACTTCTAATCTAATGTAATCAGCCTCCAGATTCATCTCCTCAAGTCATTTCTCCTCCTGTTCTTTTAGGTACTGTTCCTTCCTCCTCTATCTGTCCTCTTTAACTGTCTGTTGAGTCTGTTTTGGAAGCAGGGACTGCTCTCTCCACTGCTTATTGAAATGCTCCATCTTCTCCCTTTTCTCCTCAGCTTTCAGCAACCCCTCCCTCTTCTCCCTCTCTCTCTGCCCAGGTGGTGAAGGACATTATCGCTCCAGTGGTACCAGGGATGACTGGAAGGTGAGAGCAGAGGTCACATTTAACATGGGTCCAAAATGGCACTGTATTCCTTGGATTAACACGGGTAACCAGGATCCCCGGACTGTCCCGGGATCACCCTTCACAGTTCCCGAAAATAAAATGACAGGACCCGGGAAATTACAACATTCCCCCCCGATGTCGCACTGATGCAATTCAACCAAATACACAACATGTGCAGCAGCAGATTGGCAAAACATAAAATATCACATTATCCAAACAGGTTGTCGCATAGAAGCCTTGAACCTAGCATATTTACTTAACGTTGCAGCCTGGTCTCATTATGTAGACGTACCATAGTAAATGTAAATCCGCCACTCAAAATAGTATGATATGTTACGTTTGGTGTGTTTACATAAGACAGATGCTTACCTAAGGCAAAAACAAAAAAAGCGTGGTTGGTCGGGGTGGATGGGTAGGTATATAATGCGAACGTTAACAAACCCAAAGGTTGCAAGTTTGAATCTCATCACGGACAACTTCAGCCTTTTAGCAACTTTTCAACTACTTACTGCTTTTGTGCTACTTTGCAACTACTTTGCATGTTAGCTAACCCTTCCCCTAACTCTAACCTTAATCCTAACCCCTAACCCCTATCCTAGCTAACGTTTGCTACGTAGTTAACACAAGCCACCTAGCTAGAATTCGTAACATATTATACGTTCTGCAAATTCGTAACGTATGGTAAGTTTAGCAAATTCATAACATACTGTAAAATACTGTTGTAAGTAGAGATTCCGCCTACGTATTTATTATATGAGTGATGGCTTACCAGCCAATCACATGAGAGTTGTTCAGTTATATTTGTTGCGTTCTGGTTTAAGCATCAGATTTTGACCTTACATATTACCCAGCATGGAACCAAGCTAGTTCTCATGTTGGAGCTAGTCGGTCTAAGTGCATTGTATTATTTACAAGTTGTGTCACGTCCTGACCCTAGTAAGATGTCATTTTCTAAAGTAGAGTGGTCAGGGCGTGACAGGGGGTGTTTTGTGTTTTCTATGCTTTCTATTTCTATGTTTTAGTTCTAGTTTTTCTATTTCTATGTTGGGGTTGTTTGGGTTGATCTCCAGTTATAGGCAGCTGGTCCTCGTTGTCTATAATTGGAGATCATATTTAAGTAGGGGTTTTTCTTCCTGGGGTTTGTGGGTTGTTATATTTTGAGTAGTGTTTGTTTCTCTCGCTCTCTGCGTCAAGGTTTGTTGTTTTGTAAATTCAGTTATTTATGTTTTGCAAAGTTTCATGGAATTACTGAAATGTGGAACTACAACCACGCTGCACTTTGGTACGATCTTTTTGACAGCCGTGACAAGTTGGTACTAAACCGACCAAAGAGAGAAGTTTGTTGTGGCCTTTTTTCCACGCCTCCAAGCAACGAGGAGTTGGAGTTGACATGGGTCCAGGGTCATTGATCTAACTACAGTACAGTAGCTAGCAACCATTAGCCAACAACTGTGGTAAAGTATTGTCTTTTATCGATGGCGGTTATGATATTGTTTAGGACCTTAAGCGTGGCTGAGGTGCACCCATGACCCGCTCGGAAACCAGATTGCATAGCGGAGAAGGTACGTTGGGATTCGAAATGTTCAGTGATCTGTTTGTTAACTTGGCTTTTGAAGAATTTAGAAAGGCAGGGTAGGATAGATATAGGTCTGTACAGTTTGGGTCTAGAGTGTCTCCCCCTTTGAAGAGGGGGATGACCGCAGCAGCTTTCCAATCTTTAGGGATCTCAGATACGAAAGAGGTTTTACAGGCCAGTAATAGGGGTTACAACAATTGCGGCGGATCATTTTAGAGAGGGTCCAGATTGTCTAGCCCAGCTGATTTGTAGGGGTCCAGATTTTGCAGCTCTTTCAGAACATCAGTTATCTGGATTTGGGTGAAGGTGAAATGGGGGAGGCTTGGGCAAGTTGCTGTGGGGGGTGCAGAGCTGTTGACCGGGGTACGGGTAGCCAGGTGGAAAGCATGGCCAGCCATCGCAAAATGCTTTTTGAAATTCTCAATTATTGTAGATTTATCGGTGGTGACAGTGTTTCCTAGCCTCAGTGCAGTAGGCAGCTGGGAGGAGGTGCCCTTATTCTCCATGGACTTTACAGTGTCCCAGAACATTTTGGAGTTTGTGCTACAGTATGTAAATTTCTGTTTGAAAAAGCTAGCCTTTGCTTTCCTAACTGCCTGTGTATATTGGTTCCAAACTGAATTTCACAGAATCTGTATTGATCTCTGGCTGGACAAGTGGAATTGGTAGCTAATTGATTCATTTGCTCATATATCACTGATCAGAAACATTTAGCATTTAATAATGAAGTCTAAATCAAGAGTATTATTTATCTGACTCATGTAGTACCCTTACATAGCCGTATATAGAGCCGAGGCTGTTTTCCTATCGTCCCAATCCCACTGAAACCCAAAATCCTCACTCCTGTCAAGCATGAAAATACCTAACTGTATTCTGTAATCTATAGGTTGCATTATCAAAGCACCTCTCGCCTATGCATGCCAAAAAAAAGCTACAACATTTCTCCTGCTTCTCTGTGCTGTTTCGTATTGCTGCCCACATGAGAGCTTCGGTAGAGAATATGTGATCAACAAACGGTATGAGAGTAGATATGGATATTTATTGAAACAGAGTTGGTCCCAGTTAAGATACCATGATATTTACAGTATGTCCTCTCTTCATCTCCCCGTTATTCATCAGCTGATCTGCTATCTGTATAATCATCAACTCGATTTTTCCAAATTGGTGATATTCTGTCATTCGTTGGAGGTTATCTAGGAAGCTTAGCAAATTTGGTGATTTGTCTTTTATTTAACTGCCGTGACAAAGTCTGCATGATTCAACAACGCTATAGCCTACTCGGCATGTGCGCTGCATCCTGAGCGTGCTCTTTATTTAGGCCTACTTACTTCCGATATTAAGACTTGGTAGATTTTTTAGGAAAATATGAATCCCTACCGTATTCCTTATATAGTGAACTACTTTTGACCAGGGTCGTTGAGATCCCATGGAGTTTTCTATTCAAAATTCACTGTGTCAATACCAGATCAGTTTGGTCAATAGTTTTATAGTGAAACAATGACACAACATGATGACAGGTGTGGAACTAACGTGTGTAGAGGAGACTAAAGATGATGATGTCATAAGGGAAACAGGTCTTACCTATGTTGATGATCTCATAGCCCTCCTCCTCTCTCTGATACATTCTGTCTTTTTGAGGTTCCTCTTCTCCCACTTCTTATTCACCCAGTGCGCTCCTTCTGATACTTTTATTGGCTGGGGAGAGGTCCTCCTTGTCGTCCTCCTTCTCTTCAGGGTTCTTCTCCTCCTCTTCAGGCTTCTCTAACTCACCCCTCATGTACTTCTCATCCCTTCTTTCCTCTTCTGCCATCTCCTGCCTCTTTTTTGCCTCTGTCATCTTCTCTCTTCCTATGATTAAAGCTGTGGCCTTCAATAGCTCTCTTTCTCTGATTAAAGCTATGTGGCCTTCAATGGCTCTCTCTCTCTCTCTCTCTCTTCCTGCTTTGCCTCTCCTCCTCTCTAAGTCTGTCAGTTTCTTTATGTTTTGCAATTTTGATCTGTTGTTTTTTTATCCAGGTCTTCTTGTTGTCGTACCCTCTTCGATCTGTAGTTTTTATCCTGCTTTTCTTGTCGTCGTATTCTCTTCGATCTGTAGTTTTTTATCCTGCTCTTCTTGTTGTTGTACCCTCTCCAGCTGTCTGTCCATTGCTAACAGTCTTTCCTTCTTCCTCCTGATTTGTTGTTGTTCTTCTATCCGTTCTCTTTCCCCCTTCAATATTTCTAGCCTCTTCTCTTCATGCATATTGAGCCGTTCCTATGCCTCTGCTTGTAAATTTTCTATTTTAATTCCATCATTCTCCATGCTTACTGTCTTCTGTTTGACTTCATCTCCCTCAGAAAGTGACAAAGAGATGGTGAGTGACAAAGATAGACCTCTCCGTCCCTCTCTAGCTGTACCTTCTCTTTCCTCCTCCTCTTCTTCCTGTCAGTTTCTGCTTTTCTTTTCTCTTCCTTTCTGTCGCTCAATTTCAAACTGTTATCTGGTCCTCCTCTCTTCTTCTCTCTTCCTCCCTCTCTCTCATAATCTTCTCTTCATCTCTTTCCGTATCTTCTTTTAGTTCCATCTCTCTCTGTTTCTGATTCTCTCTCTCCCTTTCTCCATCTCTCCTCTTGAAGTTCTTATTTCTTCTATCTATGTCTCTTATGTCTCCCTCTCTTCCCTCCTTCTTCACATCAATTTGCTTCTGTTCTTGTCTATCTTCTTCTTCTGTCACTGGTGTAGAGAGGAGTTGGCAGGAGGCAGTCGCCGGTTTAGAACTACTGAATTTATTTAAGCACCATAGATCAAAGCGGGATGAAACCCAAACGCTATTGTGCTCAAAATATATCTTCATAAAAAAATGCACAGCGTGAACACAAAGTGCAAAATATAAAGTACTCAGGAAATAGTAGGAGTGATTCCTTTCAGGAAAACAAGTAACATTTACAATGACGGACAAATGACAGAGGGAGTATATATACAGTGATAGAGTGGGGATTGGAACCAGGTGTGTGTGTAATGATGACGAGATAAGTCCCGGGTTGATGAGTGAAGGGCGTTTGCCAGCAGTAAGTTCGGCAGCAGCTAGAATGCCGGCGACGCCCAATGCCTGAGCTGGACAGGAGGGGGAGCCAAAGCAAAGGCTGGTGTGACTTCTGGCTCTGTCTCTGTTTCGATCTCCCTCTCCTTCCTCCTTCTCCTTCCTTCCAACATTAATTGGTGCATGAGACTAATGCAGTGCGTCTTGAGTTTTGCCATCAGCTGGACGACTGTGTCCCCTTTCCTCAGCGGAGGGAGAGAGAGCTGAGGGACGGTGAGTCTCACCTCTGCTCCCTCCCCTCAGACTGACCATCAGATGCAGGTCATCAGTTCAGTAAAAAGGTAAAAGGTCATTATTATGCTCACTCAGCTGTGCCTCACAAGTAATACAACAAATTATCTATTACCAGTGTGATCATAGACCTACATTTGTTAAATATACTTTCTAATTAGTCTGAGAATAACAACATGTGCAGGGAAATTCAAGCACAGCCAATATGCAGTGATAATGTATTGGGCCAATAGGCTACAGAACAAACCTCATTGCTACAGAGCTGTTTTAATTGGTTAATGTAGCATAGGCTTACGTATTTTCAGTAATGTTTAAAACAATCTGAGTGGTTGATCTCGGCTTGCAAATTGACTCAAAGTGATATTGACTCAGAAAAGGTTGGTGACCACTGTTCTATGTCAATTTGTCTCTGTCTTTCCATCACTTGCCTCTTTCCTCTTCTTGCTCTATCTCCACCTCTTTCCATCTTGCATCTTTTCCTGTGTCTTGTTCTCAATCTCTGCCTTCTCCTCTATGTCCATTTGGATCTGTTTCCATCTTTCTCCATCTTTCTCTCTCTCTTCTTCTTGTATATCTTTCTATATATGTCACTGTATTGAATACAGATCAGTCCCCTGGGACCAGACTATATATGTTACTGTATTGAGTATAGATCAGTCCCCTGGGACCAGACTATATATATGTTACTGTATTGAGTATAGATCAGTCCCCTGGGACCAGACTATATATATATATATGTTACTGTATTGAGTATAGATCAGTCCCTGGGACCAGACTATATATATATATGTTACTGTATTGAGTATAGATCAGTCCCCTGGGACCAGACATCAACAGCATCATTCCAGACACCCTGGACCCACTTCAATTTGCATACCACTCCAACAGATCCACAGATGACGCAATCTCTAATGCACTCCACACTGCCCTTTCCCACATGAACAAAATGAATGCCTATGCAAGAAGGCTGTTCATTGAGTACAGCTCAGAGTTGAACACCACAGTGCCCATAAACCTCATCACTAAGCTAAGGACCCTCGGACTAAACACCTCCCTCTGCAACTGGATCCTAATCTTCCTGACAGGCTGCCCCCAGGTGGAGGGAAGGCAACAACACATCCACCGTGCTGACCCTCAACACAGGGGCCCCTCAGGGGTGTGTGCTTAGTGGTTCCAGGACAACAACCTCTCTATCAATATCAGCAAGACAAAGGAGCTGATTGTGGACTACAGGAAATGGAGGGCCAAGCATGCCAACATCCACATCGACAAGGCTGTAGTGGAGCGGGTCGAGAGCTTCAAGTTCCTCGGTTTCCACATCACTAAGGAATTGTCATGGTCCAATCACCTCAACACATTAGTGAAGAGAGCACGACAACACCTTTTCCCCCTCAGTAGCCTGAAAATATTTGTCATGGGCCCTCAGATCCTCAAAAGGTTCTACAGCTGCACCATTGAGAGCATCTTGACTGGCTGCATCACCGCTTGGTATGGCAATTGCTCGGCATCCGACCACAAGGTGCTACAAAGGGTAGTGCGTACAGCCCAGTACAACACTGGGGCCAAGCTCCCTGCCATCCAGGACCTCTATACCAGGCGGTGTCAGAGGAAGGCCCTAAAAATGGTCAAAGACTCCAGCCACCCATGTCATAGGCTGTTCATTCTGTTACCGAACGGCAAGCGATGCCAATTCACCAAGTCTGGAACCAACAGGACCCTGAACAGTTTCTACCACAAAACCATAAGTAGCTTGTTAAATAGTTAACCAATAGCTACGCAGACTTTCTGCATTGACCTTTATTTGCAATAACTCTTTTGACTCATCACATGTACTGGTGTTACTGTTTTAGCTTTCCTGTTGCCTAGTCACTTTATCTCTACCTATATGTACATATCTACCTCAATGACCTGTACAGCCTAGTTATCGTTACTCAGTACTGGTACCCTGTGTATACAGCCTAGTTATCATAACTCAGTACTGGTACCCTGTGTATACAGCCTAGTTGTCATTACTCAGTACTGGTACCCTGTGTATACAGCCTAGTTATCATTACTCAGTAGTGTTACCCTGTGTGTACAGCCTAGTTATCATTACTCAGTACTGTTACCCTGTGTATACAGCCTAGTTATCGTTACTCAGTACTGGTACCCCGTGTATACAGCCTAGTTATCGTTACTCAGTACTGGTACCCTGTGTATACAGCCTAGTTGTCATTACTCAGTACTGGTACCCTGTGTATACAGCCTAGTTGTCATTACTCAGTACTGGTACCCTGTGTATACAGCCTAGTTGTCATTACTCAGTACTGGTACCCTGTGTATACAGCCTAGTTGTCATTACTCAGTACTGGTACCCTGTGTATACAGCCTAGTTATCGTTACTCAGTACTGGTACCCTGTGTATACAGCCTAGTTATCATTACTCATTGTGGATGTATTCCTCGTGTTATATTTTTCTATTATTTCTCTATTTTTCTCTCTGCATTGTTGGGACCGTCAGTAGTAATCATTTCACTGTTAGTGTATAGCTGTTGTTTATGAAGCGTAAGATAAACAATGTTTGATGTGATTAATTCTACATGCAATTTCACCACCCGTGCTGTTAGTTTGTTGGTTGGCAGTAACACTAAATCCTCTCGGGCACCATTAGACCTGTCTGAGCTCGACTGTCTCACAGAGTCTGTCGTGAGAAGGTACAGTATCTGCTGGAGCCAGACCTTGTTGGAGGAGATGGCTATGATTTCCACAGGACAGCTGCAATCAGTCCAGTAAGAAAACAGGATATGAAGTGCAGTGAAGTGCATTGACTGAGGAAGTGAGATACTCAGCACAGGAAGTTGACTCTTAACTTATCGTTGTATAGAGGTTTACAAACAACACAACGCATAACTGATCTCATCACAGCTTACAGTATGTAGAAACAAGCTATGAAGACTAGTAGAGAGCAGAGCCTTATACGTGTCTCTGTCTTATGGATCCAATACAGGGTTTCATATTAGGAATTATGTCCTGTTAAGAAAGTCTACGTGTAGTCTTGTGTTGTGTTTTAATTGCATACTCACTGTATGTTTAGCTCATATCAACACCACCATCATAGAGATCCTATTAAACCCTAAAAGTTCCAGAATGCGATGAAAATGGCAGCCATATTGGTCAGGGAGAAATCCAAACCAGTCTAATTGGAATGAATGTCATTAGAGGCAGAATCCTGATTTGACTTATGCAGGAAAATAAAAGTACGGCATGTGATATAAAATATTGTGTATTAGGTCAGGCAATAGACCTGAGCCGACTCCCCGTGCTTATTATGGGGAGCGTTTGGCGGGTGCGAGCGATACCAGCCCTCCACAGGTGCCGTGCTAGAGTGGGCATCCAGCCAGGGAGAAGTATGCCTGCGCAATACATCTGGCCACCAGTGCGTCTCCTGGGCCCAGGCTACCCTGCGCATGCTCTACGCATGGCAGCCATCTTGCCTCAGCACAGGCCAGTTCGCCCTGTGCCGGGCTACAGAAAAAATCCAGCCAGGACGGGTTGTGCAGGCTGTGCGCTCCAGACCTCCAGTGCGTTTTCAAGGCCCCGTGTATCCAGTTCCTGCTCCTCGCACTAGACCTGTGGTGCGCGTCACTAGTCTGGCCCCTCCAAAGCCAGTCCCACACACCAGGCCTTTAGTGTGCCTGCCCAGTCCAGTACGTCCTGTTCCTGCTCCTCGCACTAGCCCTGTGGTGCATGTCACTAGTCTGGCGCCTCCAAAGCCAATCCCACGCATCAGGCCTTCAGTGCGCAGTCCGGAACCGGCAGAGACGGCCCACAGTCCGGAACCGACAGAGATGGCCCACAGCCCGAGGTCTCCAGCGACGCGCCTCAGCCCGAGGTCTCCAGCGACGCGCCTCAGCCCGAGGTCTCCAGCGACGCGCCTCAGCCCGAGGTCTCCAGCGACGCTCCTTTGTTTATTCTAGTATGTCTATTTCTATGTTAAAGTTTCTTGGGTTGACCTTCAATTGGAGGAAGCTGTTCCTTGTTGCCTCTAATAAGGTCCTATTTAGGTGGGGTGTTTTTTCCTGTGTTTTGTGGGTGGTTGTTTCCATGTATTGTCAGTGTACCTTACAGGACTGTTTTTTCGGCGTTCTTTTGTTCAGTGTTCATTTCTTTAATAAATCAAGAAGATGATTCACATCCCCGCTACAGTTTTGTTCGATCATTACAACGAGCATGACACATATAGGGAAGATAAATTCTTCAAATTCATTATTTTACACGAAATCTTATCAAGGCATTGGCAAACCACGGTTGACCAACTTCCTGACCAAAATGGCTGACCTTTATACCATCATTAGAAGGTTCATGACCATTCTAGTATTCTAATTTCTAATTATATGACCAGCATCTCCTCCCTAACTTGGGGGTGTCTATCACGGACAGCGACGACTTGCTTCCGGACAAGCTAAACACCTTCTTCGCCCACTTTGAGGACGCATCCCTCTACCAAGGACTGTGGGCTCTCCTTCTCCGTGGCCAACGCGAGTAAGACTTAAGTGTGTTAACCCTCACAAGGCTGCCGACCCAGACGGCATCCCTAGCTGCGTCCTCAAAGCATGCGCAGACCAGCTGACTGGTGTGTTTAGGGACATATTCAATCTCTCCCTATCCCAGTCTGCTGTTCCCACATGCTTCAAGATGGCCACCATTGTTCCTGTACCCAAGAAAGCAAAAGTAACTGAACTAAATTACTATCACCCCGTAGCACTCACTTCTGTCATCATGAAGTGCTTTGAGAGACTAGTCAAGGATCATATCACCTCTCCCTTACCTGACACCCTAGACCCACTTCAATGTGCATACCGCCCCAATAGATCCACAGACAGTGCAGTTTGCGGTGCGATGGGGATTGCATCATCTCATCTGGACAAGAGAAATACCTATATAAGAATGTTGTTCATTGACCATAGCTCAACCTCAACACCACAGTACCCTCCAAGCTCATCATTAAGCTCGAGGCCCTGGGTCTGAACCCCGCCCTGTGCAACTGGGTCCTGGACTTCCTGACGGGTCTCCCCTAGATGGTGAAGGTAGAAAACATTTACATTTAAGTCATTTAGCAGACGCTCTTATCCAGACACCTCCAATTCGCTGATCCTCAACACTGGGGCCCCACAAGGGTGTGTGCTCAGCACCCTGCCCTACTCCCTGTTTACCCATGACTGTGTGGCCACGCACGCCTCCAACTCAATCATCAACTTTGCAGACGACACAACAGTAGTAGTCTTGATTAGCAACAATGATGAGACGGCCTACAGGGAGGAGGTGAGGGCTCTGGAAGTGTGGTGCCAGGAAGATAACCTCTCACTCAATGTTAACAAAACTAAGGACATGATTGTGGACTTCAGGAAACAGCAGATGGAGCACCCCCCTATCCACATTGACGGGACCGCAGTGTAGAAGGTGGAAAGCTTCAAATTCCTTGGCATACACATCACTGACAAACTGAAATGGTCCACCCACACAGACAGTGGGGAGATGAAGGCACAACAGGAAGGCCAAAAAGATCATCAAGGACAACAACCACCCGAGCCACTGCCTGTTCACCCCACTATCATCCAGAAGGCAAGGTCAGTAAAGGTGCATCAAAGCTGGGACTGTGAGACTGAAAAACAGCTTCTATCTCAAGGTCATCAGACTGTTAAGCAGCCATCACTAACACCTTAGAGGATGCTGCCTATATACATAGACTTGAAATCACTTGCCCACTAAAATAAATAGAACACTAGTCACTTTAATAATTTTTACATATTTTGCTGTATAGATACTGTATATTATTTTATTTATATTGACACTTTCTATTTCTGACATTGCTACTATGCAAGTAAATCAAATCAAAGTTTATTTGTCACGTGTGCCGAATACAGCAGGTGTAGGTAGACCTTCCAGTGAAATGCTTACTTACAGGCTCTAACCAATAGTGCGAAAAAAAGGTATGTGTGTGTCTGTGTGTAGGTAAGTAAAGAAATAAAACAACAGTAAAAAGACATTTGAAAAATAAGAGTAGCAAGGCTATTTAAAGACACACACATTTGAAAATAAAAGTAGCGAGGCTGTATACAGACACCGGTTAGTCAGGCTTATTGAGGTAGTATGTACATGTGGTATGGTTAAAGTGACTATGCATGGGTGTGGTTAAAGTGACTATGCATATATGATGAACAAAAGAGAGGTTGACGGGTGGTGGGACACAGTGCAGATAGCCCGGTTAGCCAATGTGTAGGAGCACTGGTTGGTCGGGCCAATTGAGGTAGTATGTACTTGAATGTATAGTTAAAGTGAAAATGCATATAAGATAAACAGAGAATAGCGGGGGGTAACCATTTGGTTACCTGTTCAGGAGTCTTGTGGCTTGGGGGTAAAAACTGTTGAGAAGCCTTTTTGTCCTAGACTTGGCACTCCGGTACCGCTTGCCATGCGATAGTAGAGAGAACAGTCTATGACTGGGGTGGCTGGGGTCTTTGACAATTTTCAGGGCCTTCCTCTGACACCGCCTGGTATAGAGGTCCTGGATGGCAGGGAGCTTGGCTCCAGTGATGTACTGGGCCGTACGCACTACCCTCTGAAGTGCTTGCGGTCGGAGGACGAGCAATTACCGTACCAGGCAGTGATGCAACCAGTCAGGATGCTCTCGATGTTGCAGCTGTAAAACCTTTTGAGGATCTCAGGACCATGCCAATTTTTGGGGGTTTCCTGAGGGGGAACAGGCTTTGTCATGCCCTCTTCACAACTGTCTTGGTGTGTTTGGACCATTCTAATTTGTTGATGTGGACACCAAGGAATTTTAAGCTCTCAACCTGCTCCACAACAGCCCCGTCGATGAGAATGGGGATGTGCTCGGTGCTCCTTTTCTTGTAGTCCACAATCATCTCCTTAGGCTTGATTAAGTTGAGGGATAGGTTGTTATTCTGGCACCACCCGGCCAGGTCTCTGACCTCCTCCCTATAGGCTGTCTCGTCGTTGTCGGTGATCAGGCCTACCACTGTATTGTCAGCAAACTTAATGATGGTGTTGGAGTCATGCTTGGCCATGCAGTCGTGGGTGAACAGGGAGTACAGGAGGGGACTGAGCACGCACCCCTGGGGAACTCCAGTGTTGAGGATCAGCGTGGCAGATGTGTTGTTACCTACCCTCACCGCCTGGGGGCGGTCCGTCAGGAAGTCCAGGATCCAGTTGCAGAGGGAGGTGTTTAGTCCCAGGTTCCTTAGCTTAGTGATGAGCTTTGAGGGTACTATGGTGTTGAACGCTGAGCTGTAGTCAATGAATAGCATTCTCACATAGGTGTTTCTTTTGTCCAGGTGGGAAAAGGCAGTGTGTAGTGCAATAGAGATTGCATCATCTGTGGATCTGTTTTGGTGGTATACAAGTTGGAGTGGGTCTAGGGTTTCTGGGATAATGGTGTTGATGTGAGCCATTACCAGCCTTTCAAAGCACTTCATGGCTACGGACGTGAGTGCTACGGGTCTGTAGTCATTTATGCAGGTTGCCTTTGTGTTCTTGGGTACAGGGAATATGATGGTCTGCTTGAAGCATGTTGGTATTACAGACTCAAATCAGGAACATGTTGAAAATGTCAGTGAAGACACCTGCCAGTTGCTCAGCACATGCCCAGAGCACACGTCCTGGTAATCCATCTGGCCCCGCAGCCTTGTGAATGTTGACCTGTTTAAAGGGCTTACTCACGTCGGCTACAGAGAGCGGGATCACACAGTCGTCCGGAACAGCTGATGCTCTCATGCATGCCTCAGTGTTTCTTGCCTCGAAGCGAGCATAGAAGTGATTTAGCTCGTCTGGTAGGCTCGTGTCACTGGGCAGCTCGCGGCTGTGCTTCTGTTAAAGGAATTTTATATCTTGATGATAATAATCAATAATCAATTCACCTTGACTAATGCCCAAGGTTTGTAAGACAATGGGTTAAATAATTAGGCAAGGACTCAGCTTTCTGCAAAAGGTTTCTGTAGCTTTATTCATGAGAACGTTCTGAGGTCAGGATAACAAAACAGTCATTATATAGTTCTTGCTTTCTTACGCACATGCATTTACACACAAACTGTTGGTGACCTGCATCCCCCATTCCCACACTTTATCACTACCTAGCTCAGCCTGTTCCTTTCCCTCAAGGTTAGGAACCCTTTGAAGTTTTACTCCCTTTACCATCTGTCCCCTGCTCTCTACACAAATTACATACAAACATTTATTTCCCTCTCCAGTGGTTCCTGGACTTTCTGGAACTAATCAGACCAATCGATCACTACATTGATCATTACATTGATTATTCATTAACCATGCTGTATGACTAATAATTAATCATGGTTTATTGATTAATTTACCTTTATTAGATAATTCTCTTATCAGCTTCCCTTTGTAGTCTAATAGTTTGCAAGCCCTGCCACATCTGACGAGCGTCGGAGCCGGTGTAGTATGATTCAATCTTAGCCCTGTATTGACGCTTTGCCTGTTTTATGGTTCGTCGCAGGGCATAGCGGGATTTCTTGTAAGCTTCCGGGTTAGAGTCCCACACCTTGAAAGCGGCAGCTCTACCCTTTAGCTCAGTGCGAATGTTGCCTGTAATCCATGGCTTCTGGTTGGGGTATGTACGTACAGTCACTGTGGGGTCGATGTCCTCAATGCACTTATTGATAAAGCCAGTGACTGATGTTGTGTATTCCTCAATGTCATCGGAAGAATCCCGGAACATGTTCCAGTCTGTGATAGCAAAACATTCCTGTAGTTTAGCATCTGCTTCATCTGACCGTTGGCTGTACCGTTTACACCTTCTGTAGAGACCCAGTAGCAAAATATTGATATATAAAATTAATACTGATATGTGTGGCTTTAACATGATTTTGTGACATACCACACACTCACTAAACACAAATGCTTCGTTTGTAAATTATGTCTGAGTGATGGAGTGTGCCACTGCTATCCATAAAACATATTTTAAAAATTGGGAAGTCTGGTTTAATGAATTTGAAATGATTTATACTTTTACCTTTGATGCTTAAGTACATTTTAGCAATTCCATTTACTTTGATACATTATTGTGTTAGCATGTTCTGTGACTTTGCTCCTTGTTATTGTGTTAGGATGGTCTGTGACTTTGCTCCTTGTTATTGTGTTAGGATGTTCTGTGACTTTGGGGAGTTTATTTTTGATTTAACATGTTTTTTTTAATCACGTGTTTGAAAGGGGGAAATTACCAGTTCCCTGAGGTCCTGGTCTTTGGGTACACTACACAGTGGTACTGTGTTCAGTTTGCATATAGAAAGGAAAATATATGTTAATAAGGGATGACACTTACTTAAAATGGATTGTGATATATGTATTGCTGATTTCATGTTGTGTTTTTGTTTCGATACAAATTTCACCAGATTAGGATCCTGGAGTGGGAATTCTGCGAGGGGTTAGGGTGCTAACTTTATAATCTGGAAACTCTTCCGAGAGGTCGCCAGTAGATTAAGGGAGTATGGACTCATTTAGAAAATGGTTTTACCAGTAACATTATGTTATGCTTTTTTACATTTGTTTTAGAGATGGTATTAAGAAAAGGTTAATGTCATAATTCGTCATATAGTCAATGTTTGTCTGAATTTCCTGAAACAGAAATGAAATTAACTTAACTGTTGTTAACCTCAAAAAAGCACAGAGAATATCATGTCAGATCGTGTCTTAATGCATGGTAGGAATAATTTGACCACAGACAGTGTGTGTAAACCTCAAAACCCTCCCTAACCGGCTGAAGAAAGAGCGACAAAGGCGTGCAATGAGAGACAGTGACTTTTACCACTCCTATCTGAGTCCGAGCCATAAACCAGGGCCGGGGTACTGAAAGCGCGTGTGGAGTGAGCCATAAACCGGGGCCTGGGTGCTGAGAGTGCGTGTGGAGTGAGCGTGGAGAGAGAACAAGCTCAGGTGAGAGACTCGTGTCTCATGGGAGAAATATTGACTTGGATATTAAAATTGGAACATTATCAAGGGCCATGAAATGTGACAGGCAAAAGTTACATGTGCCATTGGGAAAATGAACTGTAAACGATATCTGAAGAAGACATGCTAGAATGATAAATGCCGGGTGAAGGAAAGAGGTGTGGGGGTATACGCCCTGCTAACTATTTGAACTAAGAATGCATTGAGATGCTGCTGTTCTTTCATTACCAGGCCACTCGGGACAGGAAAAACAGGGACAAAAAGGGGCTGTAATGAGAAGAGTTATGACTGGCAATAAAAGGTTGTTTATAAATGTATGTTCTAACAGGGATGATGTGTGCTAAATTGATAAGCTGGAATTCGAGCCCTAGACTCAGAGTAAGCACTGAGGTCAGTCATTCTACATTTGGGATGGATAATTTATCAAATGTTTTAGTTGTGATTTGGATACAGCGAGAGAGAATTGCTAAAGCACGATGAGGGGTGGGGGCGCTGATAACATTTATTTGGCCGAGAGAGACTCCAGAATCATATCTCTAAGTGTCATCCTGAAGGGAGGTGGTTTGGGAGGGGAATCACTGGATGACAAACTTGGGACAAACATGAATGTTTTTTGTTCTCTTTTGGGGAACACAACTTCAGAGCTTCTAACAGACTTGTACTTTGACTATTTAGTTTGTTGTAACCTCTCCAACCTCTCCGGCCGTGATAATAGAGATCTGTTCATTTAACTTTGACTTTGAGTCCATAGTAGTAATTTCCACGACACTAACACGGTAGCAATTTTATGGCTGGTAATGACACCTACATAAGCGTGTCAAACACCACAAAACCTACCACACAAGGCAAAACATTCCGTTACACCATAGCCTACTTGTCAACAGTATGTTTATGTTATATAACATTTTCTGAAATTGACCATATTAAATTATCATTGTATTTGCGCACGCATTGATGTCAGACACGCACCCACCCCAATGCTCTGTTTCTGATGACTGGGATGAATGCCGAGATACAGTTTGACTTGAATCTGCTTGAAAATCTATGGCAAAACATGCAATGGTTGTCTAGCAATGATCAACAACCAATTTGACAGAGCTTGAAGAGTTTTGAAAAGAATAGTGGGCAAATGATGAACAATCCAGGTGTGTAAAGCTCTTAGAGACTTACCCAGAAAGACTCACAGCTGTAATCACTGCCAAAGGTGATTCTACAAAGTATTGATGTAGTTCTGTCTTTGAGCTGTTCTGTCTATTAATGTTCTGTATTTTGTCATTGTTCCTGTTTTTTGTGGACCCCAGGAAGAGTAGCTTCTGCTTTTGCAACAGCTAAAGGGGATCCTAATAAAATATTTTAGAAACGTTGTAATAATATTCACCATGAACTAGATGTGAATGGTTATCAACTAAAACATTGTAATAATATTCACCATGAACTAGATATGACTGGTTATCAACTGAAACATTGTAATAATATTCACCATGAACTAGATGTGACTGGTTATCAACTGAAACATTGTAATAATATTCACCATGAATTAGATGTGACTGGTTATCAACTGAAACATTGTAATAATATTCACCATGAACTAGATATGACTGGTTATCAACTGAAACATTGTAATAATATTCACCATGAACTAGATGTGACTGGTTATCAACTGAAACATTGTAATAATATTCACCATGAACTAGATGTGACTGGTTATCAACTGAAACATTGTAATAATATTCCTTGTGCCTTACTATGCTGTATTAGTTACATTTTTTTCATCAAATGAAACTATCACATTTACATAAGTATTCAGACCCTTTACTCAGTACTTTGTTGAAGCACCTTTTGCAGCGTTTACAGCCTTGAGTCTTCTTGGGTATGACGCTACAAGCTTAGCACACCTGTATTTGGGGAGTTCCTCACGTTATTCACCACAGATTCTCTCAAGCTCTGTCAGGTTGGATGGGGAGCGTTGATCCACAGCTATTTTCAGGTCTCTCCAGAGATGTTAGATCGGTTTCAAGTCCGGGCTCTGGTTGGGCCACTCAAGGACAGCCGCTCCTGCATTGTCTTGGTTGTGTTTTTATGGTCGTTGCCCTGTTGGAAGGTGAACCTTAACCCCAATCTGAGTTCCTGAGTGCTCTATGGCAGGTTTTCATCAAGGATCTCTCTGTGCTTTGCTCCGTTCATCTTTGCCTCAATCCTGACTAGTCTCCCAGTCCCTGACACTGAAAAACATTCCCACAGCATGATGCTGCCACCACCATGCTTCACCGTAGGGATGGTGCCAGGTTTCCTCCAGATGTGATGCTTGGCATTGACGCCAAAGAGTTTCTCATGGTCGAAGAGTCTCTAGGTGCCTTTTGGAAACTCATTTACAGAGGAGTGGCTACGGTCTGTCCACTCTACCGTTATGGCCTGATTGGTGGAGTTCTGCAGAGATGGTTGTCCTTTTACAGAGGAGTGGCTACGGTCTGGCCACTCTACCATAAAGGCCTGATTGGTGGAGTGCTGCAGAGATGGTTGTCCTTCTGGAAGGTTCTCCTATCACCACAGAGGAACTCTAGAGCTCTGTCAGATTGACCATCGGGTTCTTGGTCACCTCCCTGACCAAAGCCCTTCTCCCCCGATTGCTCAGTTTGGCCGAGCAAACAGCTCTAGGAAGAGACTTGGTGGTTCTGAACTTCTTCCATTTAAGAATGATGGAGGCCACTGTTTTTTGGGGGACCTTCAATGCTGTAGAATGTTTTTGGTTCCCTTCCCCAGTTCTGTGCCTCGACACAATCCTGTCACGGAGCTCTACGGACAATTCCTCCAACCTCATGGTTTGGTTTTTGCTCTGTGATACACTGTCAACTGTGAAACCTTATATAGACAGGGTTGTGCCTTACCAAATTATGTATAATCAATTGAATTTACCACAGGTGGACTCCAATCAAGTTCTATAAACATCTCAAGGATGATCAGTGGAAACAGGATGCACCTGAGCTCAATTTCGAGTCTTAGAGCAAACGATCTGAATTCTTATGTAAATACTGTATTTTACGTTTTTTTACTTGTTTAAATGTTTCACTTCGTCATTATGGGGTATTGTGCGTAGATTGCTGAGGATTTTGTTTTTATTAATCTATTCATGAATGTGGAAAAAGTCAAGGGGTCTGGACACACTTACTCATTGAATGGTTTTTCTTTGTTTTTACTATTTGCTACATTGTAGAATAATAGCGAAGACAACACAACTATGAAATAACACATATGGAATCATGTAGTAACCCAAAAAAAATGTAAGACACTAACAGTGCTCTTCACTGACGAGTCGCGGTTTTGTCTCACCGGGGTGATGGTCGGATTCACGTTTATCATCGAAGGAATGAGCGTTATACCGAGGCCTGTACTCTGGAGCGGGATCGATTTGGAGGTGGAGGGTACATCATGGTCTGGGGTGGTGTGTCACAGCATCATCGGCTTGTTGTCATTGCAAGCAATCTCAACGCTGTGCGTTACAGGGAAGACATTCTCCTCCTTCATGTAGGCTCCTCCTGACATGACCCTCCAGCATGACAATGCCACTAGCCATTCTGCTCGTTCTGTGCTTGATTTCCTGCAAGACAGGAATATCAGTGTTCTGCCATGGCCAGCGAAGAGCCCGGATCTCAGTTGTTGAATCTTGTGTTCATACAAATATTTACACATGTTAAGTTTGCTGAAAATAAACGCAGTTGACAGTGAGGACGTTTATTTTTTGCTGAGTTTATTTGAATTGTTCTTTAAAGATTGACATAAAGACAGACGATAATCAACAGTAACAAAATTTGAACTTTAGCATCAAGGACAAAAGTAATTCATTGGTTATATTAACATATATGCATTAATCAAGATTACATTGGTTATAGCCTAGAAATAAAGATGATTTAGAACAGCTCTGTCAACCATCACTGTGGTCTAACAGGCTCATGTTTGCCACCCGGCTCACATATCCACCCTGTGACATTATGAATATTTATACAGGGTAGTTGTTAAGGTTTATCACCCACAGTTGTTCACTCCCCCTCATATAACCCTTCCTAGTTGTATTGTACCAGACTATTGCTGCAATTTTAACCAGAAACACAGTTTATTGTGAGACAGAAGTAGCCTTATAAACACAGGCTCGCTACACACTACAGTTTATTTTTGTGTGGCTGATTTTAGTATTTCACTTGAAAGCCACAGTTTTCACATACGGTTCACATACAGTGTATGGTAGTATTAATGTCTATATCATTTTACATATTATAACCAAGATTTGACATTTCCAACATTTCCGTTGTTTGTCCGTCTTCTCCCAGTTGCTGGGTTTGCACTAGATGCAGGTGCTGGGGGGCTGGTAATAGTTGAGGGAGTGGAGCTGGTGGTAGTTGAGGGAGTGGAGCTGGTGGTAGTTGAGGGAGTGGGGCTGGTGGTAGTTGAGGGAGTGAGGCTGGTGATAGTTGAGGGAGTGGGGCTGGTGGTAGTTGAGGTTAGGGGTCGCGTGTCCATCCTTGTTCTATCTTCTATGTTGATTTGATCAATTATACGATTATATAGATCAGATATAAGGTTAAAATCAAGGTTGTCAATGGTGGTCACTCTATCTTCAACCTCAGGATGAGTGGTGCTGCTTCTTGCCCCGTGTTCTCCCTGTGTGGTGGTGGCTGTAATGGTTGGCCCACCTTCTCCCTGTGTGGTGGTGGCTGTAATGGTTGGCCCACCTTCTCCCTGTGTGGTGGTGGTTGTAATGGTTGTCTCGCCTCCTCCTGTGTGGTGGTGGTTGTAATGGTTGGCTCGCCTCCTCCCTGTGTGGTGGTGGCTGTAATGGTTGGCCCACCTTCTCCCTGTGTGGTGGTGGTTGCAATGGTTGGCTCGCCTCCTCCCTGTGTGGTGGTGGTTGTAATGGTTGGCCTGTCTCCTCCCTGTGTGGTGGTGGTTGTAATCGTTGGCCCGCCTCCTCCCTGTGTGGTGGGGTTTTTACGGGCTGCATTCAAAAGGGGCAGTAGTAGTTCTCTGCTATAAAGAACTACACACTCCTGAGTTGTTTTCTTTAAGTCTTTTTCAATAAGAATTTCTGTCTCTTCCAAAATATTCTCCTCAGAGTGCCCTGTAGTAAGGTTTGATACACCTGCAAAGTCTAGAACAGATATCCCTCCAAGATACTGCAGTCAGAATAGAATTCCCAAAAAGCAGAAACAGAACCAGTTCTGAGCCATAAACCTGAAACAAAATGTGCAAACGTTCAAGCAAACTGAACGCACCCCTGGTCTCCATCCTCCCCTCAATACTCTGGTCTCCACCCCCGTCAATACTCTGGTCTCCACCTCCCCAATACTCTGGTCTCCACCCCCTCAATACTCTGGTCTCCACCCCCCACCCCCCCATCAATACTCTGGACATTTAAATATTCTAAGGTACTTACCATGGAGTCCCATTTGAAATTAATTTGCTTTTCTAGGTCCTTTTGGTATGTTGTGTTATCAGTGATGTCTCTGCAGGGATGATTTGGTCTTTGATAGCACACGTACCAGTCCCCATCAAAAAGCACAGACACAACCCACAGCAACCCTATAGAGGCTGCTTTAAAGAGGATTCCCAACAGTCTTCCCAACAAAATACATAGCATGTAATTCTCAAGATTCGTTGCAACTCTCCGTCCATCCAGAGAGTCAAGAGAAACAACATCAGAGCTGGAAACACCATGTAGACTATACACTGATTATAGGTAACCTCTGGTTTAACACCATTTTTACATAAGCATTTTAAGTGGTCAAACACAACGTGGTAAAGAAAAACAGCAAAGAAGGTCATGTAAAAACTGCCTGTTTTTCGTACTTGTGAGATCAGAATGTCAAATGCTGGCTTGAAGTGCTCCATCAGTATCAGAGTTTCTACAGCGTCTCCTGACTACCGTCCCGTCTACTTTCCTCTCTCCAGATGAACAGAGTGATGATGTTAGTTGCTGGTAGACCTCTACTAGTCTGTTTACTCTGGTCTCCACCCCACTCAATAATCTGGTCTCCACCCCCCTCAACAATCTGGTCTCCACCCCACCCCGACTTTTAATAATCAATAACAAGTAAAAGGTACTCACCATGGGCTCCCTTTTGAAATCAGTTTTGAGTTAAGTTTCTAGGTTCTCTTGAGAGGGGGTGGTATCAGTGTTGTTCCTGCAAGGAAGTGTTGCTCTTTTATAGACCACATACCATTCCCCATCAATGACCACAGATCCCATATCTGTTTGTGCTCTTGCTTACTCCATTTATGTCATTGTTAAGCTCTAAACATACAATGTCAGAGGTCATCAAACATCTAGTTCATGGTGAATATTATTACAATGTTTCAGTTGATAACCAGTCACATTTAGTTCATGGGCCAGAGGGCCAAATATCACATATTTGGTCACTTTGGGGTGACAAAGTCTAATGATGATTTTCATTAAGGTCCATGTCTGTGGATTATATTTAGGTAGGATTGACATGTATTGGAAGCAGCTAAATGTGTCTATCACTGTATTATATGTCCATTGAGAAAATGATGCCTTTAATTTCAGAGACTTATCAAAATGAACAGAATGTACATGTTCAGTGTTGCAATGTGAATGCCACAGCTGTACTGTCTTGGTCCCATGGTGGAGGTGAGATTTGCAATGGGAACACCACGGCTGTAGTGTCTTAGTCCCATGGTCAGGGTGAGATTTGCAATGGGAACACCATGGCTGGGTGTCTTGGTCCCACGGTGGAGGTGAGATTTGCAATGGGAACACCACGGCTGTAGTGTCTTGGTCCCACGGTAGAGGTGAGATTTGCAATGGGAACACCACGGCTGTAGTGTCTTTGTCCCACGGTGGAGGTGAGAGTTGCAATGGGAACACCACGGCTGTAGTGTCTTGGTCCCACGGTGGAGGTGAGATTTGCAATGGGAACACCACGGCTGTAGTGTCTTGGTCCCACGGTGGAGGTGAGATTTGCAATGGGAACACCACGGCTGTAGTGTCTTGGTCCCACGATGGAGGTGAGAGAAACCAGCCACAGCTGGTTTGTGCTCTTGCCAACTCCACTGCTGTCTTATTTAAACAATGTTTGAAGCACCTGTTGTTCAGTCTGTAGCAGGCCCATGTTTGCTACCCGTCTCACAGGTTGTAGATGTTGGCCTGTCTCCTCCCTGTGTTGTGGGGGTTGTAGATGTTGGCCTGTCTCCTCCCTGTGTGGTGGGGGTTGTAGATGTTGGCCTGTCTCCTCCCTGTGTGGTGGGGGTTGTAGATGTTGGCCTGTCAAAAGGGAGCAAACATGTACTTTAAAGTCTGGACTGTCAATCAGCACTCAGATTCATACTTAAGGTTTTAATACTTCACAAGCTGTAAGTTAATGCACTCATCATCAGGTGGTTTGTTAGAATGTAATGTTGGAATGCAACCCATTACTCCCATTTTGTATTGTTTGATAATAAAATATAGAAGTTAGGGATGCCAATACTGACCAAAAACATGTATGACCTTTGACCCTCCAAGGTGGGCCCATAGAGATTACCATTCCAATTGTTTCATACCTTAATATGTGTTGTATTAGGAAGTTAATAACATATCAAATTGCCTTAGTTTGAGGAGATTGTTCCCTTATAATACCCTCAATCCTGTTGACAACTAACTACATAGGGGTCGTAACATATAATGCAGTGATAGACACATTTAGCTACCTCTGATTCATGTCTATCATACTGAAATATAACCCACAGACATGAACCTTAAGGAAAATCATCAGGTAACACTTTACTTGACAACCAGCATCATAACAGTCATAACCATGTCATAACAGCTGACATAACTGGTCATAAAGCTCTCATGACATATATTTACACCTGTTGTGACATATATTGTGTTATTTTATGGCTGGTTATGACACCTACATAAGAGTGTCAACCTACTGTAGTGGACATTGTGTCCTCTGTGTCTCTGCAAATACCTGACTATATGTATCGTGTTGTCTCCTGATTATTGTGTTAGGATGTTCTGTGAATTTGCTCCTTGTTATTGTGTTAGGATGTTCTGTGAATTTGCTCCTTGTTATTGTGTTAGGATATTCTGTGACTTTGCTCCTTGTTATTGTGTTAGGATGTTCTGTGACTTTGCTCCTGGTTATTGTGTTAGGATGTTCTGTGAATTTGCTCCTTGTTATTGTGTTAGGATTGTCACGAACCAGCTCGAAGTTCATAACAAAAAGGGAGACAGAGGAGATAAGGAATAACAAAATATACTGCTCAAAAAATAAAGGGAACACTTAAACAACACATCCTAGATCTGAATGAAAGAAATAATCTTATTAAATACTTTTTTCTTTACATAGTTGAATGTGCTGACAACAAAATCACACAAAAATAATCAATGGAAATCCAATTTATCAACCCATGGAGGTCTGGATTTGGAGTCACACTCAAAATTAAAGTGGAAAACCACACTACAGGCTGATCCAACTTTGATGTAATGTCCTTAAAACAAGTCAAAATGAGGCTCAGTAGTGTGTGTGGCCTCCACATGCCTGTATGACCTCCCTACAACGCCTGGGCATGCTCCTGATGAGGTGACGGATGGTCTCCTGAGGGATCTCCTCCCAGACCTGGACTAAAGCATCCGCCAGCTCCTGGACAGTCTGTGGTGCAACGTGACGTTGGTGGATGGAGCGAGACATGATGTCCCAGATGTGCTCAATTGGATTCAGGTCTGGGGAACGGGAGGGCCAGTCCATAGCATCAATGCCTTCCTCTTGCAGGAACTGCTGACACACTCCAGCCACATGAGGTCTAGCATTGTCTTGCATTAGGAGGAACCCAGGGCCAACCGCACCAGCATATGGTCTCACAAGGGGTCTGAGGATCTCATCTCGGTACCTAATGGCAGTCAGGCTACCTCTGGCGAGCACATGGAGAGCTGTGCGGCCCCCCAAAGAAATGCCACCCCACACCATGACTGACCCACAGCCAAACCGGTCATGCTGGAGGATGTTGCAGGCAGCAGAACGTTCTCCACGGCACGTCTGTCACGTGCTCAGTGTGAACCTGCTTTCATCTGTGAAGAGCACAGGGCGCCAGTGGCGAATTTGCCAATCTTGGTGTTCTCTGGCAAATGCCAAACGTCCTGCACGGTGTTGGGCTGTAAGCACAACCCCCACCTGTGGACGTCGGGCCCTCATACCACCCTCATGGAGTCTGTTTCTGACCGTTTGAGCAGACACATGCACATTTGTGGCCTGCTGGAGGTCATTTTGCAGGGCTCTGGCAGTGCTCCTCCTGCTCCTCCTTGCACAAAGGCGGAGGTAGCGGTCCTGCTGCTGGGTTGTTGCCCTCCTACGGCCTCCTCCACATCTCCTGATGTACTGGCCTGTCTCCTGGTAGCGCCTCCATGCTCTGGACACTACGCTGACAGACACAGCAAACCTTCTTGCCACAGCTCGCATTGATGTGCCATCCTGGATGAGCTGCACTACCTGAGCCACTTGTGTGGGTTGTAGACTCCGTCTCATGCTACCACTAGAGTGAAAGCACCGCCAGCATTCAAAAGTGACCAAAACATCAGCCAGGAAGCATAGGAACTGAGAAGTGGTCTGTGGCCCTCACCTGCAGAACCACTCCTTTATTGGGGGTGTCTTGCTTATTGCCTATAATTTCCACCTGTTGTCTATTCCATTTGCACAACAGCATGTGAAATGTATTGTCAATCAGTGTTGCTTCCTAAGTGGACAGTTTGATTTCACAGAAGTGTGATTGACTTGGAGTTACATTGTGTTGTTTAAGTGTTCCCTTTATTTTGTTGAGCAGTGTATATTTATTAACTGAAGTGAACTCAATACAATTAACAATGTTGTGTGTAGTCAGTAATCAGTAGTGTAAGTGAGTGTTTGCATGCATAAATGTGATAATGAGGGGTGTTGAAAGGTGCCAAAGCAAACAAACAAACAAACAAAACAAACAGTCCACAAAATTGCCACTACCAAACTCTATCAGTACGTCTGCATGGATAGAGTCTCCTCAATGAATGTAGAAGAAGTGTATTTATCCCAGGCCCAGGTGTGTCCCATGTCGCTGACGACCCCAGCTCCGCCCACCGACATCCTATTAAGGAAAACAAGAGCAAAAATAATTTGGCAGACAGAATGGGAGGGTCGTCACCCCCCATAAAACCGGGGACCAACAAGGAACCCGGAACACATTACCAGTCACAAACAAAATACTGCCCTGGATTCCCCATGAACTAGATGTGACTGGTTATTAACTGAAACATTGTAATAATATTCACCATGAACTAGATGATATGGGGGGGATTGTTGATTAGAGTATTGAGGGGGGTGGAGAATGGAGTATTGAGGGGGTGGAGACCAGAGTACTGAGAGGTGGTGGAGACCAGAGTATTGAGGGGGGGTGGAAACCAGAGTATAGAGGAGGGGTGGTGTCATGCTAGTCGTATCGATGGGATCAAGGCGTAGCGGGAATGTGAATGCTCATCCTCTTTTATTTAATGAGTAGAAAACAAAACAAAACACTTAATCAAAACAACAACGACGAAAAAAACTATCCTGTGAGACATACAGCTACACAAGGAACAACTACCCACAAAAACCCATGGAAAAACACCCATACTAAATAGGACCTTCAATTAGAGGCAACGAGGAACAGCTGCCTCCAATTGAAGGTCAACCCAATAAACTAAACATAGAAATAAAAAAACTAGAACGAACATAGAACATTAACCAAAAAAAAAACGAAACACATAAAACAAACACCCCCTGCCACGCCCTGACCAAACTACAATAACAAACAACCCCTTTTACTGGTCCTTCCTCCGCTACTTGGTCTGTTGGGGGTGGGTAGTTCTGTCATGCTCGTCGTAAAGATGGGACCAAGGCACAGCGGGAATGTGAATGTTCATCCTCTTTTATTTAATGAGAAGAAAACGAAACAAAACACTTAATCAAAACAACAACGACAAAAAACAGTCCTGTGAGACATACAGCTACACAAGGAACAACTACCCACAAAAACCCATGGAAAAACACCCCTACTAAAAAGGACCTTCAATGAGAGGTAACGAGGAACAGCTGCCTCCAATTGAAGGTCAACCCAATAAGCTAAACATAGAAATAGAAAAACTAGAACGAACATAGAACATTAACCAAAAAAACAACCCCTTTTACTGGTCAGGACGTGACAGGTGGAGACCAGAGTTTTGAAGATGTTGATGCTGTTAATTTTGATAAGTCTCTCTGAAATTAAAGGCATTATTGTCTTATACAACAAGTTTTTCATCTGTACAGTGCAGGGTCTACACTCTAAAATTTTCATTGCTATCTGTTCCATCTTGGCACACAAAACCACAGACTGTAAACCAATGGGCTGCAGCTGAGGCGTGTTTAGCAGAGGTGTAACCAGACTAGTAGAGATCTACCAGGAACTAACATCATTGCTCTGTTCATCTGGGGAGAGGAAAGTAGACAGGACGGTAGTCAGAGGACACTGTAGAAACTCAGATACTGATAGGTTAAAATAAGGTGAAACATGGAGGACTTCAAGTCAGCATTTAACAGTCTGATCTCACAAGTGAGAAAAACAGCTTTTTCCGTGACCACATTTGTACTTTTTCTTTACCACTTTCTGCTTGATGAGCTCTTGAATTGCTCTCCTTCAGTTGGTGCTGAACAGCTTAGCCATGAACATTGTATCAACTACATGGTGCTTCCAGCTCTGACCTTATTTCTCTTGACTCTCTTAATGGATGGACAGTTTCAACGAGTCTTGAGAATTACATGCAGATGTCAATGTCATTTGTGGGGAAGACTGTTGGGAATGCTCTTTAAGGCGACTGCTATAGGGTTGCTGTGGGTTGTGTCTGTGTTCATTGATGGCGACTGGTACGTGTGCTGTAATAGAACACTGAAGAACGCAACTTACAAAGAGGAAATAACAACTCAACTTGAAACTGATTTGAAAAGGGATTCCTTGGTGAGTACCTTCCATTATTTAATTGTCATTGATTATTAAAAGTTCCAAGACTAATGAGGGGGCGTAGAGACCAGAGTATTGAGGGGGGTAGAGACCAGAGTATTGAGGGGGGTGGAGACCAGCGTATTGAGGGGGGGGGGGGTGGAGACCAGAGTATTGAGGGTGGGGGGGAGTGGAGACCAGAGTATTGAGGGTGGCGGGGGGGGGTGGAGACCAGAGTATTGACGGGCGGGGGACGAGTGGAGACCAGAGTATTGACGGGCGGGGGACCAGAGTATTGAGCGGCGGGGGACCAGAGTATTGAGCGGCGGGGGATACCAGAGTATAGAGGAGGGGTGGAGACCAGAGTGTTGAGGGATGGGGGGTACCAGAGTATTGAGGTGGGGGGTGGAATCCAGTGTATTGAGGTGGGGTGGAGACCAGGAGTGTGTCCTGTTTGCTTGAACGTTTGCATATTTTGTTTCAGGTTTTTGGCTCGAAAATGGTTCTGGTTCTGCTGGTTGGGAATTATATTCTGACTGCAGTACCTTGGAGTGATATCTGTAATATTCTGACTGCAAAACTTAAGTTCACTATATGTTCTACTTCAATAACTTTGAGTGATATCAAACCTTATCACAGGGAGCTATTTGAGGAGAATATTTTTGAAGAGATAGAAATTCTTATTGAAAAAGACTTAAAGAAAACAGCTCAGGAGTGTGTAGTTCTGAAAAGCAGAGAACTACTACCGCCCATTTCGACTGCAGCCCTCAACACACAGGGAGGAGATGAGGCGAACAGCAGCACCACCCATCATGAGATGGAAGATAGAGTGATTACCCTTGACAACCTTGATCTTGTCAAGATATCTTATCTATATCCTTCTATAATCAGCAAAATGTTCCCCCCCACCAACTCATAAAGTCATCTTTATTTCTAGGCTATAAACAATGTAGCCTTGATTAATGAATATGTGTTAATATAACCAGTGAGTTATTATTTTTGTTCTTGATGCTAAAATGTATATTTTGTTACTGTTGATTATATTCTGTCTTTATGTTGACCTTTAAAGAACAATAAAAAAAACATATAATAATACTAACAGTCTTTATCTCCTCCTGTCTTCAATGTACAACAGCTGTGGTGTTCACTTTGTAATACAATACATGTTTATGCTGTTCATTTTGAAAAGTCTAAAATAAAAATAATAGTTATATTTTTTCCTATACAGCCTTGATTGATCAATTAATGACTGAACACATTTGTATAATAATGGGTCAAAATGAACACTGTCATTTCCTGTAGGCCAGTGGATATACATGTGGAGAATAGTGTAACCATGGTCAGAATTCTGTGAATATTCTGAATAGAAGGCTCTGATTGGCTCTGATCAACCAGTTGGCTGTTTATTGAATCAACCAGTTGGCTGTTTATGACATCATCAACACTAACCAGTAGTTGTATCTGTCAGATCAGATCTACAGTCATTTCTCTCCACTTTTTACTTTTGGATGATTGAATGATTCATAGCAGATCTTCAGCGTGATAGGGTCAAATCAAGGTCACTATCAGCAGACTTCCTGTAGACTGCCTGAACTGCTGTTAGTCTCCTCTAAAGGTTTCAGTGTTCTGTCTGGTTGTAGAGAAGAAGAGAAGTATGGAGACTAATCACTATAACTGGCCACCAATGTTACATTTCTGGCACTGAGCAAATTTAAGGTCTGCTGAGCGAAAACTTGAAAGTTGTGAAGATTCTGTACCACTTCTGGCGCAGGCATTTATTGTGAACACTGAGGCTGTAGCCACTTGAAGTTACAGTTATAATGATGGCCAAGTACTATGGCTGCTGATCGTAATGTAGGCCTATCAGATTGACCTATCATCAAAAACAGTGGAGAAAATGCATCCAATGACATTTTAACATGGAAATAGATGTTCTATCATTCAGCCCACAGTAGCAGCCAGTGTGTGGTGTTTAATGTAGGCCTACATTCCATGAGACTTTTGGAAAAAATACGCTGTGCTCTGATCTCCTGCCCCCCCTCAATGCTCTGGTCTCCACCCCCCTCAATAATCAGGTCTCCACTCCCCCTCAATACTCTGGTCTCCACCCCCTCCCCTCACTTCTCTGGTCTCCACCACCCCTCAGTACTCTGTTCTCCATCCCCCCAACAACATTATCTGTTCTCCATCCCCCCAACAACATTATCTGTTCTCCATCCCCCCAACAACATTATCTGTTCTCCATCCCCCCAACAACATTATCTGGTCTCCATCCCCCCTCAATACTCTCGTCTTTACCCCCCTCAATACTCTCGTCTTTACCCCCCTCAATACTCTCGTCTTTACCCCTGTCGTGTCTTTGGGGTACCATTAAACTGAAGACATGTTTATCAATTAACTCCCTGTAATTATTATCACGCGATTAAACTGATTAATTGTTTAATTGTAATTAACTAGGAGATCGGGGCACCAAGGAAAATATTCAGATTACAAAGTTATAATTTTCCTAATATAACTTTCCTATATTATAATATAGGCCGATTATCTTCTGGTTTAAATGGCGTATTTTACCTCTCGTCCAGTCTCATTCCAAACGTCGTAAATTGTTGTATCTGCACGAACCCAGTCTTTACTAAAATCATCCATACATCAATTGTCTTAAAATCATTTATTTACTACACTAAGTAATTAACAGAAAACATACAAAGAGTAATTATCGTCACAAAGAATTGGTAGAGGAATGTGCCCTTGTGGGCTAAACAGGCAGGTCGGCCTGTTGAACAATGGATCATAAAAGGTCAGCTGTGGCACACAGAGTTCATTAATATTAACAATTGATATGCTAATCCTTTGCACATGAACGCTCACTCATTCGGGAACAATTGCAATCAATATATATTTACGCTCAGTGTGTCATCGGGATCCTTGTTGGAGAGTTCTGTTCTGTTGGAGAGTTTTGTCCGCGTTCTCTCTCTCTCTCTCTCTCTCTCTCTCTCGGTTAGAATGGATCTTTCACAGCGACATTCATTAATGTCGTCATAGAATGGATGTTTCGTTGGTCTTCGCGTTCGATGATATAATTTACTTAGCTGCAGACTAATAATTAATATCAAAGACTTGTTCTTATTCTGTCGGTCTCGATAGTCTAAAAGTTAACCACGTGGTGTAGTGGTAAAACCTAATGGCCAACTCTGGCAATGGAGTGGAGGCCTGGTCTGAAGAAAGTAAATCAGGGTGGGGGGTTTTATAGGTGACCCTAGAACAGGCTTGTCAAATGACGCCTGGTCCTTTCTGTGTCCCTGGGGGGGGCGTGCCGATGACTGAGTTAAATTTGGTACAGAAATACAATTCTATCACATTAACATCAGTACATAGCATCTCAATGTATTACAAATAGCTTTATCCTTATTAATACATTTTATACAACCATTATGATGCAAGTCTCATCGCTGAGGCTATTATATAAACAGTTTTATGGTAATATGGCTATATTGTCTATTCTGAGTATCACAGAATTGTACCAAGCGGATCAGTTCGTAGCTGGATTCTTCAACAATCTTCCATACCTTCTCCAGTACATAAAATGTCGTTCGGTTCTCCAATTCTATGAGTTAGAAGAATTTCCTTTGTCTCTCTATGAAACATTTGGTAGGAGATTCTCCTCTTAGAATTTTTACAACCCTTTCACACAGGGCTTGGGTGGGGGAAGGTAGGAAGGGGAGGGGGTCAACTGTCCTCCCTGTACTCAGAGGCCAACGTCATGACACCCCCCTCAATACTCTCGTCTTTACCCCACTCAATACTCTCGTCTTTACCCCCCTCAATTAACTGGTCTCCCCCCCTCAATACTCTTGTCTCCACTCTCCTCAGGAATCTGGTCTCCACCACCCTTCATTTCTCTGGTTCCACCCCCGACGTAAATTAACTGGTGTCCTTCCACCCTCAATTCTCTGGTCTCCACCCCCCTCAATACTCTGGTCACCATCTATTACGTTCTCCCCTCGGGTGTAGCTGGTCTGAGGAGGAGACGTAAATGCCTGGGCCTAAACACACCAGGTAAACCAGATGAAAGGGGAAGAAATGTGGGGTGTAATGAGCAAAAATAATCAGACCACAACCAGAACTCAATTTTAGCCCTCAGGGGATGTTTAGTGAAGTAATTAAATAAACAATATGAAACACCCATAAAGAATCAGTAAGAAAACAAAAACTAACAACCACAACCAGAGAAGGTAAGAGAAGGGAATGTTTGGGATCGGGATCCAAGTAATGAAAATAAACAAAAGGTCCCTCTTCTACACACCTAATCCTTCCTAACACACTCTAAACACTAACCCACTGTCCTACCTGGTTCCAAGAAAATACAAGGGTGACACCCGCCCGGCTATCCTAGTGTATAAAACAATGGGTTATCTACGTGGGAATGTACACCCATGGGCAGATCTACCTTTTTCCCTTCTCCAGGACCTAGGTAGGGTGGAGTACCTCAAGAGGACAGGCTGAAACACAAACACAGATAAATTAAAACAAATCATCAAATAATCAAACAAAACAAGTGTCCTCACTCTCTCCCTCTCTCTTCTCACACGGCAAACAGATATCCTCTCTTCAATCAGCTACAGCCACGCCCACCATCGTTAGCCGCAACTCGGTACACCTGTAATGCCTATGACACAAACACACTAACATGGGAAAATGGGGAGGAAGAAAAACGTAACACGTAACACCATCCCCCTTCTATACTCTGGTCTCCACCCCCCCTCAATACTCTTGTTCCACCTCCCCTCAATTGTCTGGCCTCCAACCCCCCTCAATACTCTGGTTTCCACCCCCCTCAAAACTCTGGGGACTTTTGATAATCAATAACAAGTAAATAATGACAGGTAGTCACCATGGCCTCCTTTTTGAAATTAGTTTTGAGTTACGTTTCTAGTTCCTCTTGGGAGAATGTGGTATTAGATGGAACGGCCTCCCACTGTGACAAGTACCTATCAGCAGTCTATCAGCACTCAGATTCTCGGTGTGATTCATACTTAAGGCTTTAATACTCCACCAGCTGTAAGTTAATGCCCTCATCATCAGGTGGTTTATTAGAATGTTACGTTGGAATGCAACCCATTACTACCATTTTGTATTGTTTGATAATAAAATGTTGAAATTAGGGATGCCAATACTGACCAAAAACATGTATGACCTTTGACCCCCCAAGGTGGGCCATAGAGATGTCATTACCATTCCAATTGTTTCATACCTTAATATGTGTTGTATTAGGAAGTTAATAACATATCCAACTGACTTAGTTTGAGGAGATTGTTCCCTTATAATACCCTCAATCCTGTTGACATAACTAACTACATAGGGGTCATAACATATAATACAGTGATAGACACATTTACAGTAGCTACCTCTGATTCATGTCTATCATACTGAAATATAACCCACAGTCATGGACCTTAACGAAAATCATCAGGTCATACTACTTGACAACCAGCATCATAACACGTTATGACACAGTCATAACCATGTTATAAAAGCTGACATATATTGTCATAACCTGTCAAAACACTGTCATGACAGATATATTTAGGCCTGTTGTGACATATATTGTGTTATTTTATGGCTGGTTATGACACCTACTGTAGTGGACATTGCTTGTGTCCTCTGTGTCTCTGCAAATACCTGACTATATGTAACCTGTTGTCTCCTGATTATTGTGTTAGGATGTTCAGTGACTTTGCTCCTTGTTATTGTGTTAGGATGTTCTGTGACTTTGCTCCTTGTTATTGTTTTAGGATGTTCTGTGACTTTGTTCCTTGTTATTGTTTTAGGATGTTCTGTGACTTTTCTCCTGATTATTGTGTTAGGATGTTCTGTGACCTTGCTCCTTGTTATTGTTTTAGCATGTTCTGTGACTTTCCTTCTTGTTATTGTGTTAGGATGTTCTGTGACTTTGCTCCTTGATATTGTGTTAGGATGCTCTGTGACTTTGCTCCTAGTTATTGTGATAGGATGTTCTGTGACTTTGCTCCTAGTTATTGTGATAGGATGTTCTGTGACTTTGCTCCTAGTAATTGTGTTAGGATGTTCTGTGACTTTGCTCCTTGATATTGTGTTAGGATGCTCTGTGACTTTGCTCCTTGTTATTGTTTTAGGATGTTCTGTAGCTTTGCTCCTTGTTATTGTTTTAGGATGTTCTGTGACTTTGCTTTCAGGAAAGGAACTGATAGAACAACAGAAAGAAGGAAACACATACAGTAGATACTATGTGTGCAAGGTCATTATCAGCTTATTGCACCCTGAGAGTAGAGACGCCTAGTTTGAGTATTTGGGCTGAAGAGGAGCGCCCCTTCAGAGCTTCTAACAGCCTTGTACTTTGAGTATTACGTTTGTTGTAACCTCTCCAACCTCTCCGGCCGTGATAATGAAGATCTGTTCATTTAACTTTGACTTTGAGTCCATAGTGGTAATTTCCACAACACTTCCACAGTAGTAATTTTACTGTCTGGTAATGACACCTACATAAGAGTGTCAAAACCCACAAAACCTACCACACAAGGCAAAACATTCCATTACACCATAGCCTACTTGTCAACAGTATGTTTATGTTTTTTAACATTTTCTGAAATTGACCATATTAAATGATCATTGTAATTGCGCACACATTGATGGTAGACACGCACTCACCCCAATGCTCTGTTTCTGATGAATCCTGAGATATAGTGACTTGAATCTGCTTAAAACTCTATTGCAAAACCTGAAAAGGTTGTCTAGCAATGATCAACAACCAATTTGACAGAGCTTGAAGAATTTTGAAAAGAGTAGTGGGCAAATGTTACACAATCCAGGAGTGGAAAGCTCTTAGAGACTTACCCAGAAAGACTCACAGCTGTAATCACTGCCAAAGGTGATTTAACAAAGTATTGAGGTAGTTCTGTCCTTGAGGTGTTCTTGTCTATTAATGTTCTGTATTATGTCATGTTTCATGTTCTGTGTGGATCCAGGAAGAGCAGCTGCGGCTATTGCAACAGCTAATGGGGATCCTAATGAAATATTTGTTTTATATGTCATAATGTGTTATGATGCTGGTTGTCAAGTAAAGTGTTACCAATCATTGATAGACTTTGACCCCCCCCCCCTAAAAAAAGCCAAATATGTGAAATTGTGGCCCTCTGGTCCATGAACTAGATGTGACTGGTTATCAACTGAAACATTGTAATAATATTCACCATGAACTAGATGTGACTGGTTATCAACTGAAACATTGTAATAATATTTATCATGAACTAGATGAGACTGGTTATCAACTGAAACATTGTAATAATATTTATCATGAACTAGATGAGACTGGTTATCAACTGAAACATTGTAATAATATTCACCATGAACTAGATATGACTGGTTATCAACTGAAACATTGTAATAATATTCACCATGAACTAGTTGTGACTGGTTATCAACTGAAACATTGTAATAATATTCACCATGAACTAGATGTGACTGGTTATCAACTGAAACATTGTAATAATATTCACCGTGAACTAGATGTGACTGGTTATCAACTGAAACATTGTAATAATATTCACCATGAACTAGATGTGACTGGTTATCAACTGAAACATTGTAATAATATTCACCATGAACTAGATGTGCAGTACCTGCTTCAAATCCAGGCTGCATCACATCCGGCCGTGATTGGGAGTCCCATAGGGCGGCACACAATTGACCCAGCGTTGTCTGGGTTTGGCTGAGGTAGGCCGTCATTGTAAATAAGAATTTGTTCTTAACTGACTTGCCTAGTTAAATAAATGTGAAATAAAAAATAATATAAAAATCTGTGCTAGGTTAATCCTGCCTGGCTAGTTGACCAATAGAGTAGACCCAAAATGGCAAATCCTGTCCATCTAGAACCAGGCAGCTCTAGCTCCAATCAGTCAGAAATGGTCCTTAAACATTGTTTTCCAATCTAAAGAGTAGTGTTGCAACATTCTGTTGGACATTGATTTATGTCGTCAAAATGACATGTCACTCACCTCTTCTCCTAATGTTTTCTTTCTGTAAAGGAAGAGATGCATTCATTCAGCAACAGTGTGTTCTTCTGTGTGTCTTTCTGTTTAGGCTTCTAGAACAATGCCACAACAAACTCCAACACAGACCAACATGGCTGATCAAAGTTGTGATGTCATCCTTTCCCTTTGTGATGTCATCATAGCCTGGTCCCAGTCCTGTTTGTGCTGTTTAGACAATTCTAATGGACAGGGAGTTGGCAATACAGCACAAACTGATCTGAGACCAGGCTATAATGTAGCCTCTGCCTTTTCTCAACATCACACCTGCAAGTTAGCCTGGTCCCAGATCTGTTTGTGCTGTTTAGAAAACTCTTGAACCACATTAGCCTGGATTAGACATTTCTTTATTGTCCGACTTTCAGATATTTACTTTACGTACAAGAAAATGCCCTGTGAGATGGTTAGACATGGCATAGACCAGACATAACAGCAAGCATAACAGAAGCATTTCGCTACACCTACAATAACATCTGCTAAACACGTGTATGTGACCAATACAATGTGATTTGATTTGACATACACATTTGTGAAAAAACAAAACAAGAATGAGAGCTTAAAGGGGAGATCAAGCTGAATTTAAATGTTATAGGTAAATTTCTATTTTGCCCTGTTTATCAAAAGTGTTGGAAAAACTTGTCAATAATCAACTGACTGGCTTTCTTGATGTCTATAGTATTCTCTCTGGTATGCAATCTGGTTTCCGCTCAGGTTATGGATGTGTCAATGCAACCTTAAAGGTCCTCAATAATGTCACCATTGCCCTTGATTCTAAGCAATATTGTGCTCTATTTCTATTGACTTGGCCAAAGCGTTTGATACTGTAGACGATTCCATTCTTGTGGGCAGGCTAAGGAGTGTTGGTGTCTCCGATGGGTCTTTGGCATAGTTTAATAACTACCTCTTGAAAGTAAGGGAGAGCCGCACACTCTAGGAGCTCAGATGCATCTCCCTTATTTTCAAGTTTTCTACTCCGCTAGCCAGCACCTCGCCTTAATAGGTGTGCGTTTCTTTTTCTTTTAGATTAACAACTACCTCTCTAAAAGAGTGCATTCTATAATGTCAGAATATCTGCTGTCCCAGCCACTGCCTGTCACCAAGGGAGTACCCCAAGGCTTATTACTAGGACCCACGCTCTTCTCAATTTACATCAACAACATAGCTCAGGCAGTAGGAAGTTCTCTCATCCACTTATATGCAGATGATACAGTTTTATACTCAGCTGGCCCCTCCCCGGAGTTTGTGTTAAACGCTCTACAAAAAAGTTTCTTAGTGTCCAACAAGCTTTATCTGCCCTTAACCTTGTTCTGAACACATCCAAAACAAAGGTCATGTGGTTTGGTAAGAAGAATGCCCCTCTCCCCACAGGTGTGATTACTACCTCTGAGGGTTTAGAACTTGAGGTAGTCACCTCATACGAGTACTTAGGGGTATGGCTAGACAGTACACTGTCCTTTTCTCAGCACATATCAAAGCTGCAGGCTAAGGTTAAATCTAGACTTGGTTTCCTCTATCGTAATCACTCCTCTTTCACCCCAGCTGCCAAACTAACCCTGATTCAGATGACCATCCTACCCATGCTAGATTACGGAGACGTAATTTATAGATTGGCAGGTAAGGGTGCTCTCGAGCGGCTAGATATTCTTTACCATTCGGCCATGCAGCCCTCATCCTCCACATACAACACCCGATCTGCCAGTCATATTCTGGGCTCCCGAGTGGCGCAGAGGTCTAAGGCACTGCAGTGCAAGAGGTGTCACTAGAGTCCCTGGTTTGAATCCAGGCTGAATGTAGTGGCTGCTTTAACTGGTGGCAGTGAAGTCAGATGCAGAACTAGGCATTAGCCATAGTAGTTTAATATAAATATTCAAAATGGGTACAAATATATTTTTTTACTTTTTTTTTTAATATATTTTTTAAAGTTCCCCAAAGCACACAGATCCCTGAGTCACTTCTCTTCACTCAAGCATGGACACTTACTGACAGTTGTGGCTGCTTCGCGTGATTTACTGTATTGTTGTCTATACCTTCTTGCCCTTTGTGCTGTTGTCTGTGCCCAATAATGTTTGTACCATGTTTTGTGCTGCTACCATGTTGTGTTGCTACCATGTTGTCATGTTGTGTTGCTACCATGCTGTGTTTTCATATGTTGCTGCCATGCTATGTTGTTGTCTTAGGCCTCTCTTTATGTAGTGTTGTCTCTCTTGTCACGAAGTGCGAGTTGTTCTATATTTTTATTACATTTTTTATGCCAGCCCCCATCCCCACAGGAGGCCTTTTGCCTTCTGGTAGGCCATCAATGTAAATACGAACTTGTTCCTAACAGACTTGCCTAGTTAAATAAAACTTTAATAACAGTTTTTTTAAAGAGAGAGGAGGAGGGCTATGAGATCATCAACATAGTGTGATAAATATTACTCTCGATTTAGTCTTCATTATTACATGCTAAATGTTTCTGATCAGTGATAAATGAGAAAATGAATACATTTGCTACCACTTCCACTTGTCCAGCCACAGATCAATTAACCAAATATTATACAGACAGATTCTGTGAAACCAAATCATATTGATTGATTATCAGACAAGTTACAGGCTTTTGGTTGGGAGTAGGCCAGGATACTATGCAAGTGAAGAGAAAAATACACTTGTATAACATGCTAGCAAAATGTTCTGATCAGCTGCTATATGAGCAGACTACAATAAAGATTATTGTTAGCACTCACCTCATTTTAACTAACATTTCCCCAGACTAATTGTTACCAAATATCAAAATGGAGATTCAGTGAAAACGAATATCTGAAATTGATCAATTTACCAAGCTTGTCTCAAAGCAGCGATGGCGCTGTCCCAACCAAACCGGTGCTGAAATGATAATCTAGGTGACCACACGTGACTATTGCTGGAAATTAGTATAACGGTTGTATATGACTTTTGGGAGTTTCAGAATAAGCAAGAATTTGATACATACCTTCAATTGAATTAGACTACTTTATTCCAATATTTTCATAATTTAGATTAGTTTTCCTCCCTCCCTCTGCGTGAACATTCTGAATAAAAGGCTCTGATTGACTCTGATCAACCAGTTGGCTGTTTATGACATCATCAACACTAAACACTAGTTGTATCTGTCAGATCAGATCTACAGTCATTTCTCTCTGCTTTCTACTTTTGGATGATTGAATGATTCATAGCAGATCTTGCAGCATGATTGGGTCAATTCGGGGCGGTTGGTAGCCTAGTGGTTAGAGCATTGGGCCGGTAACCGTAAGGTTGCTGGATTGAATCCCCGACCTGACAAGGTAAAAAGCTGTTGTTCTGCCCCCGAAACAAGGCAGAAAATAACTATGCAAGAATTAGTATGCAACAACACTGTTCCCCAGTAGGCTGTCATTGTAAATAAGAATTTGTTCTTAACTGACTTGCCTAGTTAAATAAAGGTTGAATTGAAAAAAAACTCAGTGTCACTATCAGCGGACTGCCTGAACTGCTGTCAGTCTCCTCAAATCAAAGTTTATTAGTCACGTGCGCCGAATACAACAGGTCTAGTAGACCTTACAGTGAAATGCTTACTTACAGGCTCTAACCAACAGTGCAAAAAAAGGTATTAGGTGAAAAATAGGTAAGTAAAGAAATAAAAACAACAGGAAGAAGACAGTGAAAAATAACAGTAGCGAGGCTATATACAGGCACCGGTTAGTTGGGCTGATTGTGTCACGACTTCCACCGAAGGTGGTTCCTATCCCTGTTCGGGCGGTACTCGACGGTTGGCGTCGCCGGCTTACTAGCCATCACCGATCCATTTTTCTTTTTTGTT
This sequence comes from Salmo trutta, assembly GCF_901001165.1. Lineage (NCBI taxonomy): Eukaryota > Metazoa > Chordata > Actinopteri > Salmoniformes > Salmonidae > Salmo > Salmo trutta. Next base: position 41,447,594 of record NC_042965.1, on the reverse strand, counting down.
TGTTTTGTCTTTGGTTCTTTCACACCTGGTTTCATTTACTTTAATTTATGTGTGGTAATTACCCCTGTTGCCTGCTTAGGTTTGTGCGGGATTATTCGTTTCATGTTGCTCGTTGAGGTTGTGCCTCAGTTATGTTCACGTATATACTGATTGAGTATAAGTTTAAGGAGCGTTGTTTTTCCTCCTTCCGTGAGTAACTGTGTTCTCTTTTGTCGTGGGCGTTTATTTGGTATTGTACCTGACCCTATTGTTGTGGACTTGCCAATTAAAAGACGCTACTTGGACATCTCTGCTCTCCTGCGCTTGACTCCTTCACCTACCTCTTAATACAATAACGTAACAGAATCCCACACCGCATTATTATGGAGTCAGCAGGAGCTGATGCGCTCCTGACATCTATGGAGGAGCGCGTGCAACACCACACAGCAGTATTACACCGTCTGGGGACCGCTATGGATCAGGTGATGGCGACGATGGAAAGATGGGAGAGAGGTGGCCTTCCTACACCTCCACCAGCCACACTCCAACCAGTCCCACAACCATCTCCTTCGTCGCCTGGTCCCACTGGAATTCGGATCGCGCTCCCGAGGGAGTACGATGGGACGGCTGCCGGGTGCCAGGGGTTCCTACTCCAACTGGAGCTCTACCTGGCGACCGTTCACCCGGCTCCCTCGGGACGTGAGAGCGTGTCCGCCCTCGTCTCCTGTCTATCCGGGAAAGCCCTGGAGTGGGCCACCGCCATATGGGGAGAGGACGGAGCGGCGTTGGACCACTACGAGGAGTTCACCTGCCGCTTCAGGGCAGTGTTCGACCATCCACCTGAGGGTAGAGTGGCGGGTGAATGACTGTTTCACCTCAGGCAGGGGACGAGGAGCGCACAGGACTTTGCGCTGGATTTCCGGACCCTGGCCGCCGGCGCGGGATGGAATGACAGGGCCCTGATCGACCATTACAGATGCAGTCTGCGCGAAGACGTCTGGCGGGAGCTGGCATGCAGGGGCACCACCCTTTCCTTCGACCAGCTGGTGGACCTGTCCATTCGGCTGGATAACCTGCTGGTCACCCGCAGACGTCCGGATCGGGGCCTGTCATTCCCATCCCCCAGCACCTCTGCTCCGACGCCTACGGAGCTGGGAGGTGCTGCGCTTAAGGGGACCGGAGGAGAGTTTTGTCAACAGGATTGAGGGTATTATAAGGGAACAATCTCCTCAAACTAAGGCAATTTGATATGTTATTAATTTCCTAATACAACACATATTAAGGTATGAAACAATTGGAATGGTCATGACATCTCTATGGCCCACCTTGGGGGGTCAAAGGTCATACATGTTTTTGGTCAGTATGTACATCCCTAATTTCTATATTTTATTATCAAACAATACAACATGGTAGGAATGGGTTGCATTCCAACGTAACATTCTAACAAACCACCTGATGATTCCACCCTGCATCCCACTACTGGCTTGCTTCTGAAACTAAGCAGGGTTGGTCCTGGTCAGTCCCTGGATGGGAGACCAGATGCTGCTGGAAGTGGTGTTGGAGGGCCAGTAGGAGGCACTCTGTCCTCTGGTCTAAAATAAAAAATATCCCAATGCCCCAGGGCAGTGATTGGGGACATTGCCCTGTGTAGTGTGCTGTCTTTTGGATGGGACGTTAAACGGGTGTCCTGACTCTCTGAGGTCATTAAAGATCCCATGGTGCTTATTGTAAGAGTAGGGGTGTTAACCCTGGTGTCCTGGCTAAATTCCCAATCTGGCCCTCTTACCATCATGGTCACCTAATCATCCCCAGTTTCCAATTGGCTCATTCATCCCCCTCCTCTCCCCTGTTACTATTCCCCAGGTTGTTGCTGCAAATGAGAATGTGTTCTCAGTCAACTTACCTGGTAAAAATAACGGATAAATACAATTTAAAAAAATGATGAGGGCATTAACTTACAGCTGGTGAAGTATTAAAGCCTTAAGTATGAAACACATCGGGAATCTGTGCTGATAGACTGCTGATAGGTACTTATCATAGTGGGAGGCCGTTCCCTTTTTCCCTAGAACAAAAAACTTACCTGCTGTGTACTCATCTGGTACCGACGAAAATATTGTTTCTACTTGTAGAATCGCAATGTTCGACAGTGGTTGACAACTTGAGCCAATCAGAGAGCACGAACCTCCACGTAGGGGAGCCGACAGGAGTGACAACAAAAAGGAAACAAGTGGGCACTTCTACCGGTATCATCCACCCTTTTCATCATTGTTCTAACTAAAACAATATAGCTGCATAATACAAGTCTTTACATATTTTACATCTAGCTAACGAGTTTTGAGCTTGAAGAAAAAATATTTGTTTGTTACTTTTTGCACTAGCTAATGTTAGCTTGCAAGGCAGTTACACACACTTCATATGAAACCAATGGGGTGGTAAGTGCAGCACAATGCACACAACACTAAATGCTTTACCAAGCTAGCTATCTGTCCTCTATAGCTAGTAACATTAGAAATAAAACACAATGGATTTGTTTCCATGAAGCAGCTGTCTGTAGCTGTCTGCCGAGTGTCAATGCAGTGTCCCTACTTTACCTAGTTAGCTAGCTAGGGAATCATGCTAACAATTTAGCAAAAGTTAGCCAGCTAGCTAAAAATGTATCTATGGGCTGTATGTGATTGCTTCTATGTCATCTTACTAGTTAGTTATCTAGTTGTATTTATCTGGGTAGTATTAACAAAGAAGGGAACGTGATAAGATAATTGTATCGGAGTCCCTTTTTGATATTCCGGGGGGTAATTCTGATGTCTCGAAAGAACTATTAAACTTATCTAAGCGCCAGACGAGAATGCATCTACATGTAGTCACTGAGTGATTATGTGCATCAAGGCATTATTCCACGGGGACTCAGGTGGCAACAATAACCATCATTGGGACAGCGCACAGATGATTTCTGTGAGCGCTGGTCTGCCATCCTGGACAAATGCTCTATTGATTTAATTACAATTTTTGACCAGTTGAAAAAGGATTTTATTGAAATGGATAACACAATTGAAGAGAAACGCACAGCTCTGCAAGGAGCTGTTAATGATGATGGCATATTCAATGAACTGATGAAAACTAACCAAGCGCTACAGGACAAGTTGTCTACAGAAATAAAGGAACTTAAAATCAAGAAATTCAACCAAGACAAGGCCGAGGACATAGTCTACTCTGGAGAGTTCCAGACAAAAGAGGTCCTGCTCCTCCTCTCCATGACAGACGCAGGAGCGATGCCGTTTACTTCTATACACGCCCGTCTGACCAACGCTCTACAAACAGCGCCTCATCTGCTTCCAGTGCCAGTTTTTTATCCAACGAGAGACTGTGCCGCCGGAAGCGTGGAGGTGGCCGCGGATACGCACAACGACGAGATGCCGCACCCAACGGGGTAAGAAGAAACGACTACCAGAGGCAGAGGGGACCGTTCACACAGTCCCAGAACTCATGGGACTGAGTGTCTTCAATTTATCAAGCAAGATATTGAGCCCTGCCCATTTCTCCTTGCTTAATAAAGGGTTATCTTTTGTGACTACAACTCGGTGCAACGATTTTGATGTTAAGGTAGACATGTTTAAGTTTTTTAGAAACATCCATTTAAGGGAATACTTTAGCTCCCCTAATCGTGATATTTCTACTGAACATGTAGGTTGCTCACCCGCACATACCCCGACTCCTTTTAGAAGTAAGAGTTATTTTGTACCTCCATCCAATTGCAATCATTGTCTCTATTGAGACATTGCAGACTGGTTGAAAAATATGTTGTTCACCTCCTTAAGAACAAACAGGAGTACGTATCTTTACATCGTTTACCAAAGGCTGAAAAACAAGCTTTGCTTTATTTACAATCCGATACATCAGTCCTTACCCGCCCTGCTGATAAGGATGGGTCGGTTGTACTCATGGATAGGACTGTTTATGTAAATGAGTGTCATAGACAACTGCTTGACAACACCTTTTACAAGAATCTCAGAAGTGAGCCTACTGCCCAATTTCAGAACACTATCTTTACTGTCCTAGATGGGTATTTAAGTTCTGGTCAGATAACCAAAAAGAATATGACTTTTTGGCTATTCAACACCCTAAAATTGCTACTTTCTATACTTTGACGAAATTACACAAGAATGTTACAAAACCTCCAGGGCGACCTATAGTAGCGGGCATTGATGCAGTAACGGCCCCTCTATCGACTTTTGTTGACTTTTTTATTAGACCACTTGCAGAACAGCTCCCCTCCTTTGTAAAGGACACCAGCAGTATGATCTCAGAACAGCTCCCCTCCGTCGTAAAGGACACCAACAGTATGGTCTCAGAACAGCTCCCCTCCTTCGTAAAGGACACCAACAGTATGGTCTCAGAACAGCTCCCCTCCTTCGTAAAGGACACCAACAGTATGGTCTCAGAACAGCTCCCCTCCTTTGTAAAGGACACCAACAGTATGGTCTCAGAACAGCTCCCCTCCTTCGTAAAGGAGACCAGCAGCATGATCTATATTATTGAATCTCTTGGTCCTCTCCCTGAAGTACTTTGTTAGTTACTTTTTATATTGAGTCGTTATACACAAATATTCCACACAAGGGCGGTATTGAAGCCATGGAACATTTTCTTCTGCAACGTGACCCTAATGAACTATCTTCCAGTGTGTGCATTATAACATTGGCTGAAATAGCACTCACACACACAACTACTTCATGTTTCTAAATTATGTCTTTATTCAGACGAAGGTTACTGCTATGAGATCCCCTATGGCTCCTAACTATGCTAATTTGTGTGTGGGTTACATGGAGAAAAAGTCAATTCTCAATCCTGTCAAAAATGTTTTCTTGCCTAACATTATGATTTGGAAACGGTACATTGATGATATTTTTGTTCTATGGAGGGGAGATGTTAAACAGCTCCAGGCATTCCATGCTTTGCTTAACTCTTGTTCTGAGCACCTGAGATTTACTATGCAATCTGACACACGTCAAATCAGTTTCCTTGATCTTCTGATTTTGTCTGAGGATAATGTTCTATACACTGATCTTTACAGGAAACCTACTGATTGTAACAGTTTGTTGGCTGATAGCTGTCACCCGCTTCCTTTGAAGAACAGTTTTCACTACAGCCAATTCTGTCAAATCAAAATAATTATTATCCCAGTTATAGCTAATTTCAATTCAGAAATGGTGGAGTGGTTTCTTCCTACAACAGCACGAAACATTATCATTTCTAGCCATCATTCCTCTTCTTCTATGATGTAATGGTGGTCCGCAAACCAACGTTTAAGGTGCATGCTGCCACCTACTGTGCTGGAGTGTGTGGTCAATCACGGTTTACAACATTTCTAAATCCTCCTACCTAACTCAGTACTTCTGAGAAAATAAAAAGAGCCCTTCTAATAGACCCTCCCCATCCCTCAAAACCCCCCCAACCCTGTCCAACCTCAATGACCCTACACTTCAATCTTTCCCTCTCTTCAACATACTTACAACAATAGTACAAAACATGCTCCACCGTTTCATCAACCATACACTCCTCTAGCCATCTTTGTAAAGCCAGTCAGGTAAATAGCTTTTTTCTGTATTAAAGGGGCAGTGCTGTATTTTGAGACATGCTTGAATAAACTAAGTAGCTTTATAGGAAGAGGGTAGCATCATTTGTCTGATTCTCTGTAATAATTGTATAGGAATAATAATTAACTTTATTTTGTAAAGTTGTTTCTTGCATCTAACAACACATTTTCAGTCAACAGTCACCTGGGGTGGCAGCATAGCCTAGTGGTTGGAGTGTTGGACTAGTAACCAAAAGGTTGCAAGTTCAAATCCCTGAGCTGATAAGGTACAAATTTGTCATTCTGCCCATGAACAAGGCAGTTAACCCACTGTTCCTAGGCTGTCATTGAAAATAAGAATTTGTTCTTAACTGACTTGCCTAGTTAAATAAAGGTTAAATAAAAATAAACCTCCTTGTCTGAAGGGAAAGTGGATAGACAGGTTAATGTTGAACCCTGCATATTTTTTCCAACAGTCTCACGGAATGTAGGGCTACATTGAACACAACACATTGGCTGCTACTGTAGGCTGAATGATAGAGAAGCTATTTCCATGTTAAAATGTTATGGGATGCATTTTCTCCATTAATAGGCCTATATTATGATTAAATAAACATAGTAGCCTACTTGGCCACTGTTATAACTAACTTCAAGTGGGTACAGCCTCAGTGTTCACAGTAAACGCCTGTGGCAGAAGTTGCACAGAATCTTTACAACTTTCAAGTTTTTGCTCAGCAGACCGGCTCAGTGCCGAAAAATTTGAGGGAACATTGGTGGCCAGTTATAGTGATTAGTCTCCTTACCTCTCTTTTTCTCTACAACCAGACAGTACACTGAAAACTTTAGAGCAGATTAACAGCAAGCGTCCCACCCTATCAACAGCAGGTGAAATATCAAGGGCGCCAAATTTGAAAACAATTAAATGTCATAATTCAAATTTCTCAAACATACAACTATCTTACACCCTTTGAAAGATAAACATCTCCTTAATCTAACCATGTTGTCCGATTTCAAAAAGGCTTTACGGCGAAAGCATGAAGATAGATTATGTTAGGACAGTACATTGAAAATAGCTGTGTGAAATGTTTTGTCAATGCAAAGACAGGCGTCACCAAAAGCAGAAAAGCAGCTAAAATTATGCACTAACCTTTGACAATCTTCATCAGATGACACTCCTAGGACATTATGTTAGACAATACATGCATTTTTTGTTCTATCAAGTTCATATTTATATCCAAAATGGCGTTTTACAATGGCGTTGATGTTGAGAAAATATTTTCCCTCCAATACCGCCAGTCAATCAGCACAACAAATTAAATAATTACTATTCGAAACCATTGGTAAAATATTATATTGTCATTCAAAGAATTATAGATTAACATCTCGTGAACGCAACCGTATTGCCAGATTTAAAAATAACTTTACTGGGAAATCACACTTTGCAATAAACGAGGTCCTGTGCTCAGAAAAATAGGCTTGGCAATACAGACTAGGCGCCATGTTGGAGAGATCTAAAATCAAAAACACTATGTAAATATTCCCTTACCTTTGATTATCTTCATCAGAAGGCACTTCCAGGCATCCCAGGTCCATAACAAATGTAGTTTTGTTCGAAAAAGCTCATAATTTATGTCCAAAAAGCTCCGTGTTGTTAGCGCGTCCTGTAGGCTACTCAAAAACATGAACGTCACCCGTCGGACTTGTCTTCACCAAAGAGGGAAAAAATAATATTTACGTTCGTTCAAACATGTCAAACGTTGTATAGCATAAATCATTAGGGCCTTTTCAATCAGAACTTCAATAATATTCAAGGCGGACAATTGCATTCTCTTTTAAAACGTATTGGAACGAGAGTACCCAAACATGCACTCGCGCACCATAGCAGTATAGGCCATCCGCTTATGACCAACTTACCAGGCCTCTCGTTCGGTCAGTTTTCACAGTAGAAGACTCAAACCACTTTGTAAAGACTGTTGACATCTAGTGGATGGCGTAGGAAGTGCTAAACGATTAATAAGTCCCTGTGTGTTTCAATGGCATAGGCTTAAAAGTAATTCAACACAACAGATATCCACTTCCTGTTAGAATTTGTCTCAGGGTTTTGACTGCCATATGAGTTCTGTTATACTTACAGACACCATTCAAACAGTTTTAGAAAATTCAGAGTGTTTTCTATCCAAATCTATTAATAATATGCATATCCTAGCTTCTGAGTATGTGTAGGAGGCAGTTAAAAATGGGCACATATTTTTTTCAAAATTCTTAATACTGCCCCCTAGCCCCAAGGCTGTATAGGAAAAATACAACTTAATTATATTTTTGACTTTTCAAAATTAACTGCATAAACATAGAATTGCAAAGTGAACACCATAACTGGTACATTGAAAACAGGAGGAAATACAGATTGTTAGTATTATTATATATTTTTTAATTGTTCTTTAAAGGTAGAAAGACAGAATATAATATAACAAAACAGTAACAAAATATGAATTGTAGCATCAAGGACAAAAACAATAATTCACTGGTTATATTAACACATATTCATTAACGAAGGTTACATTGGTTATAGCCTAGTTATAAAGATGATTTAGAACAGCTCTGTCAACCACTGTGGTCTAACAGGCTCATGTTTGCCACCCGGCTCACATTTCCACCCTGTGACATTATACAGACATATACAGGGTCATTGTTGAGGTTTATCACCCACAGTTGTTCACTCCTCCTCATATAACCCATACTAGTTGTATTGTACCAAACTATTGCTGCCACCTTAACCAGAAACACAGTTTGTTGTGAGACAGAAGTAGCCTTAACAACAAGGTTATAAACACAGTGGCTACAATTAAAGGCTACAATTGATTTTTGTGTGGCTGATTTGAGTATTTCACTTGAAAGCTACAGTTTTCACAAACGGTTAACATACAGTGTATGATAGTATTAATGTCTATATCATTTTAAATATTATAACCAAATATGCGACATTTCACACATTTGATGCAAAAATCTATATTATCTTCTTCGGGATTGGTGTCCCTTCCATGGGGCGGTTGAGCTAATGTAGGCTAATGCGATTAGCATGAGGTTGTAAGTAACAAGAACATTTCCCAGGACATGGACATATCTGATATTGGCAGAAAGCTTAAATTCTTGTTATTCTAACTGCACTGTCCAATTTTCAGTAGCTATTACAGTGAAAGAATACCATGTTATTGTTTGAGGAGAGTGCACAATTTTGAACATGAAAAGTTATTAGTAAACAAATTAGCCACATTTGGGAAGTCTTGATACAACATTTTGAACATAAATGCAATGGTTAATTGGATCAGTCAAAAACTTTGCACACACACTGCTGCCATCTAGTGGCCAAAATATAAATTGCACCTGGGCTGGAATAATACATTTAGGCCTTTCTCTTGCATTTCAAAGATGATGGTACAAAAAAATACAAAATATCGGTTGGTTTTTTCTTTGTATTATCTTTTACCAGATCTATGGTGTTATTCTCCTACATTCCTTTCACAGTTCCACAAATTTCCAAGTGTTTCCTTTTAAATGATACCAAGGATATGCATATCCTCACTTCAGGGCCTGAGCTACAGGCAGTTAGATTTGGGTATGTCATTTTAGGCGAAATTTGAAAAAAAAGGGGCAGATACCATTTACCAATATTACACCACAGTTCGGGTTGGAGGGCCCTCCTCAATTAGTGGCATCTGGCCACTTCTTCGGTTATCGTTCCTTGAATTTGTTTGTTCCTTTCTGGTTTCAGTTGTTGTTCCCTAAACCAATGCGTTATCAATGGCTGGGAAAATATATTGATTTAGATTAGAATATAGATCAGATATCTTGTCAAAATCAAATTTCTTAAGCCTTATAATTTCGCTTTCCATGGTGCTGCCGCTTTCTCCCTGTGTGGTGATGGTTGTAATGGTTGGCCAGACTCCTCCCTGTATTTCGTTGGTTGTAATGATTGTTTTGCTTTCTCCCAGTGTGTTGATGGTTGTAACGGTTTGCTCGTCTAATACATGTGTGGTGATGGTTATAGTTTTTGGCTCTCCTAGTTCCTGTGTGGTGGTGGTTGTAATGGTTGCTCCGCCTCCTTCCTGTTTGGTGATGGTTTTAATGGTTGGCTCGCCTCCTCCCTGTGTGGTGATGGTTATAGTGGTTGTCATGCCTTCTACCTGTGTGGTGGTGGTTATAGTGGTTGACCTGACTCCTCCCTGTGTGGTGGTTGTAAAGATTGGCACGCCTTCTCCTCCCTCTGTGTTGATGGTTGTTTTGGTTGGCACCTCTTCTCCCTGTGCGTTGTTGGTAAAAATGGTTGGCTTGCCTCCTCCTTCCTTTGTGGTGATGGTTGTAGTGATTGAGTCGCCTCCTTCCTTTGTGGCGATGATTGTAATGGTTGGCATGTGTTCTCTGTTTGTGTTGATGGTTGTAGTGTTGGCCAGCCTCTTCCCCGTACATTCAAAAGGTGCGGTAGTCGTTCTTTGCTATAATGAACTATGCACTCCTGAGCTGTTTTCTTCAAGACTTTTTCAATATGAATTTCTGTCTCTTCCCAAATATTCTCTTCAAATAGTGCCCTGTAATAAGGTTTGCTACAACATCTACAACAGCTATTCCTCCAAGGTATTGCAGTCAGAAAAAAATTCCCAGCAAGCAGAAATAGAAGCAGTTTTGCGCCATTAATCTGAAACAAAATGTGCAAACGTTCAAGCAAACTGAGAGCATGCCTTGTCTCCACCCCACCTCAATACTCTAATCTCCCCCCCTCAATACTCTGGTCTCTACCCCCCTCAATACTCTGGTCTCCACCCCCCCCCTCAATACTCTGGTCTCCACCCCCCCCCCTCAATACTCTGGTCTCCACCCCCCCCCCTCAATACTCTGGTCCATCCCCCTCAATAATCTGGTCGTCTCCCCCCCCCCCCCGCCCCCCCTCAATACTCTGGCCTCCACCCCCCCTCAATGCTCTGGTCCATCCCCCTCAATACTCTGGTCTCTCCCCCCCCGCCCCCCCTCAATAATCTGGTCTCCACCCCCCTCAATACTCTGGTCTCCACCCCCCCCCCCCAATACTCTGATGACTTTGAATAATCAATGACAATTAAATAATTAAAGATTCTCCCCTTGGATTTCCATTTGATAGAAGTTTCGTTTTGCATTTCTTGTCCCTCTAGGTAGGTTGTGGTGTTAGTGATGTTTCTGCATTGAAGCTCTGTTCTGTGATAGCACACGTACCAGTCCCCATCAATAAGCACAGACACAACCCACAGCAACCCTATAGTGACCGCCTTCATGAAGATTCTCACCAGTCTTCTACACAAAGTACATTGACAACTGCGTCTGCATGTAATTCTCAAGAGCCGTTGAAGCTGTTCGTCCATCCAGAGAGTCAAGAAAAACAATATCAAAGCTGGAAACACCATGTAGATGATACACATATCTGGTTTAATAATGTCATGTTTACAAGAGCATTTTAAGTGCTCATCAAACACAACCTGGTAAAGAAAAATAACAAAGAAGGTCATGTAAAAACTGCCTGTTCTTCTCACTTGTGAGATCAGAATGTCAAATGCTGGCTCCATGTTTCACCTTATTATAACCTATCAGTATCAGAGTTTCTGCAGCGTCCTCTGACTACCGTCCTGTCTACTTTCCTCTCCCCAGATGAACAGAGTGATCATGTTAGTTCCTGGTAGACCTCTACTAGTCTGGTTATACCTCTGCTAAACACGCCTCAGCTGCATCCTGTTGTTTTACAGTCTGTGGTTTTGTCTGCCAAGGTGGTACAGATAGCAATGCAAATGTTAGTGTACCCCTGCACTTGACGGATGAACAACTTGTTCAATAAGAAAATTAGGCCTTTAATTTCAGAGAGACATCAAAATGAACAGCATAAATATGTTCAAAATCTGGTCTCCATACAGCAAATTTGAAAGTGTTAATTTAATACCAGGCGTGTTAATTTTAACACTCGTCCAGTGTTTATATAGGTCCACCCTTATTTTAACATTTTTTGTAGTTTAATATTGAAACACTGAGTGTTAAGATATAACACTTCAAATGACCCATGGGAGTGTAATTAAACCCTCATCCAGCGTTCAAACAGGGCCACTCGGTGTTAATGTAACATTTTTGATAGTGTTCATATTGAAACACTTCAGATGTTGTTTAAATTATCCATGGGTTTGTTTTTTCCCACACCCTCAGTATTAAGCAGCAACATCTTTCAGTGTTGAGAATCAACTCTAGAGAATGCATCCTGTAGCTGAATTGACACCAGGAAGCGCTAAATATTCACACTAGGAAATAACATTTTGTTGTCTGGTTCTATCCCACTCATAAATCAAGCCTGCAAGTTGTAGGTGAGTTAAACAAGAGCAATAAAGGTTTCCTTATAAGAGTAATGACTCTGCTATGTTTCCTTTATTTAAGCCAAAGTGAGAACAGTACATCACAGGCATAATAAATTGAAAAAGATGCATCACAGGCACATTCAAAGGAAAACGATGCATCACAGGCACATTAAAATGAAATTGTTTCATCACAGGTGCCTCAGAATGAAATCAGTGTATCACGTACGCGTTAGAATGAAATCAGTGCATCACAGGCACCTCAGTACATGTACTATATGAGAACAGGAGAATATGCAGAGTTGCTATTTAACACAAGTGGAAGTCCTCCTAAGACTAGGTATGCAATCTTTTTGACAAAGTTGCCAAAAATCAGACTATTACTCAATCATGTCAAACAAAGGAACAACATACAGGCTCTCATCACCACCACAAGCACTTTGAAGGACAAAAGGCTTATAACATTTCTGATCATCAACACCATCAAACACAGTGAATGCATGGTCATGTTCACTGAAATGATCAGTATGCAACTTGTCCAGCAATAGGTTTACAATATTGTCAACCACAATGATCTTAGATATTTTACAAAAGACTGCCATTTCTTACTGCAAACTATCTGTAACGGTTCCGTAACTACAGACGCTGGGAGACAGGAAGCAAGTACAGGGTGAGGATATAAATAGACATAAGAGAAACAAAACAACATCAATGCAGACACGGGAATGAAACTGATCAAGTGACAGATATAGGGGAGGCAATCAATGACGTGATTGAGTCCAATGAAGCGCTGGTGCGCGTAACAATGGTGACAGGTGTGCATAATGATGAGCAGCCTGGCGACCTCGAGCGCCATAGAGGGGGAGCGGTGGCAGACCTGACACTAATGGTCCTTCTCTGAATTGTGTGTCATCCATCTTAACCTAGCTGGTAGATACCATTCTGTATACTTCTGGCCCTTCTTTGGACACTGTGTTAACAACCCTCCAGACGAGCTTCAATGCCATTCAACTCTCCTTCCGTGGTCTCCAACTGCTCCTAAACACAAGTAAAACTAAATGCATGCTCTTCAACCGATCGCTGCCTGCACCTGCCCGCCTGTCCAGCATCACTTCTCTGGACGGTTCTAACTTAGAATTTGTGGACAACTACAAATACCTAGGTGTCTGGTTAGACTGTAAACTCTCCTTCCAGACTCACATCAATCATCTCCAATCCAAAGTTAAATCTAGAATTGGCTTCCTATTTCGCAACAAAGCATCCTTCACTCATGCTGCTAAACATACCCTCGTTAAACTGACCATCCTACCAATCCTCGACTTCGGCGATGTCATTTACAAAATAGCCTCCAATACCCTACTCAACAAGCTGGATGCAGTCTATCACAATGCCATCCGTTTTGTCACCAAAGCCCCATATACTACCCACCACTGCGACCTGTACGCTCTCGTTGGCTGGCCTTCGCTTCATAATCGTCGCCAAACACATTGGCTCCAGGTCATCTACAAGACCCTGCTAGGTAAAGTCCCCCCTTGTCTCCGCTCACTGGTCACCATAGCAGCACCCACCTGTAGCACACGCTCCAGCAGGTATATCTCTCTGGTCACCCCTAAAGCCAACTCCTCCTTTGGTCGTCTCTCCTTCCAGTTCTCTGCTGCCAATGACTGGAACGAACTACAAAAATCTCTGAAACTGGAAACACTTATCTCCCTCACTAGCTTTAAGCACCAGCTATCAGAGCAGCTCCCAGATCACTGCACCTGTACATAGCCCATCTATAATTTAGCCCAAACTACTACCTCTTCCCCTACTGTATTTATTTATTTAATTTATTTTTGCTTCTTTGCACCATATTATTTATATTTTAACTTTGAACTTTCTTCAAACTACAAATCTACCATTCCAGTGTTTTACTTGCTATACTTTATTTACTTTGCCACCATGGCCTTTTTTTGCCTTTACCTCCCTTATCTCACATCATTTGCTCACATTGTATATAGTCTTATTTTTTTGTCCTACTGCATCATTGATTGTATGTTGTTTTACTCCATGTGTAACTCTGTGTTTTTGTATGTTGTCGAACTGCTTTGCTTTATCTTGGCCAGGTCGCAATTGTAAATGAGAACTTGTTCTCAACTTGCCTACCTGGTTAAATAAAGGTGAAATAAATAAATAAATAAATAAAAGCAAATCGCTTCTCCATAGGGACCTGAAGTGACGATGCCAACCCATCACCACCAGTAAAATCACTCAGGGAAAATGCTTTCATTGGTCCATACTCAGTCTGTAGCCATGGTGATGTCTCCCAGTGATGGCCAATAGGAAATTGGTGTTTTTTGGTGTTCTTAAGGATCGGGCCCTTTTTTTCGGCTGAAATAACATACCCAAATCTAACTGCCTGTAGCTCAGGACCTGAAGCAAGGATATGCATATTCTTGATACCATTTGAAAGGAAACACTTGGAAGTTCGTGGAAATTTAATGTAGGAGAATATAACACTTTAGATCTGGTAAAAGATAATACAAAGGAAAAAACATGCATTTTTTTTTTTATCATCTTTGAAATGCAAGAGAAATGCCACACTGTATTATTCCAGCTTAGGCACAATTTATATTTTGGCCACTAGATGGCATCAGTGTATGTGCAATGTTATAGACTGATCCAGTGAACCATTGCATTTCTGTTCAAAATGTTGTATAAAAACTGCCCAAATGTGCCTAATTTGTTTATTAATACATTTTCAAGTTCATAACTGTGCACTCTCCTCAAACAATAGCATGGTATTCTTTCACTGTAATAGCTACTGTAAATTGGACAGAATCAGTTAGATTAATAAGAATGTAAGCTTTCTGCCCATATCAAATATGTGTACTCTATGCCCTAGGAAATGTTCTTGTTACTTAACACGTAATGCTAATCACATTAGCGCACATTAGCTCAACCATCCCGTGGGGGGGGGGGGGGGTTGACACCGATCCGGTAGAGGTTAAAGAGTTTGTGCTTTGCCTCAAACCTCATCCGCCACATGCTGTATGTAAGAAATAATCTATTTGTCTTATGCATGCTGGGTAATGTATCATAAAGTGATGTTTGGGTATTATGTTTTTATGTGGGTACAACTGTTTGAAAAGTGTGTGATGTTCAATGATCAACTGCTTCAGATACACAGTCATGCCCTGCCTAAGAAAATGGGAAAAACAATGTTGATTATTTGCAGTAAGATGAGCATCAAATTCCAGTTCTCATTTCCTGGTGGAACAAAATCACCCAAAATAAATGGAACGTTTCTCACAAGACACAGAGTTTGAATAGAATTAAGTGCTATGCTATTTCCACTGTTCTCTAGGTTGACTTTAGTTGGACGGGTTTTGCACTCCAAGTACCCATAGTCAAACAAGTAGATTCTAGAGAGAAGCGCACGTTTCAAAGTACAATTTTCAGAGACATATGTGACAATATTCTTTACGTTCAAAAGGCTCTCCTGTGAAGATGTGACTTGCGACATACGCCAAGTTTCCTGAATCGGGTCACAAATACAAACAACAATTTTAACTCAAACTGAGCCACCCCTTCAAGAATGTCATGCATAGTGTCCACATAAAAATTATTACAAACATAGAAGTGCTGCAAACTGTTTAATTTAGATTTTTTCTCTACACCAAACACAGATGGGAGCTGTGGGTCTGATTGCAACTGATTCAAATGCATTTCAAATTGATCTTTACCATGCAAGACAATCTTAGGGTCATCCACACTGTAAACTGTTTGAGCTTTAGACTTTTCTATCAAACAGAACCGGCAAAAGTAATGACCAATGAAGGACTCTGAAACAAAGGACTGCATGCATCCCCAAATGGTCTCCAGTTATTTGGCAGACAGTGCCATAAACTATATCAGTTGAAAAAGGCAAATTTACACCATCTCTCTCCAGTTTTTAACATAATTAACCAAGGGCTCTAGAATGACATCAAAGACACATTTCTTTAGATCTCGATAGTGAAATAATGACACTAAATGAATATTCATCACAGCAGAAGTTAAACTTGGGTGGCAGATTCCTGAGGACAAAATAAATGGCTCCTATCTTGTGAACACCACGCTTGGATCCAAGCTGGTTAGCAGTTTCAAAGTCATCATAGTGGATCTGTAAAGTGTTTCTATGTTTTGAAAACAACTTCTTATCAGCTAAGCATAACAGATCTCGTCCCTGGTACCTTACAGACACCAACTCAGTCTATGAAATGCAGGCTCAGAGTTCTATGAACCCTATTCTATTGCACAAAACAACCATTCGATGAATAAACAGTATTATACCATCATCTTGTCATTTCTCCACCACAGTTATCATGTGGGACACCAATGTCGCCACCCATTTGTAGAGCTTCTGACTGGACTGGAGAATCAGCAACATTAGAGGGGCCTTCTGAGCTTAATGCATCAACTACTTGACCAATATACTTATGAACACAATTCAAATGTTTTCTGAAACCTGAGTACGTTGAAAACTGCCGTCTACAACCATCTGGAGCACAGACCAATCTAATCTTGGTGGAGGGATAGAAGCTATGCTCAATTCTCAAATGAGATATCAATGACTGGCTGTTTCTGTGCAACGCTTGACAACAAAAGCACCTTAACATACATTTATCTAGTTAATAAGTTTTGTCGTCAACTCTATCACGCTAGGGGCCTCTCTTGTTTGGCCTACATCAATGTTGCAGATGGTTGTCTGCACAAATGTGTAGAAGTTGACAAGAGCATCATCATACGTCAGGTTAAAGACAAAGTGGGCTTTGACCAGTTCATCAAATGAACACAGACCACTAGTTGCCTGGCAGGAAACAAGCCTCTTGTCCACCACGATGTAGTAGTTGTCAATCATGCTCTGTCTTCTTTCCAACTGCAAGGAGGTATGTCTGTCGACCATGGCTCCCATCAAGATGGGGATCAGTGCTGCAGCATGACTGCAATACACAAAGGGTATTTTTAAGTCACTCTCATGTTAAGACAAAGAAACAACCCAAAAAGAAATTACACAGAAATGAATGTATCAGTTTACCTTATGAAAGTGCACTAGTCTAGCCACAGCGTCACTGGCACGAGGACTTTGCAGCTGCGCCATGCTGTTTTACAGCCAGACGCAAATGTTAGAGTGCACAGCATGTTGTCTCCTGATTATTGTGTTAGGCTGTTCTGTGACTTTGCTCTCAGGAAAGGAACTGATAGAATAACAGAAAGAAGGAAACACATACAGTAGATACTATGTGTGCAAGGTCATTATCAGCTTATTGCACCCTGAGAGTAGAGACGCCTAGTTTGAGTATTTGTGCTAAAGGGGAACACCCCTTCAGAGCTTCTAACAGACTTGTATTTTGAGTATTAAGTTTGTTGTAACCTCTCCAACCTCTCCGGCCGTGATACTAAATATTTGTTTATTTAACTAGCTAATGGGGATCCTAACGATTTTTTTTTTATGTCATGTGTTATGTTGCTGGGTGTCAAGTGAAGTGTTACCAATCATTGAGAAAAAATGTTTGGGCAAATATGTGAATTGTGGCCCTCTGTTCCATGAACTAGATGTGACTGGTTATTAACTGAAACACTTTAATAATATTCCCCATTACTAAACCAAAGAGTGTGTAGCTGTTGTCCCTACTGTGAACATTCCACAGTTGGTGTGAGGTGGCTAGGTCACATGGTCAAGGAGCTAGTGCATTTAATTTTTTTTTTTATATAGGAATAACTTTAAATGTAGGAATCATTTTATGAGAAAATTAAAGGGTGTGCAACATGCCTCTCTATATAAGGCATAATGGACTGTTAAATTAGGTTGCTAAATCACATGGTGTAGAGCTATTGGAATTTGAATACTGTGATTATGCAATTAGTTGACGGTCCCTAACTAGTTGCATTGACGGTTCTCCAGGCAGCCTACACCATTGCCATGTGATTATGAAACTAGGGTCGGAATTGGTAAAAATATGACCTCTGCAATGTTGTACACCTTTTGTCCTTCACAAAGAACCTGAGGTATCTAGCTCAAATCGTTTGCGAATTATTGAAGTTTGAAGGTCCGAATGTCTGGCGAACATCGAATCTCAAACCAGCTTTACCAATGGTCTGATATCTTTCCAGAAGTAAAAAAAATCACATCAGATCAGACACTTGATTTTTATATTCTAACTAAGCTAAATTCCTAACTAATGACTGACTTCAATATTACAATCATACGATTTAATCATCCAAATTCGATTCTCTAAAAAAACTGTGAGGTCGCCTTTCTCCTTGTTAGAGAGCAAAATGCCACTTATTTGAATAATAATGTATTTATTGTTAAATTTAAATGATATTCCGTTATTATGAATGCTCATTCCCGACACCAGAAAATGAAAGTCATAAGATAGTATTTCATAATTAAGACGTACTAAGTAATTATTATGTTATAGTAATTCCTAAGTAATTATTGTGAGATACTAAGTCATTATTGTGAGATAATAAGTCATTATTATGGGATAGTAAGTCATTATTATGAGATAGTATGTCATGAAGTTGCACAAACAATTGTTATGCTAACATATGATGTGGGTCGCTGAAAAGGTTGAAGACCCCTGATTTAACCTCTTGAGATGGGAAAACATGTTCTTTATTGAGTTGAACATGAGCTCTTTATTACAGAATGTTAAAATTAGGTGAAGTAAAGTTACTCTACCTAAACAGCACTCAATTGGTGGAACTACCCAGGTTCTGTAGGTCAGAGCGCTAACTATGTATCTATTGTTTCACTCTCATATTCTGCCACCACTTCATTAAGAGAAGCTATTTCAATCTGATATTTCTCCTATGGTCTACCATAGATTGTATAGATATATAGACAACATTTCCATTTTAGAGCACTTCGACAGACTTTTTACCTAGTTTGCTCTGGGATTCGAACCAGCGACCTTTCCATTTGCTAGTCCAACGCTCTTAACTTATAAATATTGGGCCAGCAAGATATGACCCCTCTCTATTATAACATAACAGTCACACATTGTAGCAAACTGATGGAATGTTAGGAGATTCACTGGAAGTCCAACATATAATACCATGATGTATGTTTAAATTTTAATAAATAACCAATTAAATCAACACCGTAAAAACAATGTCGCTTTTTAAATTCATGCTAAAGCTGAACAGTACTTTGCTCCCAGGTACCATCTCCTGCCGTTGTGCCCTAGATCAAGGCACTTAACCCCTAAATGGCTCTTCATCCAAGGGGTGCTGCTCCATGGCTTTCCTTGTGGCTCTCAAATTGTTTCATCATGTTGAGTTGGGAGATATCTTGTAGGTCTAGGACAGGAGGGTGGTGGAACTGACCAGCGATGTGTTCAACTTGGATAAAGATGAGAATCTCTGGTCTGTGGAGCCACTGATTGGGGGGAGGACTTGCTCAACTTCTTGCTTAACTTCTGTTTAAACCATGTTCATTTGGGGATATCTTCTAGGACAGCAGAAGTGGTGATCAGAGTTGAATTCAACAAGGATATTCAACTTGGATAAAGATTGGAATGTCAGGTCTGGGGAGGAGAGTCACTGACCTTAGAATGTTTGTTGCCATCGATGAAGAGGATACTGCTGACTTGAGGAGCTTATAATGTTTTGTTGAGGAAATGTGGCCTTGAAGAAGAGGAGGGGGAATTATTGGGAGACACTTTAATTACCAATGAATCTCTAGTGGTATTGTGGCTCCGCCCAGTTTCAGTTCTGAGCAACAGAAAGTCAGGAATGCTGAAAGAATTCACTGTGTATCTTTATCTTTACAAGTGTGTTGCATGTTCACTAAATCCTCACATTTGGACACAAACATGTGGATAATGTCACTTCTTTAAAGTGGGGACATATATAATAGCACTGTAGAACATAAATACATTTTTAAACATTCTTTACCACAACTTAATTCTCTTCTAGATGTCTGGCTTTTTCTTTGGTTTGGTGGTTGACTGATTTCTCAGCCAACTCTGAAATCCCCTGCTGGCTCTCTTGTCCCCCCTGCTGGCTTTCTGGTCTTCCCTGCTGGCTCTCTGGACCCCCCTGCTGGCTCTCTGGTCCTCCCTGCTGGCTCTCTGGCTCCCCTGGCTGGTCATGTACAGACCCAGCGAGCCCTTGGTTTACCTTCTGTCCCGTGGCCCACCCCAGCAACTGTTGACCATGGATGTAGTCAGATGGAAACTGGTTGATGAACTTGGTGCTGAACTTCTTGATTTGCCCGTCAACCCTGTACGTGTGACTATTAAACTTCTAATCTAATGTAATCAGCCTCCAGATTCATCTCCAGTCATCTCTCCTCCTGTTCTTTAGGTGCTGTTCCTTCCTCCTCTCCCTGTCCTCTTTAACTGTCTGTTGAGTCTGTTTTGTAAGCAGGGACTGCTCTCTCCACTGCTTATTGAAATACTCCATCTTCTTCCATTTCTCTTCAGCTTTCAGCAACCCCTCCCTCTTCTCCCTCTCTCTCTCTCTGCCCAGGTGGTGAAGGATGTTATTGCTCCTATGGCTCCAGGGATGTCTGGGAGGGGAGAAGCAGAGGTCACATTTAAAACCTGTTTGGGATAGGGGGCAGTATTTTCAAGGCCGGATGAAAAAACGTACCCGATTTAAACTGGTTACTACTCTTTCCCAGAAACTAGAATATGTATATTATTAGTAGATTTGGATAGAAAACACTCTGAAGTTTCTAAAACTGTTTGAATGGTGTCTGTGAGTATAACAGAACTCATATGGCAGGCAAAAACCTGAGAAAATTCCAAGCAGGATGTGGCCTATCTGAGAATTTGTAGTTCTTCTTTTGATTCTCTATCGAAACTACAGTATATGTGGGGTTACGTTGCACTTTCTAAGGCTTCCATTGGCTGTCTAAAGCCTTCAGAAAGCGGATTGAGCCGTCTCCTGTCTCTGGGCAGAGTATAGTACCTCAGTTTCTCAGTGGTCTGCCTGGGGACAAAGAGATTGGATATGCGCGTTCTCGCGAGCACCCTGTTTTTTCTTTTCCTCTTTGAATGAAAACACTATTGTCCTGTTGGAATATTATCGCTATTTTACGAGAAAAATACCATAAAAATTGATTTTAAACAGCGTTTGGCATGCTTCTAAGTACGGTATTGGAACATTTCGATTTTTTTTGTCTCGATATGTGCTCGCGCGTTACCCTTTGGATAGTGACCTGAACGCACGAACAAAACGGAGGTATTTGGACATAACAATGGATTATTTGGAACAAAAACAACATTTATTGTGGAAGTAGCAGTCCTGGGAGTGCATTCTGACGAAGATCAGCAAAGGTAATACAATATTTCTAATACTAATTCTGAGTTTAGTGTGCTTCGAACTTGGCGGGTGTCAAAATAGCTAGCCGTGATGGCTGAGCTATGTACTCAGAATATTGCAAAATGTTTTAGAAACTTCAGAGTGTTTTCTATCCAAATCTACTAATAATATACATATTCTAGTTTGATGTGCTTTTGCAGAAAAGCTATTTTAAAATCTGACATAGCTATTGCATAAAGACGTTCTGTATCTATAATTCTTAAAATAATTGTCATATATTTTGTCAACGTTTATGATGAGTCATTTTGTAAATTCACCGGAAGTTTTTGGTGGGAATGCAGGTTTTGAACATCACACGCCAATGTAAAAAGCTATTTTTGGACATAAATGTGAACTTGATTGAACAAAACATACATGTATTGTATAACATAATGTCCTAGGAGTGTCATCTGATGAAGATCATCAAAGGTTAGTGCTTCATTTAGCTGTGTTTTGGGTTTTTGTGACATATATGCTTGCTTGGAAAATGGCTGTGTGATTATTTTTGTCTATGTACTCTCCTAACATAAACTAATGTTTTGCTTTCACTGTAAAGCCTTTTTGAAATCGGACAATGTGGTTAGATTAACGAGAGTCTTATCTTTAAAATGGAAATTATTGCATTTTTGAGGTTTTTGTATTTCACTCCACGCTGTCCCATTGGATATTGGCTAGGCGTTCCGCTGGCGGAACGTCTGTCCTCAACAGGTTTTAACATGCGTCCCAAATGCCACCGTATTCCTGGGATTAACATGGGTAACTAGGATCCCGGGACTGTCCCGGGACGAGCCTTCACATTTCCCGAAAAATAAAATGACAAGACCCGGGAAATTGCAACATTTCCCCCCGATGTCGCACTAATGCAATTCAACCAAATACACAACATGTGCAGCAGCAGATTGGCAAAACATAAAATATCATATTATCCAAACAAGTTGGAAGCCTTGAACCTAGCATATTTACTTAACGTTGCAGCCTGGTCTCATTACATTATCTAGATGTAACGTAATAAATGTACATCCGACACTCAAATTAGTATGATTTGTTACATGTATGGTTACATAAGACAGATGTTTACTGAAGGCAAAAAACGAAAATAGGATGGTTGTTCGGGGTGGATGGGTAGGTGTATAATGCGAAGGTTAACAAACAAGTTGCACGTTTGAATCTCATCACGGACAACTTCAGCATTTTAGGTAATTAGCAACTTTACAACTACTTACTGCTTTTGAGCTACTTTGCAACTACTTCCCATCTTAGCTAACTCTTCCCCTAACCCTCACCTTAAAAAAACATTTAACTTAACTCCTAAACTTAACCCTAACCTTAATCCATATCCTTAACCCTAACCTCTGACCTAGCTAACATTAGCTAGTTAGCGTTAGCTGCCTAGCCACCTAGCTAGAATTCGTAACATATCATACGTTTTGGAAATTCGTAACATATTGTAAGTTTTGCAAATTCATAACATACTGTAAAATACTGTTGTAAGTAGAGATTCCGCCTAGTATTTATTATATGAGTGATGGCTTACCAGCCAATCACATGAGAGTTGTTCAGTTATATTTGTTGCGTTCTGGTTTAATAAGTATCAGATTTTGACTGTACATATTGCCACAGAACCAAGCTCGTTGTTGTTTTGGAGCTAGTCGGTCTAATTGCATTGTATTATTTACAAGTTGGTAATAAAACGACCAAAGAGAGAAAGTTGTTGTGGCCTTCTTTCCACGCCTCCAAGAAACGAGGAGTTGGAGTTGACAGGGGTCCAGGATCATTGGTGTAACTACAGTACAGTAGCTAGCTACCATTAGCCAACAACTGTGGTAAAGCCAACAGGAGATGTCTGGTCAACTCCACGAAGCACATACAACAATACGAATTGTAATTCGTAACATATCATATGAAATGGGTGATGGACATCCACAAATTAATACATACCAAACGAAACATAAAATGTCATGCTCAATTGAGTGTCTCGGATTTATGTACAGAATAATTTAAAATGCTCTGAGACCAGGTGGCAGCCAAATTCACAGCACATCATTGACACTGCCTGATTGCACACGAGACCTGAATGCAGTTTAGAGTTCTCATCAGAACTGAAAATTCGATCCTGGTCAGACCCAAGCCCAGTGAGCATTACGCCTGAGCCCAGGTCCGATATCACAGAAATTAAACGAGCCCGAACCTGAGAAAAGGCAGATTTCTCGATAACAGTAGGCTATATTGATTTAAACTGGCGTTGAGAATAACGCAGGGGAGGCGGTGTGAAAAGAGGAGGAACCAGCCATTGTGCCTAGAAAAAGCGCAGAGGGAGGAAAACTCATCTAAATTATGAAAATATTGGGATAAAGTAGGCTAATTCAATTGAAGGCATGTATCAAATTCTTGATTATACTGAAACTCCCAAAGTCATATACAACCGTTTTACTAATTTCCAGCAATAGTCACGTGTGGTCATCAAGATTGTCATTTCAGCACCGGTTTGGTTGGGACAGCACCATCGCTGCTTTGAGACAAGCTCGGTAAATTAATCAATGTCAGATATTCGTTTTCACTAAACCTCCATTTTGATATTTGCTAACAATTAGTTTGGGGAAATGTTAGTTACAATAAGGTGAGTGCTAACGATAATCTTTATTCTAGTTTACTCATATATTAGCTGATCATAGTCGCAATTCAACGGCTCAGACACGAGAGGTTTGTGGCAATGTCTACAGTCAATCACGGACTATAAAAGGAAAACCAGTCCCTTCGCGGACCAGGATGTCCAGACTAAACAACTTCTTTGCTCGCTTTGAGGACAATACAGTGCCACTGACACGGCCCGCTACCAAAACCTGCGGGCTCTCCTTCACTGCAGCCGACATGAGCAAAACATGAGCAAAAACCCTCGCAAGGCTGCAGGCCCAGACGACATCCCCAGCCGCGTCCTCAGAGCATGCGCAGATCAGCTGGCTGGTGTATTTACGGACATATTCAATCAATCCTTATCCCAGTCTGCTGTCCCCATATGCTTCAAGAGGGCCACCATTGTTCTGTTCCCAAGAAAGCTAAGGTAACTGAGCTAAATGACTACCGCCCCATAGCACTCACTTCTGTCATCATGAAGTGCTTTATGAGACTAGTCAAGGATCATATCACCTCCACCCTACCTGACACCCTAGACCCACTCCAATTTGCTTACCGCCGCAATAGGTCCACAGACGACGCAATCGCAATCAAACTGCCCTAACCCATTTGGACAAGAGGAATACCTATGTGAGAATGCTGTTCATCGACTACAGCTCAGCATTTAACACCATAGTACCCTCCAAACTCGTTATCAAGCTCGAGACCCTGGGTCTCAACCCCGCCGTGTGCAACTGGGTCCTGGACTTCCTGACGGGCCGCCCCCAGGGGGTGAGGGTAGGTAACAACATCTCCACCCCACTGATCCTCAACACTGGGGCTCCACAAGGATGCATTCTCAGCTCTCTCCTGTACTCCCTGTTCACCCACAACTGCGTGGCCATGCACGCTTCCAAATCAATCATCAAGTTTGCAGACGACACTACAGTGGTAGGCTTGATTACCAACAACGACGAGACGGCCTACAGGGAGGAGGTGAGGGCCCTCGGAGTGTGGTGTCAGGAAAATAACCTCACACTCAACGTCAACAAAACAAAGGAGATGATCGTGGACTTCAGGAAACAGCAGAGGGAGCACCCCCCCTATCCACATCGACGGGACAGTAGTGGAGAGGGTAGAAAGTTTTAAGTTCCTTGGCGTACACATCACGGACAAACTGAAAGTGTCCAACCACACAGATAGCGTTGTGAAGAAGGCGCAGCAGCGCCTCTTCAACGTTAGGAGGCTGAAGAAATTCGGCTTGTTACCAAAAACACTCACAAACTTTTACAGATGCACAATCGAGAGCATCCTGTCGGGCTGTATCACCGCCTGGTACTGCAACTGCTCCACCCATAACCGTATGGCTCTCCAGAGGGTAGTGAGGTCTGCACAACGCATCACCGGGGGCAAACTACCTGCCCTCCAGGACACCTACACCACCCGATGTCACAGGAAGGCCAAAAAGATTATCAAGGACAACAACCACCCAAGCCACTGCCTGTTCACACCGCTATCATCCAGAAGGCGAGGTCAGTACAGGTGCGTCAAAGCAGGGACCGAGAGACTGAAAAACAGCTTCTATCTCAAGGCCATCAGACTGTTAAACAGCCATCACTAACATTGAGTGGCTGCTGCCAACATACTGACTCAACTCCAGCCACTTTAATAATGGAAAAATTGATATAATAAATGTATCACTAGCCACTTTAAACAATGCCACTTCATATAATATTTACATACCCTACATTACTCATCTCATATGTATATACTGTACTCTATACCATACACTGCATCCTGCCTATGCCGTTCGGCCATCACTCATTTATATATTTATATGTACATATTCTTATTCATTCCTTTACACTTGTGTATATAAGGTAATTGTTGTGAAATTGTTAGGTTAGATTACTCGATGGATATTACTGCGTTGTCGGAACTAGAAGCACAAGCATTTCGCTACACTCGCATTAACATCTGCTAACCGTGTGTATGTGACCAATAAAATTTAATTTGATCAAAACATTTTGCTAGCAAGTTATACAAGTGAATTTTGCTCTTCACTTGCATAGTAGCCTGCTTAGTAGCCTTGCCTATTCCCGACCAAACGCTGTAACTTGTCTGATAATCAATCAATATGATTTGCTTTCACAGAATCTGTCTGTATAATATTTGGTTAATTGATCTGTGGCTGGACAAGTGGTAGCTAATTTATTTGTTTACTCATATATCCCTGATCAGAAACATTTAGCATGTAATAATGAAGTCTAAATCAAGAGTATTATTTATCTATTGACTCATGTAGTAGCCTTATATAGCCTTATATAGAGCCGAGGCCGTTTTCCTATCGTAACAATCCCACTGAAACCCAAAATCCTCACTCCTGTCTCGCGTGAAAATCTAATTTCCCTGTGTCAATAACAGATCAGTTTGACAAGGTTGGTCAATAGTTTTCTAGTGAAACAACGACACAACATGATGACAGGTGTGGAACTAACGTGTGTGTAGAGGAGACTAAAGATGATATCATAAGGAAAACAGGTCTTACCTATGTTGATGATCTCATAGCCCTCCTCCTCTCTCTGATACATTCTCTCTGTCTTTTTGAGGTTCCTCTTCTCCCACTTCTTATTCACCCAATGCTCTCCTTCTGATACTTTTATTGGCTGGGGAGAGGTCCTCCTTGTCATCCTCCTTGTCGTCCTCCTTCTCTTCAGGGTTCTTCTCCTCCTCTTCAGGCTTCTCTAACTCACCCCTCTTGTACTTCTCATCCCTTCTTTCCTCTTCTGCCATCTCCTGCTTCTTTTTTGCCTCTGTCATCTTCTCTCTTCCTATGATTAAAGCTATGTGGCCTTCAATAGCTCTCTTTCTCTGAGTAAAGCTATATGTGGCCTTCAATAGCTCTCTTTCTCTGATTAAAGCTATGTTGCCTTCAATGGCTCTCTCTCTCTCCTCTCTCTCTTCCTGATTTGCCTCTCCTCCTTTCTAAGTCTGTCAGTTTCTTTATGTTTTGCAATTTTGATCTGTTGTTTTTTATCCAGGTCTTCTTGTTGTCGTACCCTCTTCGATCTGTAGTTTTTATCCTGCTTTTCTTGTCGTCGTATTCTCTTCGATCTGTAGTTTTTTATCCTGCTCTTCTTGTTGTTGTACCCTCTCCAGCTGTCTGTCCATTGCTAACAGTCTTTCCTGCTTCTTCCTCCTGATTTGTTGTTCTTCTTCTATCCGATCTCTTTCCCCCTTCAATATTTCTAGCCTCTTCTCTTCATGCATATTGAGCCGTTCCTATGCCTCTGCTTGTAAATCTTCTATTTTAATTCCATCATTCTCCATGCTTACCGTCTTCTGTTTGACTTCATCTCCCTCAGAACGTGACAAAGAGAGAGATGGTGAGTGACAAAGATAGACCTCTCTGTCCCTCTCCAGCTGTACCTCCTCTCATTCTCTTTCCTCCTCCTCTTCTTCCTCTGTCAGTTTCTGCTTTTCTTTTCACTTCCTTTCTGTCGCTCAATTTCAAACTGTTCTCTGGTCCTCCTCTCTTCTTCTCTCTTACTCCCTCTCTCTCATAATCATCTTCTCTCTCCATCTCTTTCCATCTCTTCTTTTAGTTCCATCTCTCTCTGTTTCTGATTCTCTCTCTCCCTTTCTCCACCTCTCCTCTTGAAGTTCATATTTCTTCTATCTATCTCTGTCTTTTATTCTAAGGGCGTTTGCCAGCAGTAGGTTCGGCAGCAGCTAGAATGCCGGCGACGCCCAATGCCTGAGCTGGACAGGAGGGGGAGCCAAAGCGAAGGCTGGTGTGACTTCTTCTGTCTCTGTCTGTGTGTTTCGATCTCCCTCTCCTTCCTCCTTCTCCTTCCTTCCAACATTAATTGGTGTATGAGACTAATGCAGTGCGTCTTGAGTTTTGCCATCAGCTGGACGACTGTGTCCCCTTTCCTCAGCGGAGGGAGAGAGAGCTGAGGGACGGTGAGTCTCACCTCTGCTCCCTCCCTCCCCTCAGACTGACCATCAGATGCAGGCCATCAGTTCAGTAAAAAGGTAATTATTATGCTCACTCAGCTGTGCCTCACAAGTAATACAACAAATGAACTATTACCAGTGTGATCATAGACCTACATTTGTTAAATATACTTTCTAATTCGTCTGAGAATAACAACATGTGCAGGGCAATTCAAGCACAGCCAATATGCAGTGATAATGTATTGGGCCAATAGGCTACAGAACAAACCTCATTGCTTCAGAGCTGTTTTTAATTGGTTAATGTAGCATAGGCTTACGTAATTTAAGTAATGTTTAAAACAATCTGAGCGGTAGATCTCGGCTTGCAAATTGACTCAAAGTGATATTGACTCAGAAAAGGTTGGTGACCACTGTTCTATGTCAATTTGTCTCTGTCTTTCCATCACTTACTTTCTTTCCTCTTCTTGCTCTATCTCCGCCTCTTTCCATCTTGCATCTTTTTAGTTTTTTGGGCAGAAATGCCTTCTCAAACATGTGAACTTTCATGTGCCTTAATATGAAACTTGTATGCCATCTGTAAATATGAATAAAATTGTAAAATGATGAGCCTAGTTGGTTTAGCAACAGAAAAAGTGAGCAACCTTCCCACTATCCATGATTGGCTGAGATAATGAGCGGTCTGGATATGCAGAGAGATGCGGTGTAGCATCTTGTGTGTATAAAATAAGCTGCTCGTTATGCGTAGATAATCCTTCTACTGCAGTTTTTTCGAAAGATATAACCTTAGCCATGGAGAACTACAAATATGTTGCTACTGCTCTCAATAACATAGCTGCCCTGAATTTATCAGGCGCTATCGACAAAGGTCAGTGGGAACAAGTTGTGATGGGCTACTTTCTGGAGGACGATCGTGCCATGCTGACTATCTCTGACTCTGAAAATGAATCGACGATGAGGGAATCCCTGATTTAGGTAGAAACATTTTCATTGAAGAAGACATTGTAGAGTCTTCTGATGACAGTGATGGAGAAGAGACAGCGACAATCAACAGTGTTGTTGTCACGGGAGAAGTTGACTGAGTTTTGAAATCGGTGGAATGTCTGGTAGAAGCAGGAATCTGTGGAGACAATTGCTGCCCCACATAAAAGCACCAAGCCCAGGACAGACCTGTGCTGGCAGTGCCAGAGCAACAACTATCAGGTCTTCAGATCTGCCAATCTGCCAGAAGCTGTTAAGTCAGCCAAGCTGAAGAAGCAAGAGCAGCATCTCCTGCTTGTTCAGAGGGAGCAGTCTGTCTACCAGAAGATGGTTGCAGACTGCAAGACCACCTGTCAAGACCTGCAGTTGTCTCTGGGGACCCCTACTGAACCAGCTGTCAAGACCTGCAGTTTTCTTTGGGGGCCCTACTGAACCACCTGTCAAGACCTGCAGTTGTCTCTGGGACCCCTACTGAACCAGCAAGCAAAGACATCAGGATGCATTACAGCTTTGACTTTGCTCAACAAGTAAGCAACATTTCCACCTTTATACTGATTACGGACATAGACGGATAGATGCATATACATTAAATATATATGTTCTGACCATATATGGGAGGCAGGCAAATACCTTTCACTGAGCTGTGTAAGGACAGACTGACAGGGGTGAGACAATTAATTGTAATTAATCTTAACGTTCTTTTGTTGTTTGCAGGTGCACTATCCTTCTGACCCTATGCAGCCAGCTCCCATCTACTATCCTTCTGACCCTATGCAGCCAGCACCCATCTACTTTTTAACTCCTCGCAAGTGCGGCTTGTTTGGAGTCTGCTGTGAAGGAATACCATAACAAGTCAACTACTTGATTGATGAAGGCATGTCATCCAGCAAAGGCAGCAGCGCAGTCATCAACTACATGCACCATTTCTTCACCGACAAAAATTCAAGACATTACAACCTTGCACAACATGATTTCACCTCCCAAGTTTAGAAGAATTGTGTTGCAAACTTGGAACTCACTTCTTCTCCGGAATTCCTCTGTTGTTTCTTTCTGTAAATGAAGAGATGCATTCATTCAGCAACAATGTGTTGTTCTGTGTGTCTGTCTGTTTAGGCTTCTAGAACAATGCCACAACAAACTCCAACACAAACCAACATGGTTGATCAAAGTTGTGATGTCATCCTTTCCGTTTGTGATGACATCATAGCCTGGTCCCAGCTCTGTTTGTGCTGTTCAGACAATTCTAATGGACAGAGAGTTGGAAGTACAGCACAAACTGATCTTAGACCAGGCTATAATGTAGCCTATAATGTAGCCTCCAAATGTGCACATTTGTTCATGTTCTTTGCTGGTAATGAGTTATTAGCCCAGTTATAGATCATTTCTAGTCAGCAATGGGGGAGTAGCCTACTTGGCCACTGTTAAAACTGTAACTTCAAGTGGGTACAGCCTCAGTGTTCACAATAAATGCCTGTGGCAGAAGTTGCACAGAATTTTTACAACTTTCAAGTTTTCGCTCAGCAGACCAGAAATTTGCTCAGTGCCGAAAAAAAAGAGAGGGAACATTGGTGGCCAGTTATAGTCAATAGTGATTAGTCTCCTTAATTCTCTTCTTCTCACAAACCAGACAGAACACTGAAACCTTTAGCGGAGACTAACAGCAGTCCAGGCAGTCTACAGGAAGTCTGCTGATAGTGACCTTGATTTGACCCTATCACGCTGCATGATCTGCTATGAATCATTCAATCATCCAAAAGTAGAAAGCGGAGAGAAATGACTGTAGATCTGATCTGACAGATACAACTAGTGTTTAGTGTTGATGATGTCATAAAGAGCCAACTGGTTGATCAGAACCAATCAGAACCTTCTATTCAGAATTTTCACAGAATTCTGACCATTGTTACACCATTCTCTACATGTGGATCCACTGAAAAGGCCTCGGTCCACTGAAAAAGGTTTTGGCAATATCCTGATACAATGACTACATGTGAATCCACTGAAAAGGCCTACAGGAAATGACAAAATGAAGAGTAGGACCCCATTTACCAATGCAAAAATCACCCCAATCATTGCTGGTTGATTTTAGTTAACTGACAGTGTTGAACCATTATTATACAAATGTGTTCAGTCATTAATTGATCAATCAAGACTGTATAGGAAAAAATACAACTATTATATTTATTTTAGAGACTATTCATAATGAACAGCATAAACATGTATAGTATTACAAAGTGAACACCACAGCTGTGGTACAATGAAGACAGGAGGAGATAAAGACTGTTAGTATTATTATATATTTTTCAATTGTTCTTTAAAGGTTGATATAAAGACAGAATATACGCAACAGTATCAAAATATGAATTTTAGCATCAATGATAAAACAATTATATTCACTGGTTATATTAACACATATGCATTAATGAAGGTTACACTGGTTCCCAAATAGACCCAAAAAGTGCCCTTTGTTAAGGTATTATTTCCCAGTTCCTCATCCAACAGTTAATGCACTCAGACATTGTCATTTTTTTGCAGTTGCACAAATAGATAACCTTACAAGGAAAAACAGACAGAATCGAACATCAACACCTACAAAATATTTTTGACGGAAACAAACAAAAAAAATTCATTGGTTATATTAACACATATGCATTAATCAAGTTGGTTATAGCCTAGAAAAAAAAATTGTTTAGAACAGCTCTGTCAATCATTTCTGCGCTCTATCAGCTTCATTCTTTCCATGCTGCTGCTTGGCCCGTCTTCTCCCTGTCTGGGCTGTTGGGGGGTTGGATGGGCTGTAGAGGCTGCAGAACTGGGTGGTTCAGGGAACATAGAGCTGATTATATGAGAACATAGATCAGACATTTTTTCAAAATCAAGGTTGTTGATCACTCTATTTTCCACTTCAGGACTGGTGGTGCTGCTGCTTGCCCCGCCTCCTCCCTGTGTGGTGGGGGTTGTAGATGTTGGCCTGTCTCCTCCCTGTGTGGTGGGGGTTGTAGATGTTGCCCTGTCTCCTCCCTGTGTGGTGGGGGTTGTAGAGGTTGCCCTGTCTCCTCCCTGTGTGGTGGGGGTTGTAGAGGTTGCCCCGCCTCCTCCCTGTGTGGTGGGGTTTGGAGAGGTTGCCCCGCCTCCTCCCTGTGTGGTGGGGGTTGGAGGGGCTGCAGTCGAAGAGGGAGGTAGTATTTCTCTGCTATAAAGAACTACACTCTCCTTAGCTGTTCTCTTTAAGTCTTTTTCAATAAGAATTTCTGTCTGTTCCCAAATAATCTCCTCAAATAGTTCCCTGTGATAAGGTTTGATTTTACAGTTCATGCACCAGTTGGCGCACTCAGACGTTGTACAACATCTACTGCAACTAAAATAGCTACAAATACGAAATTTTGCGTTTAGATTAGAACAGATATCTCTCCAAGGTACTGCAGTCAGAATAGAAGTCACAACAAGCAGACCCAGAACCAGCCACAAGCCATAAACCTGAAACAAAATGTGTTTTCATGTTAAAGGTAATTATTTAGACCAAACAATCCCCCCATCAATACTCCGGGCTGTGTTCAGAATGTTTTTATGATCTGAAACGTTAAATCAAAGGGAAACAGCACTGTGCTGAAAGACCAAAAGGGGAGGAGTTTAGTTGCGTGTTGGGGAACGCTGTCAGCATGGCCACAGCATATTTAAGTATATCACTCATTGAGTCAAGTTTTGGGGAAACGTGTCGTTCAGTACAAGCCGTTCCGCAACATAGCAAACTGAACGCATCCCTGGTCTAAACCCCCCTCAATACTCTGGTCTCCCCCCCCCCCAATACTCTGGTCTCCCCCCCTCCCTCAATACTCCGTACTCCCGCCTCAATACTCTGGTCTCCCCCCCTCCCTCAATACTCTGGTCTCCACCCCCCCAATACTCTGGGGAATTGTAATAACTAACTAGTAAATAATGAAAGGTACTCACCACGGACTCCCTTTTGAAACGAGTTTCTAGTTCCTCTTGGGAGGAGGTGGTGTTGTTCCTGCAGGGAAGCATTGCTCTTTGATAGCACACGTACCAGTCCCCATCAATTAACACAGACACAACCCACAGCAACCCTATAGCAGTCGCCTTAATGAGGCTTGACAACAGTCTTCCCCACAAATTATAGCTACATCTGCATCTGCATGTAATTCTAAAGACTCGTTGAAACTCTCCGTCCATCCAGAGAATCAAGAAAAGCAATATCAGAGCTGGCAACACCATGTAGAAAGTACAATGGTCATAGGTAACCTCTGATTTAACACCATCTTCACATAAGCATTTCAAGTGCTCATCAAACACAACATGGTAAAGAATAAGAGCAAAGGAGGTAATGTAAAAACTGCCTGATTTTCTCACTTGTGAGATCAGAATGTCAAATGCTGGCTTGAAGTGCTCCATGTTTCACCTTATTATAACCTATCAGTATCAGAGTTTCTACAGCGTCTCCTGACTACCGTCCTGTCTACTTTCCTCTCTCCAGATGAACAGAGTGATGATGTTAGTTCCTGGTACACCTCTACTAGTCTGGTTATACCTCTTCTAAACACGCCTCAGTTGCAGATCCAACCTGTTATTTTACAGTCTGTGGTTTTGTCTGACAAGATGGTACAGATAGCAAATGTTAGAGTGTACACCTTGCACTTTACTGATGAAGAACCTGTTAAATAAGAAAATGATGCCTTTAATTTCAGAGAGGCTTGAACAGCATAAACATGTTCAATAATCTGGTCTCCACCCCCCTCAATACTCTGGGGACTTTTAATAATCAATAACAAGTAAAAGGTACTCACCATAGACTCCCTTTTGAAATGAGTTTCAAGTTGAGTTTTGAGTTCCTCTTGGGAGGGGGTGGTATCAGTGTTGTTCTTTCAGTGAAACTCTGTTCTTATACAGCACACGTACCTGTCTCCATCAATGAGCAAAGACACAATCCACAGCAGCAGCCTCCTTAATGACGATTGACAACAGTCTTCGCCACAAATTACAGCTGCATGTAATTCTCAAAACTTGTTGAAACTCTCCGTCCATCCAGAGATTCAAGAGAAACAAGATAAGAGTTGGCAACACCATGTAGAAGATACACTGGTTTTAAGTAACCTCTGGATTAACAAAATGTTCACAAGAGCATTTTAAGTGGTCATCAAACACAACATTGTGAAGAAAAAAACCCAAAGAATGTCACGTAAAAACTGGCTGTTTTTCTCACTTGTGAGATCAGAATGTCAGAATGTATCAGATTTCCATTTTATTTATTTATGTCTGTATATCTTCCTCCAATATGATAATGAGGGGGTGTCAAGCAAATGTTTGTGGGTGGTATCTAACACACCATTGGTTGATCAATGCCACGGCGCGTTGCTTGATTGCATTTCCCAAGGCTGCATTCAGTATGACAGAATGGTGTTCGACGTTTAAAGGTCATGTTTCACATTAGCATCGCCCAAACAATAATGTGTAGTGCATCTACTGTGTGTGTCACGACTTCCGCCGAAGTCAGGTCCTCTCCTTGTTTGGGCGTCGCTCGGCGTCGCCGGACTTCTAGCCATCATCGATCCACTTTTCATTTTACATGTGTTTTGTCTTGTTTTTCCTCACACCTGGTTTCAATTCACTCAATCACTTGTTGTGTATTTAACCCTCTGTTCACCCCATGTCTTTGTGTGGGATTTTTTATTTTAAGTGCTTGTGCACGTGTTGATTGGTGCGAGACGGGTTTTTGTACCCATATCTTGTTATTTTTTTATGCCGTTGGTTTTGCTATTATACTGCTCCGGCTATTACCAAGATCTGCTCTCCTGCGTCTGACTTCACTGCCACCGGTTACGCACCCCTTACAGTGTGTCAATATGATGTCCCAAAAACGTGACATTGGAAATTGGAGATAAAAATCAATGATATTCACATACCACCGTAAAAACACCCAAAAAGTACAGATGGAATATTGTCCTTGCTTGAAGTAGAAACAGGTGAACAGTTTTGGAACACTGGGCAAGTGACTGCCTGCACCAGGTGGCTGTGTTACGAATTGGGTTGGTTTTGACAATAAGGCACCGGAATACAACCATACAGTTTTGAACCTAGAAGAAGACCGAGAAACGAGATAGATCATCTACAGCTTAGCAACTGCTAGCTTAGCAACTGCTAGCTAGCTAGCTAGATTAGGAACTGCTAGCTTAGCAACTGCTAGCTCACGGGACAGCGGACTCTGGATTGTGTCTCGTAATGTTGGACGAGGAGATGACACATGAGGAACCCGTAGAAGTTGGTAGATGGATGACACGAAAAAAAAGAGGAAAGTGGAACATCTTATGAGTAAATATGGAAGAACTTCAGGAAAAGCTACAGGAGGAAATGTAAACATGACGAGAGTGAGCATGAATTAACTGCTGTGGCAGGTGAGAGTTTGAGCCTAGTCCTGATAGTGATAAAGATGTTTCTGGCTCAATGGGAGTGAGATTTTTGGAGAGAATGGATCATTGCTTTTTGCCTTATCCATATGGAGTGTCAGGTTAGAGAAGAGGTTGGGGACTTTTGGGTCGGTGAAAGTGACCTCAAGTGGAATCGTGATGATTTTTTGTGTTTTTTTTATCAAATAAAATGTATTTATAAAGCCCTTCTTACATCAGCTGATGTCACAAAGTGCTGTACAGAAACCCAGTCTAAAACCCCAAACGGCAAGCAATGCAGGTGTAGAAGCATGGTGGCAAGGAAGAACTCCTTGAAACAGTCTTGATATGTTCGTCAAAAGAGAGATCAGGGTCAAAAGTAACGCCGAGGTCCTTCACAGTTTTATTTGAGACGACTGTACAACCATCAAGATTAATTGTCAGATTCAACAGAAGATCTTTGTTTCTTGGGATCTAGAACAAGCATCTCTGATTTGTCCAAGTTTAAAAGTAGAACATTTGCCGCCATCCACTTCCTTATCTCTGAAACACAGGGAGGGCAATTTTGGGTCTTCACCATGTTTCATCCAAATGTACAGCTGTGTGTCATCCGCATAGCAGTGAAAGTTAACATTATGTTTCCGAATGACATCACCAAGAGATAAAATATATTGTGAAAACAATAGTAATCCTAAAACGGAGTCTTGAGGAACACCGAAATATAGAGTTGATTTATCAGAGGACAAACCCTCCACAGAGACAAACTGACATTTTTCCGACAGATAAGATCTAAACCAGGCCAGAACTTGTCCATGTAGACCAATTTGGGTTTCCAATCTCTCCAAAAGAATGTGGTGATCGATGGTATCAAAAGCAGCACTAAGGTCTAGAGGCACGAGGACACGCCATTAACCTGTCTGGGCTAAGGGGGCAGTATTTTCACGGCCGGATAAAAAACGTACCCGATTTAAACTGGTTACTACTCTTGCCCAGAAACGAGAATATGCATATTATTAGTAGATTTGGATAGGAAACACTCTACAGTTTCTTAAACAGTTTGAATGGTGTCTGTGAGTATAACAGAACTCATATGACAAGCAAAAACCTTCCAAGTAGGAAGTGGCCTGTCTGCGATTTTGTAGTTCTCCTTTTGCTTCTCTATCGAAACTACAGTATCCGTGGGGTTATGTTGCACTTTCTAAGGCTTCCATTGGCTCTCTAAAGCCGCCAGAAAGCGGATTGGGGCGTCACCTGTCTCTGGGCAGATAATAGTAACTCAGTTTGTCAATGGACTGCCTGGTGACTCAGAGATTGGAAATGTGTTTTCACAAGACCAGGCCATTTTTTCTTTTGTCTTTTGAATGAATACACTATAGTCCGGTTGGAATATTATCGTTATTTTATGAGAAAAATACCATAAAAATTGATTGTAAACAGCATTTGACATGCTTCTAAGTACGTTAACGGAACATTTTGAATTTTTTTGTTTCGAAATGCGCTCAGAATAGTGACCTGAACGCACAAACAAAACGGAGGTATTTGCACATAACTATGGATTATTTGGAACAAAAACAACATTTGTTGTGGAAGTAGCAGTCCTGGGAGTGCATTCTGATGAAGAACAGCAAAGGTAATCCAATTTTTCTAATAGTAATTCTGAGTTTAGTGAGCCACGAACTTGGCGGGTGTCAAATTAGCTAGCCGTGATGGCTGAGCTATGTACTCAGAATATTTCAAAATATGCTTTCACCGTAAAGCTATTTTAAAATCTGACACTGCGATTGCATAAAGGAGTTCTGTATCTATAATTCTTAAAATAATTGTTATGTATTTTTTTACGTTTATCATAAGTAATTTAGTAAATTCACCGGAAGTTCTCGGTGGGAATACAATTTCTGAACAGCCACACTGCTTCTTGACACAATACACATCCAACCCGGAAGCCAGCCGCACCAATGTGTTGGAGGAAACACCATACACCTGGTGAGCGTGCACTAGCGACACAGGAGTTGCTAGTGCACAATGAGACAAGGATATCCCTGCCGGCCAAACCCTCCCTAACGACACTGGGTCAATTTTGCACTGCCCCATGGGCCTCCTGGTCACAGCCAGCTGCGACAGAGCCTGGGCTCGAACCCAGAATCTCTGGTGGCACAGCTAGCACTGCGATGCAGTGCCTTAGACCACTGCGCCACCCAGGAGGCCCACAGAATACGCAGATTTAAAGAGGAGTCGGTAAGTTGCTTTCTAATGATCATGATCTTTTTCTCAAAGAAGTTCATGAATTTATCACTGCTGAAGTGAAAGCTATCCTCTCTTGGGGCACACTGCTTTTTAGATAGCTTTGCGACCGTATCAAAAATACATTTTGGAAAAATAGGATGGTCGAGCAGCAGTGGGGGCTCGTCGATACGGTACTGTCTTTCCAAGCTAGTCGGAAGAATTCCAGTTTGGTGTAGCGCCATTTCCGTTCCAATTTTCTGGAAGCTTGCTTCAGAGCTCAGGCATTTTCTGTATACCTGGGAGATAGTTTCTTATGACAAATGTTTTTTGTTTTTAGGGGTGCGACTGCATCTAGGGTATTGCGCAAGGTTAAATTGAGTTCCTCAGGTAGGTGGTTAACAGATTTTTTTACTCTGACATCCTTGGGTAGGCGGAGGGAGTCTGGAAGGGCATCTAGGAATCTTTGGGTTGTCCGAGAATTCATAGCACAACTTTTGATGATCCTTGGTTGGGGTCTGAGCAGATTATTTGTTGCGATTGCAAACGTAATAAAATGTTGGTCCAATAGTCCAGGATTATGAGGAAAAACATTAAGATCCACAACATTTATTCCACGGGACAAAACTAGGTCCAGAGTATGACTGTGGCAGTGAGTAGGTCTGGAGACATGTTGGACAAAACCCACTGAGTTGATGATGGCTCCGAAAGCCTTTTGGAGTGGGTCTGTGGACTTTTCCATGTGAATATTAAAGTCACCAAAAATTTGAATATTTTCTGCCATGACTACAAGGTCCAATAGGAATTCATGGAACTCAGTGAGGAATGCTGTATATGGCCCAGGAGGCCTGTTAACAGTGGCTATAAAAAGTGATTGGGTAGGCTGCATAGATTTCATGACTAGAAGCTCAAAAGACGAAAACGTCAGGGTTTTTTTGCAAATTGAAATTTGCTAGCGTAAATGTTAGCAACACCTCCGCCTTTGCGGGATGCGCGGGGGATATGGTCACTAGTGTAACCAGGAGGTGAGGCCTCATTTAACACAGTAAATTCATCAGGCTTAAGCCATGTTTCAGTCAGGCCAATCACATCAAGATTATGATCAGTGATTAGTTCATTGACAATAACTGCCTTGGAAGTGAGGGATCTAACATTAAGTAGTCCTATTTTGAGATGTGAGGTATCACAATCTCTTTCAATAATGGCAGGAATGGAGGAGGTCTTTATTCCAGTGAGATTGCTAAGGCGAACACCGCCATGTTTAGTTTTGCCCAACCTAGGTAGAGGCACAGACACGGTCTCAATGGGGATAGCTGGACTGACTACATGGACTGTGCTAGTGGCAGACTCCACTAAGCTGGCAGGCTGATTAACAGTCTGCTGCCTGGCCTGCACCCTATCTCATTGTGGAGCTAGGGGAGTTAGAGCCCTGTCTATGTTCGTACATAAGATGAGAGCACCCCTCCATCTAGGATTGAGTCCGTCACTCCTCAACAGGCCAGGCTTGGTCCTGTTTGTGGGTGAGTCCCAGAAAGAGAGCCAATTATCGACAAATTCTATCTTTTGGCAGGGGCAGAAAACAGTTTTCAACCAGCGATTGAGTTGTGAAACTCATCACTCCCCCTAACTGGGAGGGGGCCAGAGACAATTACTTGATGCCAACACATCTTTCTAGCTGATTTACAAGCTGAAGCTATGTGGCGCTTGGTGACCTCTGACTGTTTCATCCTAACATCGTTATGCCGACGTGGATAACCATATCCCTATACTCTCTACACTCGCCAGTTTTAGCTTTAGCCAGCACCATCTTCAGATTAGCCTTAACTTCGGTAGCCCTGCCCCCTAGTCGCCAATGACTAGGGTTTTCAATTTGTCAGAACTAATGGTGGGAGGCTTCGGCGTCTCAGACCCCGTAAGGGGAGGAGTAGATACCAGAGTAGACTCGGCCTCTGACTCCGACTCGCTGCTTAATGGGGAGAACCGGTTGAAAGTTTCTGTCTGCTGAATGAGCGACACCGGTTGAGCATTCCTACAGAATTTCCTTCCACTAGCCATGACAAAATTGTCCGGCTGCGGGGACTGTGCGAGGGGATTTATACTACTATCTGTACTTACTGGTGGCACAGACGCTGTTTCATCCTTTCCTATACTTAAATGACCCTTTCCTAACGATTGCGTCTGAAGCTGCTTGCAGCACATCTATCCTCGCCGTAAGGCGATCGTTCTCTTGTATATTACGACTACAGCGACTGCAATTAGATGTTAATATTACTACTTAGCTTCGGCTGGTGGAGGTCCTGACGAAACTTGTCCAGATAAAGCGTCTGGAGTTAAAAAGTTGAATGACAAAAGTTGAGCGAAGGAAAAATACAAATATATAAAAGGTAATTAAAAAGTAAAAATCGTAAAGTTGGCAGGTAGCAAAGTAAGGTTAGCAACAAAACCAGATAAAGTCAAATTAGGAGGTCAGTTATCCTGTGAAAGATTTTGTCCCAACCCCATTACAGTGTTTTAGGTGCCAAGCTTAAGGTCAAGTGGCAGCAGTGTGTAGGAGGAAGATTCCAAGATGTGAGAAGTGTGCAGGAGGACATGAGACAAATTAATGTGAAGTATCGGTGGAAGAAGTTGTGTGTGTAAACTGTAGGGCTACCCATGTTGCTGGAGATCAGAGGTGACCGGTGAGAGAAAAGGCAGGTTGAGTTTGCCAGGATCAGAGTAGTGCAGAAGGTGTCATATGCTGAAGCAGTGAAGAAAGTAGTGGAAGATTGGTCCATGTAGAGGGATCCTAAGATCATCATCCATCTTTGAATTAGTTTATCTAACAGTTACAAAATCACAGGCTTTCTAAGCTAGCAGCTAACTAACAGTCAGATACGGAGGAGCATGATGTTGTCATGATGGAATAAGAATTCAATGTGGAGCTAGCCACAATAGGGATTAGCCACAATAGTGGAATTTGCTGTTCACCTTAGTAATTGTTAGTGAGATGAGACGGTGAGATTGTGCCACAATATAAATAATAGCTTAGCTATGAATCCACAGGTATGCCATGTAATTTGTTGTAGCCGTCATCACAAAATGGCATGCATACTTTTAATCATCTCTATTGTTGTCATTTACAGACATGCATCATGAAATAGGCAAACTGATACATGAATCCTAAAAAAACACTTTATTTCGATAATCTTTGCAGGTTTGTCATGTGATTTCTTGGAGCCTGGTGGAAACAAGCTACAAGACAATTATCTGCATCCAGGTTGAGGCTTGCTGCTAGCAAGAACATAGGGAACCCCGTGTCAGTAAGTCATGATATTGCTTGATATTGTTTGTTTGCTCGTTTTTCCCTCAGAACAGTCCCAATTCATTGAGACATGGACTGTACAAGGTGTTGTTAGTGTTCCACAGGGTTGCTGGCCCATGTTGACGACAATGCTTCCCACAGCTGTGTCAAGTTGGCTTGATGTCCTTTGGGTGGTGGACCATTCTTGATACTAAGGGTTAGATTTTGCTTAATTTGTAGAATTTCCAAAAACCTGTAATCAGTTTCAGAATGAGGCTGTAATGTAACAAAATGTGGAAAAGTCAATGGGTCTGAATACTTTCCGAATGCAGTGTATGTATATATATATAAAAAGTATTCAGACCCCTTGACTTTTCCCACATTTTTGTACATTACAGCCTTATTCTAAAACTGATCAAATATTTTTTCCCCTCATCAATATTCACACATGCACAATACCTCATAATGACAAAGCCAAAACAGGTGGTTTAGAAATGTTTGCAAATGTATAACAAATAAAAAAAATAAAAAAAACAGATATACCTCATTTATAAAAGTTTTTAGACCCTTTCCTATGAGACTCGAATTTGAGCTCAGGTCCATCATGTTTCCATTGATCATCTTTGAGATGTTTCTACAACTTCATTGGAGTCCACTTTTAGTAAATTCAATCGATTGGACGTGATTTTGAAAGGTACACACCTGCCTTTATAAGGTCCCTCACCTGACAGTGCCATCAACCATCTCTGCAGCATTCCACCAATCAGGCCTTTATGGTAGGGTGGCCAGACGGAAGCCACTCCTCAGTAAAAGGCACATGACAGCCCGCTTGGAGTTTGCCAAAAGGCACCTAAAGGAATCTCACACCATGAGAAACAAGGTTCTCTGGTCTGATGAAACCAAGATTGAACTCTTTGGCCTGAATGCCAAGCATCACGTCTGGAGGAAACCTGGCACCATCCCTATGGTGAAGCATGGTGGTGGCAGCATCATGCTGCGGGGATGTTTTTCAGCAGCAGTGACTGGGAGACTATTCAGGATCGAGGGAACGGATGAACAGAGCAAAGTACAGAGAGATCCTTGATGAAAACCTGCTCCAGAGTGCTCAGGACGTCAGACTGGGGCGAAGTTTCACCTTCCAACAGGACAACGACTTTAAACACACAGCCAAGGCAATGCAGGAGTGGCTTTGGGACAAGTCTCTGAATGTCCTTGAGTGGCCTTGCCAGAGCCTCGACTTGAACCCGGTTGAACATCTCTTGAGAGGCCTGAAAATATCTGTGCAGCGACGCTCCCCATCTAACCTGTCATAGCTTGAGAGGATCTGCAGAGCAGAATGAGATTTTTTATTTAAATAAATTATTTAACTAGCCAAGTCAGTTAAGAACAAATTCTTATTTACAATGACGGCCTACAAGGGCCAAACCCGGACGACGCTGGGCCAATTGTGCGCTGGGGATTCCCAATCACAGCCGGTTGTGATACAACCTGTATTCGAACCAGAGTGTCTGTATTGATGCCTCAAGCACTGAGATGCAGTGCGTGATTCCAAGATGGCGCAGGAGTTGGATGTGTGTTTGTCTTGTCCTGTCTTGTCCCATGTAAATAGTCGGTTTCATTGTTTTTTTTCATATATATTTTATTCTCACTTTCCACCTACGATCTAAATATACTTTCCTGCAACCCACCTCACCAATGTGGTATGGATCTGCTGCTTTTATATGTTATAACTGGAACCTCCATCAGAAGCTAGACAGCTAACTAACTACTAGCTAGTAGTCACTGTTAGCCACGGCTAGCGGTCTTCACCTTTAGCTCAGAAACCAGCCAGCTTAGCTCGGTCAATACCTGACAGTCTGCACAGCTCAATATCAACTCAGAGCAAATCGGACTGCTTTTCTCCACCACATCACTGGATTCCTGCTGCAAGCTCTGGGCTATTACACCGGATCATCGAAGCTAGCTAGCTACAACCGAGTGGCTACTGCTGGCTAACGCCTCTATCCCGAAGCAAGCACCAGTTAGCCTTGAGCTAGCCTCGAGCTAGGTCCATCTCCCAGCGAGCAAAAGAGGTATACCTGCGAATTCGTGGGCTGCAATATCTATTTTGCCAATTGGCCTGGACCTTTTATTGCCAACACGGAGCCCCGCCGATCCATCACGACTGGTCTGCCGACGTAATCGTCCAATGTGGTTTCAACAGGCTGTTCCCCTGCGATATCACCGAAGACCCATCTGCTAGTCCCCGCCCGCTAGCTTTCTGAACGCTGTGCCTCCCGCTCACTTAGCATAGTAGCGACTACTGAACGGCTCCCGGACTCACCTATTGCTGCTCATTGGACCCTATGATCACTGGGCTACACATGCCTCTCTCTAATGTCACTTTGCCTTGTCTTCTGATGTTTCGGTTAGTTATTGTTTTATTTCACTGTAGAGCCCTTAGTCCAGCTCAACATGCCTTAGATAGCTCTTTTGTCACACACCTCACACATGGGGAAACCTCACCTGGCTTAGATGGTGTCTCCAGAGATGCAAGCTCTCTCATCGTCACTCAATGCCTAGGTTTACCCCCACTGTACTCACATTCTACCATACCCTTGTCTGGACATTCTGCCCTGAATCTATTCGACCACGCACAGAAATCTGCCCCTTTTATTCTCTGTTCTCAACGCACTAGATGACCAGTTCTTATAGCCTTTAGCCATACCCTTATCCTACTCCTCCTCTGTTCCTCTGTTGATGTAGAGGTTAACCCAGGCCCTGTAGCCCCCAGCATCACACCTATTCTCCAGGTGCTCTCATTTGTTGACCTCTGTAACTGTAAAAGCCTTGGTTTCATGCATCAGAAGCCTCCTCCCTAATTAGTTTTATTCATTGC
Source organism: Salmo trutta (assembly GCF_901001165.1). Classification (NCBI taxonomy): domain Eukaryota; kingdom Metazoa; phylum Chordata; class Actinopteri; order Salmoniformes; family Salmonidae; genus Salmo; species Salmo trutta. Next base: position 41,404,030 of record NC_042965.1, on the reverse strand, counting down.
TTTAGCACACTCCACCAACCCTGATTTCTTAGCCGTGTCTGAATCCTGGCTTAGGAAGGACACCAAAAATTCAGAAATTTCCATCCCCAACTAAAACATTTTCCGTCAAGATAGAACTGCCAAAGGGGGCGGAGTTGCAATCTACTGCAGACATAGCCTGCAGAGCTCTGTCATACTATCCAGGCTTCTACTTTTAAAAATTCACCTCTCCAGAAATAAGTCTCTCACTGTTGCCACTTGTTATAGACCCCCCTCAGCCCCCATCTGTGCCCTGGTCATCATATGTGAATTGATTGCCCCCCATCTATCTTCAGAGTTCGTTCTGTTAGGTGACCTAAACTGGGATATGTTTAGCACCCAGGGGCCGTCCTACAATCTAAGCTAGATGCCCTCAATCTCACACAAATTATCAAGGAACCTATAAGGTACAACCCTAAATCCGTAAACATTGGCACCCTCATAGATATCATCCCAACTTGCCCTCTAAATACACCTCTGCTGTCTTCAACCAGGATCTCAGCGATCACTGCCTCATTGCCTGTGCCCTCATCACTGTCAAACGCTCCCTAAAACACTTCAGCGAGCAGGCCTTTCTAATCGACCTGACCCATGTATCCTGGAAGGATATTGACCTCATCCCATCTGTAGAAGATGCCTGGTTGTTCCTTAAAAATGTTTTCCTCACTATCTTCAAAAAGCATGCCCCATTCAAAAAAAATGTTGAACTAAGAACAAATATAGCTCTTGGTTCACTCCAGACTTGACTGCCCTAGACCAGCACAAAACATCCTGTGGAGTACTGTACTAGCATCGAATATCCCCCGCAAAATGCAACTTTTCAGGGAAGTCAGGAACTCAAATACACAGTCAGTTTGGAAAACTAAGGCTAGCTTTTTAAAACAGAAATGTTCATCCTGTAGCACAAACTCCAAAAAGTTCTGGGACATTGTAAAGTCCATGGAGAATAAGAGCACCTCCTCCCAGCTGCCCACTGCACTTAGGCTAGGAAACACTGTCACCACTGATAAATCTACGATAATCGAGAATTTCAATAAGCATTTTTCTACGGCTGGCCATGCTTTCCACCTGGCTACCCCTACCCCGGCCAACAGCTCTGCACCCCCCGCAGCAACTTGCCCAAGCCTCCCCCGCTTCTCCTTCACCCAAATCCAGATAGCTGATGTTCTGAAAGAGATGGAAAATCTGGGTCCCTACAAATCAGCTGGGCTAGAGAATCTGGAACCTCTCTTTCTAAATTTATCAGCCGAAATTGTTGCAACCCTTATTAATAGCCTGTTCAACCTGTCTTTCGTATCGTCTGAGATCCCTAAAGATTGGAAAGCTGATCACCGACCACAAACAAATCACCGACCATTTCGAATCCCACCGTACCTTCTCCACTATCCAATCTGGTTTCCGAGCTGGTCATGGGTGCACCTCAGCCACACACAAGGTCCTAAACGATATCATAACCGCCATAGATAAAATACAGTACTGTGCAGCCATTTTCCTCGACCTGGCCAAGGCTTTCGACTCTGTCAAACACCGCATTCTTATCGGCAGACTCGATAGTCTTGGTTTCTCAAATGACTGCCTCACCTGGTTCACCAAATGTCTGCCGCACCTGGTTCACCAACTACTTCTCAGACAGAGTTCAGTGTGTCAAATCGGAGGGCCTGTGGTCCGGTCCTCTGGCAGTCTTTATGGGGGTGCCGCAGGGTTCAATTCTCTGGCCGACTCTTTTCTCTGTATATATCAATGAAGTCGCTCTTACTGCTGGTGATTCTCTGATCCACCTCTACGCAGACGACACCATTCTGTATACAACTGGCCCTTCCTTGGACACTGTGTTAACAAACCTCCAACCGAGCTTCAATGACATACAGCACTCCTTCCGTGGCTTCCACCTGCTCTTAAATGCTAGTAAAACTAAATGCATGCTCTTCAACCGATTGCTGCCCGCACCTGCCCACCTGCCTAGCATCACTACTCTGGACGGTTCTGACTTAGAATATGTGGACAACTACAAATACCTAGATGTCTGGTTAGACTGTAACCTCTAAGACTGTAAGACTCACATTAAGCATCTCAAATCCAAAATTAAATCTAGAATCGGCTTCCTATTTCGCAACAAAGCCTCCTTCATAAATGCTGCCAACCATACCCTCGTAAAATGTACTATTCTACCGATCCTTGACTTCGGCCATGTCATTTACAAAATAGCCTCTAACACTCTACTCAGCAAATTGGATGCAGTCTATCACAGTGCCATCCGTTTTGTCACCAAAACCCAATATACTACCCACCACTGCGACATGTGCGCTCTTGTTGGCTGGCCCTCGCTACATATTAGTCGCCAAACCCACTGGCTCAGGTCATCTATAAGTCTTTGCTAGGTAAAGCCCCGCCTTATCTCAGCTCACTGGTCACCATAGCAACCCCTAACCGTAGCACGCGCTCCAGTAGGTATATTTCACTGGTCATCCCCAAAGCCAACACCTCCTTTGGCCGCCTTTCCTTCCAGTTCTCTGCTGCCAATGACTGGAACGAATTGCAAAAATTACTGAAGCTGGAGACTTAAATCTCCCTCACTAACTTTAAGCATCAGCTGTCAGAGCAGCTTACCTGTCACTGTGCCTGTACACAGCCCATCTGTAAATAGCACACTCAACTACCTCATCCCCATACTGTTATATATTTTTTTGCTCTTTTGCACCCCAGTATCTCTACTTGCACATCATCATCTGCACATCTATCACTCCAGTGTTAATGCTAAATTATAATTATTTCACCACTATGTCCTGTTTATTGCCTTATCGCACTAACCTTACTACATTTGCACACACTGAGAATAGATTTTTCTTTTGTGTTATTCACTGTACCTTTGTTTATCCTATGTGTAACACTGTGGTTTTTTTTTGTCGCATTGCTTTGCTTTATCTTGGCCAGGTCACAGTTGTAAATGAGAACTTGTTCTCAACTGGCCTACCTGGATAAATTAAGGATACATTTTTAAAAAGTGCCTTAGACTGCTGCTCCACTCCGGAGCCCCGGATAAACTCCCCAAATACTGGTGTGCCAAGCTTGTAGCGTCATACCCAAGAAGACTCAGGGCTGGATAACATGATTGAAGAGAAACGCACAGCTCTGCAGGGAGCTGTTAATGATGATGGCATATTCAATTAACTGATGAAAACTAACCAAGCGCTCCAGGACAAGTTGTATACAGAAATAAAGGAACTTAAAATCAAGAAATTCAACCAAGACAAGGCCGAGGACATAGTCTACTCTGGAGAGTTCCAGACAAAACAGGTCCTGCTCCTCCTCTCCATGACAGACGCAGGATGGAGGCCGTTTACTTCTATTCACCCCTGTCTGACCAACGCTCTACAACCAGCGCCTAATCTGCTTCCAGAAACGACTACCAGAGGCAACCGTTCACACAGTCCCAGAACCCACGGGACTGAGTGTCTTAAATTTATCAAGCAAGATATTGAGCCCTGCCCATTTCTCCTTGCTTAATAAAGGGTTATCTTTTGTGACTACAACTCAGTGCAACGATTTTGATGTTAAGGTAGACATGTTTAAGTTTTTTTAGAAACATCCATTTAAGGGAATACTTTAGCTCCCCTAATCGTGATATTTCTACTGAACATGTAGGTTGTACATACTCCAACTCATTTTAGAAGTAAGAGTTATTTTGTACCTCCATCCAATCGCAATCACTCTATTAAGACATTGCAGACTGCTTGAAAAATATGTTGTTCACCTCCTTAAGAACAAACAGGAGTACATATCTTTACATCATTTACCAAAGGCTGAAAAACAAGCTTTGCTTGATTTACAATCCAATACGTCAGTCCTTACCCGCACTGCTGATAAGGATGGATCGGTTGTACTCATGGATAGGACTGTTCTTGTAAATGAGTGTCATAGACAACTGCTTGACAACACCTTTTACAAGAAACTCAGAAGTGAGCCCACTGCCCAATTTCAGAACACTATCTTTACAGTTCTAGATGGGTATTTAAGTTCTGGTCAGATAACCAAAAAAGAACACGACTTTTTGGCTATTCAACACGCTAAAATTGCTACTTGCTATACTTTGCCGAAATTACACAAGAATGTTACAAAACCTCCAGGGCGCCCTATTGTAGCGGGCATTGATGCAGTAACGGCCCCTATTGTTGTGGGCATTGATGCAGTAACGGCCCCTCTATTGACTTTGGTTGACTTTTTTATTAGACCACTCGCAGAACAGCTCCCCTCCTTTGTAAAGGACACCAGCAGTATGGTCTCAGTCAGCTCCCCTCCTTTGTAAAGGACACCAGCAGTATGGTCTCAGAACAGCTCCCCTCCTTTGTAAAGGACACCAGCAGTATGGTCTCAGAACAGCTCCCCTCCTTTGTAAAGGACACCAGCAGTATGATCTCAGAACAGCTCCCCTCCTTTGTAAAGGACACCAGCAGTATGATCTCAGAACAGCTCCCCTCCTTTGTAAAGGACACCAGCAGCATGGTTTGAGAACAGCTCCCTCCTTTGTAAAGGACTCCAGCAGTATGATCTCAGAACAGCTCCCCTCCTTTGTAAAGGACACCAGCAGTATGATCTCAGAACAGCTTCCCTCCTTTGTAAAGGACACCAGCAGTATAATCTCAGAACAGCTTCCCTCCTTTGTAAAGGACACCAGCAGTATGATCTCAGTCAGCTCCCCTCCTTTGTAAAGGACTCCAGCAGCATGATCTCAGAACAGCTCCCCTCCTTTGTAAAGGACACCAGCAGCATGAATGCGTGCATATAACATTAGCTGTGATAGCACTCACACACAACTACTTCATGTTTCTAAATGATGTCTTTATTCAGACAAAGGTTACTGCTATGAGATCCCCCTATGGCTCCTAACTATGCTAATTTGTGTGTGGGTTACATGGAGAAAAAGTCAATTCTCAATCCTGTCAAAAATGTTTTCTTGCCTAACATTATGATTTGGAAACGGTACATTGCTGATTTTTTTTGTTCTATGGAGGGGTGATGTTAAACAGCTCTAGGCATTCCATAACTCTTGTTCTGAGCACCTGAGATTTACTATGCAATCTGACACACGTCAAATCAGTTTCATTGATCTTCTGATTTTGTCTGAGGATAATGTTCTATACACTGATCGTTACAGGAAACCTACTGATTGTAACAGTTTGTTGAGGGCTGATAGCTGTCACCCGCTTCCTTTGAAGAACAGTTTTCACTACAGCCAATTCTGTCAAATCAAAATAATAATTATCCCAGTTATAGCTAATTTCGATTCAGAAATGGGGGAGTGGTTTCTTCCTACAACAGCACAAAACATTAGCATTTCTAGCCATCGTTCTTCTTCTTCTTCTATGATATAATAGCGGTCCGCAAACCAACGTTTAAGGTGCATGCTGCCCCCTACTGTGCTGGAGTGTGTGGTCAATCACGGTTTACAACATTTCTAAATCCTCATACCAAACTCAGTACTTCTGAGAAAATAAAAAAGGGCCCTACTAACTTCTGATAGACCCTCCCCCATCCCCCAAATCCCCCCCAGCCCTGTCCAACCTCAATGACCCTACACTTCAATCTTTCCCTCTCTTCAACATACTTACAACAATATCACAAAATGTGCTCCACCTTTTCATCAACCATACACTCCTCTAGCCATCTTTGTAAAGCTAGTCAGGTAAATAGCTTTTTTCTGTAATAAAGGGGCAGTGCTGTATTTTGAGACATGCTTGAATAAACTAAGTAGCTTTATAGGAAGAGGGTAGCATCATTTGTCTGATTCTCTGTAATAATGTTATTGGAATAATAATTAACGTTATTTGGTAAAGTTGTTTTTTGCATCTAACAACACATTTTCAGTCACCTCCTTGTCTGGAGGACAAGTGGATAAACAGGTTAATGTCGAGCCCTGCATATTTTTTACAAAAGTCTCACGGAATGTAGGGCTACATTGAACACAACACATTGGCTGCTACTGTAGGCTGAATGATAGAGAAGCTATTTCCATGTTAAAATGTTATGGGATGCATTTTCTCCATTGATAGGCCTATATTATGATTAAATAAACATAGTAGCCTACTTGGCCACTGTTATAAGTGTAACTTCAAGTGGGTACAGCCTCAGTGTTCACAATAAATGCCTACGGCAGAAGTTGCACAGAATCTTCACAACATTGAAGTTTTTGCTCAGTAGACCTGAAATTTGCTCAGTGCCCGAAAAAAATGAGGGAACATTTTTGGCCAGTTATAGTGAATAGTGATTAGTATCCTTACCACTCTTTTTCTCTACAACCAGACAGAACACTGAAAACTTTAGAGGAGATTAACAGCAGTTCTGGCAGTCTACAGGTAGTCTGCTGATAGTGACCTTGATTTGACCCTATCACGCTGCAAGATCTGCTATGAATCATTCAATCATCCAAAAGTAGAAAGCGGAGAGAAATGACTGTAGATCTGATCTGACAGATACAACTACTGTTTAGTGTTGATGATGTCACAAACAGCCAACTGGTTGATCAAAGCCAATCAGAGCCTTCTATTCAGAATTTTCACAGAATTCTGACCATTGTTACACAATTCTCTACATGTGGATCCACTGAAAAGGCGTAGCTAGGCCTTTAGGAAATGACTAAATTAAGAGTGGGACCCCATTTACCAATGCAAATATCATCCCAATCAATGGAAGTTCATTTTTGTTGACTGACAGTGTTGATCCATTATTATACAAATGTATTCAGTCATTAACTGATCATTTAAGGCTGTACAGGAAAAAAGGTTTACCCCCACTGTATTCACATCCTACCATACCTTTGTCTGTACATTATGCCTTGAATCTATTCTACCGCGCCAATAAATCTGTTCCTTTTACTCTCTGTTCTGAACGTACTAGCGACCACTTCTTTTAGCCTTTAGCCGTACCCTTATCCTACTCCTCCTCTGTTCCTCTGGTGATGTAGAGGTTAATCCAGGCCCTGCAGCCCCCAGCTCCACTCCCATTCCCCAGGCGCTCTCATTTGTTGACTTCTGTAACCGTAAAAGCCTTGGTTTCATACATGTTAACATTAGATGCCTCCTCCCTAAGTTTGTTTTATTCACTGCCCTAGCTCACTCTGCCAACCCGGATGTCCTAGCCGTATCTGAATCCTGGCTCAAGAAGACTACAAAAAACCCTGAAATTTCCATCCCTAAATAAAACATTTTTCCGACAAGATAGAACTGCCAAAGGGGGCGGAGTTGCAATCTACTGCAGAGTTCTGTCTTACTATCCAGGTCTGTACCCAAACAATTTGAGCTTCTACTTTTAAAAATCCATCTTTCCAGAAACAAGTCTCTCACCGTTGCCGCTTGCAATAGGCCACCCTCTACCCCCAGCTGTGCCCTGGACACCATATGTGAACTGATTGCCCCCCAGCTATCTTCAGAGCTCATGCTGCTAGGTGACCTAAACTGGGACATGCTTAACACACCGGCCATCCTACAATCTAAGCTTGATGAAAATGATCATTGCCTCAATTTCACACAAAGTATCAATGAACCCACCAGGTACATTCCCAAATCTGTAAACACGGGCACCCTCATAGATATCATCCTAACCAACTTGCCCTCCAAATATACATCTGCTGTTTTCAACCAAGATCTCAGCGATCACTGCCTCATTGCCTGCATCCGTAATGGGTCCGCGGTCAAACGACCACCCCTCATCACAGTCAAACGCTCCCTAAAACACTTCAGCGAGCAGGCCTTTCTAATCGACCTGGCCCGGGTATCCTGGAAGGATATTGACATCATCCTGTCAGTAGAGGATGCCTGGTTATTCTTTAAAAGTGCCTTCCTCACCATCTTAAATAAGCATGCCCCATTCAAAAAATGTTGAACCAGAAACAAATATAGCCCTTGGTTCTCTCCAGACCTGACTGCCCTTGACCAGCACAAAAACATCCTGTGGCGTTCTGCATTAGCATTGAATAGCCCCTGTGATATACAACTTTTCAGGGAAGTTAGGAACCAATATACACAGGCAGTTAGGAAAGCTAAGGCTAGCTTTTTCAAGCAGAAATTTGCATCCTGTAGCACAAACTCAAAAAAGTTTTTGGACACTGTAAAGTCCATGGAGAATAAGAACACCTCCTCCCAGCTGCCCACTGCACTGAGGCTAGGAAACAATGGCACCGCCGATAAATCCACTATAATTGAGAATTTCAATAAGCATTTCTCTACAGCTGGCCATGCTTTCCACCTGGCTACCCCTACCCCGGTCAACAGCCGTGCACTCCCCACAGCAACTTGCCCAAGCCTCCCCGATTTATCCTTCACCCAAATGCAACCCCCATCACTAGCCTGTTCAACTTCTCTTTCGTATCGTCTGAGCTTCCCAAAGATTGGAAAGCTGCAGCGGTCATCCCCCTCTTTAAAGGGGGAGACACTCTAGACCCAAACTGCTACAGACCAATATCTGTCCTACCCTGTCTTTCTAAGGTCTTCGGAAGCCAAGTTAACAAACAGATTACCGACCATTTCGAATCCCACCGTACCATCTCCGCTATGCAATCTGGTTTCAGAGCTGGTCATGGGTGCACCTCAGCCACGCTCAAGGTCCTAAATGATATCATAACCGCCATCGATAAGAGACAGTACTGTGCAGCCGTATTCATCAACCTGACCAAGGCTTTCGACTCTGTCAATCACCACATTCTTATTGGCAGATTCAACAGTCTTGGTTTCTCAAATGATTGCCTCACCTGGTTTAACAACTACTTGTCTGACAGAGTTCAGTGTGTCAAATCGGAGGGCCTGTTGTCCGGACCTCTGGCAGTCTCTATGGGGGTGCCACAGGGTTCAATTCTCGGGCCGACTCTCTTCTCTGTATACATCAATGATGTCGCTCTTGCTGCTGGTGATTCTCTGATCCACCTCTATGCAGATGAAACCATTCTGTATACTTCTGGCCCTTCGTTGGACACTGTGTTAACTAACCACCAAACGAGCTTCAATGCCATACAACTCTCCTTCCGTGGCCTCCAACTGCTCTTAAATGAAAGTAAAACTAAATGCATGCTCTTCAACCGATCACTGCCCGCACCTGCCGGCTCTGACTTAGAATATGTGGACAACTACAAATACCTAGGTGTCTGGTAAGACTGAACTCTCTTTCCAGACTCACATTAAACATCTCCAATCCAAAATTAAATCTTGAATTGGCTTCCTATTTCGCAACAAAGCCTCCTTCACTCATGCTGCCAAACGTACCCTCGTAAAACTGACCATCCTACCGATCTCCTACTTCGGTGATGTCTTCACCTAAGCCCAATATACTACCCACCACTGCGACCTGTACACTCTCGTTGGCTGGCCCTCGCTTCACTCTCGTCGCCAAACCCACTGGCTACAGGTCATCTACAAGTCTCTGCTAGGTAAAGCCCCACCTTATCTCAGCTGACTGGTCACCATAGCAGCACCCACTCCAGCAGGTATATCTCACTGGTCACCCCCAAAGCCAATTCATCGTTTGGCCGCCTTTCCTTCCAGTTCTCTGCTGCCAATGACTGAAACAAACTGCAAAAATCACTGAAACTAGAGACTCATATCTCCCTCACTAGCTTCAACCACCAGCTGTCAGAGCAGCTCACAGATCACTGCACCTGTACATAGCCAATCTGTAAACAGCCTACCCAACTACCTCATCCCCATACTGTATTTATTTATTTATCTTGCTCCTTTGCACCCCAGTATCTCTACTTGCACATTCATCTTCTGCAAATCTACCATTCCAGTGTTTAATTGCCATATTGTAATTACTTCACCACCATGGCCTATTTATTGCCTTACCTCCCCTGTCTTACCTCATTTGCACTCACTGTATATAGACTTTATGGTTTTCTTTTTTTCTACTGTATTATTGACTGTATGTTTGTATTTATTCCATGTGTAATTCTGTGTTGTTTGTCGAACTGCTATGCTTTATCTTGGCCAGGTCACAGTTGCAAATGAGAATTGTTCTCAACTAGCCTACTGTAACGGTCGTCGTAGGAAGTGGACCAAGGCGCAGCGAGTGCTCATTATAACTTTATTTAGAACACTTAATACACAAAACAAGAAACACGAACGGCCGACAAACAGTAATGCAGGCTACACACAGCTATGCAAAAATAACCTCCCACAATACCCAAAACAAATACACCCCTATATATAGGACCTTCAATCAGAGGCAACGAGATTCAGCTGCCTCCAATTGAAGGCCCAATCCCAATTAACTAAACATAGAACTAAACACCCTAGATCAGACATAGAAATACACAACATAGAACCTAACCAAAAACCCCAGACTAATCTAAACAAACACCCCCTCTACAAAACACATATAACAACAAACCCCGAACCACATAAAACAAACACCCCCTGCCACATCCTGACCAAACTATAATAACAAATAACCCCTTTACTGGTCAGGACGTGACACCTACCTGGTTAAATAAAGGTGAAATAAAATAAATTTAAAAAATCGCAATCGACTATTGAGACATATTGCAGACTGGTTGAAAAAGATGTTCATCTCCTTAAGAACAAACAGGAGTACATATCTTTCCATAATTTACCAAAGGATGAAAAACAAGCTTTGTTTGATTTACAATCCAATACGTCAGTCCTTACCTGCCCTGCTGATAAGGGCGGGTCAGTTGTACTCATGGACAGGACCGTTTATGTAAATGAGTGTCAAAGACAAATGCCTTTTACAAGAAACTCAGAAGTGACCCCACTGCCCAATTTCAGAACACTATCTTTACTGTCCAAGATGGGTATTTAAGTTCTGGTCAGATAACCATTAAAGAACACGACTTTTTGGCTATTCAACACCCTAAGCTTGCTACTTTCTATACTTTGCCGAAATTACACAAGAATGTTACAAAACCTCCAGGGCGCCCTATTGTAGCGGGCATTGATGCAGTAACTTTTGTTGACTTTTTATTAGACCACTTTCAGAACAGCTCCCGTCCTTTGTAAAGGACACCAGCAGTACGGTCTCAGAACAGCTCCCCTCCTTTGTAAAGGACACCAGCAATATCAGCAGAGCCAAAACTATTTATAAAAATTAAGATATGAATAATCAAAATTTTAAATGAATAGAATTAACTAATTCAAAGAACAAAAAAAAGTATCAAATAATATAGGCCTAAATGCTCAAGTGCACACATTCATTCTGACTGTCTGCTCAGACTAACAGCCTCACCTGTTGTTCCTGTCAATCAGACACTCAGTGTCAACCAATGAAGATGCGTGAGGGAGGACCGAGCCAACTCACTCAGTCACACACTTAACAGCCGAGGATAGAGAGGAAGGACAGCTGTGAAAACAACAGCTGGAAAATGAGTCGGAAGCACAGTAGCATTTGGAGCATTTTAATAATGTAGACAATGTTAGAGCATAGTGTAGAATTTGCCAAAACAAAATCTCATATAAAGCCGGTTTTATGCACAACCTACACCGGCATATGTGAACTGTGCACCCAACTGTGAAGCTAGCTGTAGCGGAGCTTTGAGAAACTAGCGGGCCTGCCTAGTGATAGTGGTGGAGCCAGCACCTCCACACGTGGAGATGTATCCACTCAGTCAAGTAGGCCTACTCCGCGACCCACAGCAACGCAGTCTTCTATGACACAGTTAACCACTTCTTACATGTTGGTTACATGTCACTCCATTGAAGATTTTTCATTGTCTAGCTGTCTTCTGGACTGCTTTGAGTTCAGCGACAGACACACCTCAGAGAACTTGGCAAAGGAACTGTTGAGAGTGGCCAGAGAATGGCAAATAGATGGAAAAGTGGTCTGTTGTGTTAGCGACAATGCAGCTAACATAACCAAAGCCATAAAATGTTAAAATGGACCCATCATCCATGTCTTGCCCACACAATCAACCTGATTGTAAGAGATGCTCTGAAGGAGATGAAGCCCACTGTGGACAAAGTGAAAGCAGCTATGGAATACTTCCACAGGAGCACAGTAGGTGCTGAAAAACTAAAGTCTACACACACCCAGGTGGGGATGCCTGAGCTGAGGCCTAAACAAGACTGCACTACAAGGTGGAATTCAACATTTTACATGTTGAAGCGGTTTCTTGAGTCAAAAGGTGTCATCATCTCTACCCTGGCCATTGTCATTGCGTCTGTTGATGCTCTGACCCAAGAGGAATGGGAGGTGGTGGTGGAGGAGGTGTGCAGAGTCCTGGAACCCTTTGAGCAGGTCACTGTGGAGATCAGTGGAGAGGGGTGCAGTAAGCAGTTATTACTACATCATTATTTAATCCAGTATTATATATGTATATGAGCAGTAGATGAGAATGTAGTATCAGTAGACAAAACATGAACCTTAACTAATAAGTTTCTGTTCTCTCTTTCAGCTATGTGACAGCCTCAAAAATGATACTCCTGTGTAAGGGTCTGCAGTGAATCACAGCCAGCATTATGACCATATTATGATAGATTATGACAAGTTATGTCAGCTGCTGTGACATGGTTATGACCGTGTCATAACGTGTTATGGCGCTGGGTGTCAAAAAAGTGTTTCATGATGATATTCTTTCTTACACAAGAATGTTACAAAACCTCCAGGGCACCCTATTGTAGAGGGCATTAATGCAGTAACGGCCCCTCTATCGACTTTTGTTGACTTTTTTATTAGACCACTCCTTTGTAAAGGACACCAGCAGTATGATCTCAGAACAGCTCCCCTCCTTTGTAAAGGACACCAGCAGTATGATCTCAGAACAGCTCCCCTCCTTTGTAAAGGACACCAGCAGTATGGTCTCAGAACAGCTCCCCTCCTTTGTAAAGGACACCAGCAGTATGATCTCAGAACAGCTCCCCTCCTTTTTAAAGGACTGTATTTATTGAATGATCTATGATCTGTATTTATTGAATCTCTTGATCCTCTCCCTGATAATACTTTGTTAGTTACTTTTGATTTTGAGTCGTTATACACAAATATTCCAAGCGACGGCGGTATTGAAATCATGGAACATTTTCTTCTGCAACGTGACCCTAATGAACTACCTTCCAGTGCTGCATTATAACATTGGCTGAAATAGTACTCACACACAACTACTTCATGTTTCTAAATGATTTCTTTATTCAGACAAAGGGTACTGCTATGGGATCCCCCATGGCTCCTAACTATGCTCATTTGTATGTGAGTTACATGGAGAAGCAGTCTATTCTCAATCCTCTCAATAATGTTTTCTTGCCTAACATCATGATTTGGAAACAGTACATGATGATATTTTTGTTCTATTTAGCGGTGATGTTAAACAGCTCCAGGCTTTTCATGCTTTTCTTAAATATTGTTCTGAGCACCTGAGATTTACTATGCAATCTGACACACGTCAAATCAGTTTCCCTGATCTTCTGATCTTGTGTGAGGATAATGTTCTATACACTGATCATAAGAGTTTGTTGAGGGCTTATAGTTGTCACCTGCTTCCAACGTTTCAGACAAAACAACTTGCATACACTAACACAACATTAAAACCTGTTGGGGCTAGGGGGTAGCATTAAACCCTGAGATGGGATTGCTAGCAAGGCTGGAAATTCAAAACATCAAAAATCTAATAATTTCAATTTCTCAAACAATCAACTATTTTACACCATTTAAAAGATAAACATCTCCTTAATCTAACCACATTGTTCGATTTTCAAAGAGGCTTTACGGCAAAAGCATAAAGTTAGATTATGTTAGGACAGTACATAGCCAAAAAAGTACAAACATCCATTTTCAATTCAAGGTCAGGCGTCACCAAAAGCAGAAACCAGCTAAAATTATGCACTAACCTTTGACAATCTCCATCAGATGACACTCCTAGGACATTATGTTATACAATACATGCATTTTTTGTTCCATCAAGTTCATATTTATATCCAAAAACAGCATTTACAGTCGCGGTGAAATTCTGAATTTTTTTTCGCCTCAAATGCTTCCTTGAATTCAGCGTTACAATTTACAAAATTACTATTCGAAAACATTGGTAAATTATAATATTGTCATTCAAAGAATAATATATTATCATCTCGTAAATGCTACCGCATTGCCAGATCTCAAAATAACTTTACTGGGAAATCACATTTTGTCACGAATCCCATCGAAGGTGGCTCCCCTGCCTGCTCGGGCGGCGCTCGGCGGTCGTCGTCACCGACCTACTAGCCGCCGCTGATCCTTTTTTCCTTTTCGTTTGGTATGTCTTATTGTTTGCACCTGTCCCTCATTTGGTTTATTGATTTTGGTTATTTAAGCCTGGTTAGCCCGCCCAGTGTTGTGCGGGATTATTTTAGCGTCAGGTTGTAATTTCTCGTTGGATGTGCTGGCGTTTATTTACGTGTTATTTAATTGCAGGCTGTGCTCCTGTTTTGGGCACTTGGCAATTTACCCACGCCGTTTGTGTTGGCGTTTATCGTGTTGGCCTTTGTTCTAAATAAACACGAAGTTCTGTACCTCTGCTCTCTGCGCCTGACTCCTACCACCACTCCTAGCAACCGTCTGACACATTTTGCAATAAACGGGGTACAATGCTAAGAACAATAGGCTAGGCTATACAGTTAGCATCATCTAATATCGATAATGAAATTGTTAATATCCCCTTACCTTTGATTATCTCCATCAGAAGGCACTTCTAGAAATCCCAGGTCCACAACAAATGTGGTTTCTTTCGACAAAGTTCATAATTGATGTCCAAATAACTCCAAGTTGTTCCATGTTGTTAGCGCTTCGGTAAGCTACTAATAAGTAGGGGGGTGGGGGGAAGTCACGACGTAGAGTTAAAAAAAAATCTATTTACGTTCGTTCAAACATGTCAAACGTTGTTTAGCATTAATCTTTAGAGCCATTTTTAACGTGAAACATCAGTAATGTTTCAACCCGACCTCTCCTGTGTCTTGAAAAACGTTTTTGAAAAATGTCTCGCCTCACATGAACTCACATGCATGCGCAGATGCGGCCAATAATGAAGTGACGACATCCCAGGGACATCAACTTCTCTTCCTTGTCATCCGGTCTCTGTTCATCATAGACGCTTCAAACAACTTTATAAAGATCGTTGACATCTAGTGGAAGCCGTAGGAAGTGCGAAATGAATCCTTTCTCACTGTGTTATCTATTAACAATGACTCAAAAAAATAGTACAGCCACAAAATTCTTTTTTTTTCTCAGGTTTTTGCCTGCCATATGAGTTTTGTTATACTTACAGACACCATTCAAACAGTTTTAGAAAATTCAGAGTGTTTTCTATCCAAATCTCGTAATAATATGCATATCCTAGCTTCTGAGTTGGTGTAGGAGGCAGTTAAAAATGGCCACATATTTTTTTCAAAATTCTCAATACTGCCCCCTAGCCCTTAAACAAAACTATAAACACACAAACAGTCCAAAAATTACATATTACTTCAAAAAACACAAAAGTCTTGACTAAAAAACTGCTGAGATGACAGATGCAAAGAAAATTCAAGGAGAGGGGTTACGAAATGGTCAGATTAATAGTGCCATTGAGAACATCCAAAACAAGTCGAGACATGATCTCTTTCAAGGACAGTCTTGCAAAAAGAAGCATTCTTGTGTTCTTACTACGCTCTATTTAAATTGCTGAACAAATTAAGGGAATCTTTCACAAACATTGGCACATTCTAAGATCAAGGGGCGTAACTTTGGTTTTAGAAGTGGTGGGGACATCAGTCGGATAAACACTCCAAACAGCCTACCCGACCGCTTGGAGGCGTCCGCTTGGTCCTGAAGCACACCCCTGCCTGTTACTTATCACATTACAATTATAGAATTGGGGGGGACAAAAATGCAATTTCAGAACATGTGGGCGGGGACATGTTCCCCAGTCCCCAGTGAAAGTTGTGCCCCTGCTAAGCTCCGATGACATTACTGGCAATGTTTTTTCGGACCCTCCCTATCCCATGTGACTTCTACTAACATGTGAGTGAACAAGTGGCAATATTCCCTCTAAACTGGACGTGTGCGCGGGCTCTCAGCTTCCCCGGGACTGACACACAGAAGAAATTTCCGTCTGCGCAGATTGGACTTCACTGAACTTTCTAGTTTTCTCCTTTAGTTAACACGATCAACGTTTCCCTTTACTGTGGGAATTGCCAATATTAGCCACTTTCAATACAACATACAGAAACAAAAAGAACCATGCAAGCAGAACGCACCAGAGTAGAATTCTATTGCATTGACAGGCATGACTCAGCCCATACTCTACAGACCAATGAGTTTATGTACTTGTTTTGAGATCAAAGAGAGAGCTGCCTATGTAGCCAAATGTGCACGTTTTCATATTCTTTCCTAGTGAGTGAGTTATTATCCCAGTGACAGCTCATTTCAATTCAACACTGGGGGAGCGGTTGCTTCCTACAACAGCACAAAATGGGTGCATTTCTAGCCATCTTTCTTGTTCTTCTATGATGTAATGGCGGTCCGCAAACCAACGTTAAAGGTGCATGCTGTCACCTACTGTGCTGAAGTGTGTGGTCAATCACTGTGTACAACATTTCTTAATCCTCCTACCTAACTCAGTACTTCTGAGAAAATAAAAAATTGCCTTACAAACTTCTAATAGACCCTCTCCCATCCCCAAAATCCCTTCCAACCCCCCCTCAACCCTGTCCAGCCTCAATGACCCTACACTTCAATCTTTCCCTCTCTTCAACATACTTACAACAATATTACAAAACGTGCTCCATCGTTTCATCGACCATACACTCCTTTAGCCATCTTTGAAAAGCAATTCAGAGCTTTTTTTCTGTCTTAAAGGGGCAGTGTTGTATTTTGAGACAGGGATGAATAAACTAAGTAGCTTTATAGGCAGAGGGTAGCATCCTTTGTCTGATTCTCTGCAATAATGGTATAGGAATAATAATAAACTTTATTTTGTAAAGCTGTTTCTTGCAACTAACAACACATTTTCAGTCACCTCCTTGTCCGAAGGAGAAGTGGATAAACAGGTTAATGTCGAGTCCTGCATATTTTTTCCAAAAGTCTCACGTAATGTAGGGCTACATTGAACACAACACATTGGCTGCTAGTGTACTGTAATAAACGCCTGCGGCAGAAGTTGCACAGAATCTTCACAACTTTCAAGTTTTCACTCAGCAGACCTGAAATTTGCTCAGTGCCGAAAGAAATAGATGGTGGTGAGTTATAGGGATTAGTCTCCTTACCTCTCTCCTTTTCTACAACCAGACAGTACATTGAAACCTTTAGAGAAGATTAACAGCAGTTCAGGCAGTCACCAGGTAGTCTGCTGATAGTGACCTTGATTTGACCCTGTCACGCTGCAAGATCTGCTATGAATCATTCAATGATCTAGAAGTATAAAGCAGAGAGAAATTACTGTAGATCTGATCTGACAGATACAACTAGTGTTTAGTGTTGATGATGTCATAAACAGCCAACTGGTTGATCAGAGCCAATCACAGCCTTCTATTCAGAATTTTCACAGAATTCTGACCATTGTTACACCATTCTCTACATGTGGATCCATTGAAAAGGCCTACGCCTACAGGAAAAGACAAAATGAAGAGTGGGACCCAATTTACCAATACAAATATCACCCCAATCATTGGTAGTTGATTTTAGTTGACTGACGGTGTTGATCCATTATTATACAAATGTATTCAGTCATTAATTGATCAATGAAGGCTGTACAGGAAAAAATACAACTTATTTTTTATTTCAGAGACTCTTCATAATGAACAGCATAAACATGTATAGTATTACAAAGAGAACACCACAGCTGTTGTACATTGAAGACAGGAGGAGATAAAGATTGTTAGTATCATTATACATTTTTTTATTGTTCTTTAAAGGTAGATATAAAGACAGAAAATAATCAACAGTAAAAATATGAATTTTAGCATCAATGCTAAAAAATAAGATTCTCTGGTTATACACTGCTCAAAAAAATAAAGGGAACACTTAAACAACACAATGTAACTCCAAGTCAATCACACTTCTGTGAAATCAAACTGTCCACTTAGGAAGCAACACTGATTGACAATAAATTGCACATGCTGTTGTGCAAATGGAATAGACAACAGGTGGAAATTATAGGCAATAAGCAAGACACCCCTAATAAAGGAGTGGTTCTGCAGGTGGTGACCACAGACCACTTCTCAGTTCCTATGCTTCCTGGCTGATGTTTTGGTCACTTTTGAATGCCGGCGGTGCTTTCACTCTAGTGGTAGCATGAGACGGAGTCTACAACCCACACAAGTGGCTCAGGTAGTGCAGCTCATCCAGGATGGCACATCAATGCGAGCTGTGGCAAGAAGGTTTGCTGTGTCTGTCAGCGTAGTGTCCAGAGCATGGAGGCGCTACCAGGAGACAGGCCAGTACATCAGGAGACGTGGAGGAGGCCGTAGGAGGGCAACAACCCAGCAGCAGGACCGCTACCTCCGCCTTTGTGCAAGGAGGAGCAGGAGGAGCACTGCCAGAGCCCTGCAAAATGACCTCCAGCAGGCCACAAATGTGCATGTGTCTGCTCAAACGGTCAGAAACAGACTACATGAGGGTGGTATGAGGGCCCGACGTCCACAAGTGGGGGTCGTGCTTACAGCCCAACACCGTGCAGGACGTTTGGCATTTGCCAGAGAACACCAAGATTGGCAAATTCGCCACTGGCGCCCAGTGCTCTTCACAAAGGAAAGCAGGTTCACACTGAGCACGTGACAGACGTGACAGAGTCTGGAGACGCCGTGGAGAACGTTCTGCTGCCTGCAACATCCTCCAGCATGGCCGGTTTGGCGGTGGGTCAGTCATGGTGTGGGGTGGCATTTCTTTGGGGGGCCGCACAGCCCTCCATGTGCTCGCCAGAGGTAGCCTGACTGCCATTAGGTACCGAGATGAGATCCTCAGACCCCTTGTGAGACCATATGCTGGTGCGGTTGGCCCTGGGTTCCTTCTAATGCAAGACAATGCTAGACCTCATGTGGCTGGAGTGTGTCAGCAGTTCCTGCAAGAGAAAGGCATTGATGCTATGGACTGGCCCGCCCGTTCCCCAGACCTGAATCCAATTGAGCACATCTCTGACATCACGTCTCGCTCCATCCACCAACGCCACATTGCACCACAGACTGTCCAGGAGTTGGCGGATGCTTTAGTCCAGGTCTGGGAGGAGATCCCTCAGGAGACCATCTGCCACCTCATCAGGAGCATGCCCAGGTGTTGTAGGGAGGTTATACTGGCACGTGGAGGCCACACACACTACTGAGCCTCATTTTGACTTGCTTTAAGGACATTACATCAAAGTTGGATCAGCCTGTAGTGTGGTTTTCCACTTTAATTTTGAGTGTGACTCCAAATCCAGACCTCCATGGGTTGATAAATTGGATTTCCATTGATTATTTTTGTTTGATTTTGTTGTCAGCACATTCAACTATGTAAAGAAAAAACTATTTAATAAGATTATTTCTTTCATTCAGATCTAGGATGTGTTGTTTAAGTGTTCGCTTTATTTTTTTGAGCAGTATATTAACACATATGCATTAATGAAGGTTACACTGGTTCCCAAATAGACCCAAAAAGTGCCCTTTGTTAAGGTTTTATTTCCCAGTTCCTCATCCAACAGTTAATGCACTCAGACATTGTCATTTTTTTGCAGTTGCACAAATAGATAACCTTACAAGGAAACGCAGACAGAATCGAACAGCAAAACCTACAAAATATTTTGTCGGAAAAGACAAAAAATTCACTGGTTAAATTAACACATATGCATTAATCAAGGTTACATTGGTTATAGCCTAGAAATAAATATTGTTTAGAACATCTCTCTAACATCACTGAGTTCTATCAGCCTACTGTTTTCCATCCTGCTGCTTGGCCCGTCTTCTCTCTGTGTGGGCTGTCGGGGGGTTGCAGGGACTGTAGAGGCTGCAGCACCGGGCGGTTCAGGGAACATCGAGCAGATTATTTGAGAATGTAATTTAGATATCTTGTCAAAATTAAGGTTGTCAAGGGTGATCACTCTATCTTCCACCTCAGGATGGGTGGTGCTGCTGCTACTATCTTCCACCTCAGGATGGGCGGTGCTGCTGCTACTATCTTCCACCTCAGGATGGGTGGTGCTGCTGCTACTATCTTCCACCTCAGGACGGGTGGTGCAGCTGCTTGCCCCGCCTCCTCCCTGTGTGGTGGGGGTTGTAGAGGTTGCCCCGCCTCCTCCCTGTGTGGTGGGGGTTGTAGAGGTTGCCCCGCCTCCTCCCTGTGTGGTGGGGGTTGTAGAGGTTGCCCCGCCTCCTCCCTGTGTGGTGGGGGTTGTAGAGGTTGCCCCGCTTCCTCCCTGTGTGGTGGGGGTTGTAGAGGTTGCCCAGCCTCCTCCTGTGTGGTGGGGGTTGTAGAGGTTGCCCCGCCTCCTCCCTGTGTGGTGGGGGTTGTAGAGGTTGCCCCGCCTCCTCCCTGTGTGGTGGGGGTTGTAGAGGTTGCCCCGCCTCCTCCCTGTGTGGTGGGGGTTGTAGAGGTTGCCCCGCCTCCTCCCTGTGTGGTGGGGGTTGTAGAGGTTGCCCCGCCTCCTCCCTGTGTGGTGGGGGTTGTAGATGTTGGCCTGTCTCCTCCCTGTGTGGTGGGGGTTGTAGAGGTTGCCCCACCTCCTCCCTGTGTGGTGGGGGTTGTAGAGGTTGCCCTGTCTCCTCCCTGTGTGGTGGGGGTTGTAGAGGTTGCCCCGCCTCCTCCCTGTGTGGTGGGGGTTGTAGATGTTGGCCTGTCTCCTCCCTGTGTGGTGGGGGTTGTAGAGGTTGCCCTGTCTCCTCCCTGTGTGGTGGGGGTTGGAGGGGCTGCAGTCGAAGAGGGCTGTAATAGTTCTCTGATTTTAAGAACTACACGCTCCTTAGCTGTTCTCTTTAAGTCTTTTTCAATAAGAATGTCTATCTCTTCCTTAATATTCTCCTCATAAAGATCCATGTGATAAGCTTTGATTGTACTGTCCACCACGCAATCGTTAATGTTCTCATTTGTTGTACGTTTTCTGCAGATAACAGAACAGATTTTACTCCAAGGTGTTGCAGTCAGAATAAAAGTCGCAATAAGCAGACCCAGAACCAGTCCCAAGCCATAAACCTGAAACAAAATGTGTTTTCATGTTAAAGGTAATCTATTATTTAGACCAAACTATACTCGTGTCCATCCCCCCAAATACTCTTGACCCCCCCCCAATACTCTAATCCCCCCCTAAATACTCTGCCTCCCCCTCCCCAATACTCTAGTCTCCACCCCCCATCATTACTCTGGGCTCCATCCCCCCCTGAATATTCTGGTCTCAACCCCCTACACCCTCCCAATACTCTGATCTCCACCCCCCCCCCCCCCCCTCAATACTCTGGTCTTCACCCCCCTCAATACTCTGGGCAGCGTCCAATATGTTTTTATGTTCTGAAACGTTCAATTGACGGGAAACAGCATTGTACTGAACGTGCAGTTGAAAATCTTGGAGGGTTGGGTTGTGTCTGGGGGAACGCTGGCAGCATGGCCACCGCCCTTTAAATACGTCACTCATTGCTTCAAGCAACTCCTCGCCACACCCACCAAAAGGGAGCAAACATTCCTTAAAGTCTGGACTGATCTGATCAAGAATGTAAACATGTGGAAATGTGTTCAGTACTAGTCGTTCCGCAATGTAGCAAACGTTCAAGCAAATTGAAAACACCACTGGTATCCACCCCCCCCCCCCTCAATTCTCTGGGGAATTTTTATAAATTACAAGTAAATAATGAAAGTTACTCACCACGGACTCCCTTTTGAAATTAGTTTCGTGTTGCTTTTCTACATCCTCTTGGGAGGGTGTGGTGTTGTTCCTGCAGGGACGCGTTGCTCTTTGATAGCACACGTACCAGTCCCCATCAAAAAGCACAGACACAACCCACAGAAACCCTATAGCAGTCGCCTTAATGAGGCTTGACAACAGTCTTCCCCACAAATTATAGCTACATCTGCATGTAATTCACAAGACTCGTTGAAACTCTCCATCCATCCAGAGAATCAAGAAAAACAATATCAGAGCTGGCAACACCATGTAGACGGTACAATGGTTATAGGTAACCTCTATATTCACACCATGTAGACGGTACAATGGTTATAGGTAACCTCTGGTTTAACACCATGTAGAGGGTACAATGGTTATAGGTAACCTCTGGTTTAACACCGTGTTTACATAAGCATTTTAAGTGCTCATCAAACACAACCTGGTAAAGAAAAAGAACAAAGAAGGTCATGTAAAAACTGCCTGTTCTTCTCACTTGTGAGATCAGAATGTCAAATGCTGGTTTGTAGTGCTCCATGTTTCACCTTATTATAACCTATCAGTATCAGAGTTTCTACAGCGTCTCCTGACTACCGTCCTGTCTACTTTCCTCTCCCCAGATGAACAGAGTGATGATGTTAGTTGCTGGTAGACCTCTACCAGTCTGGTTATACCTCTGCTAAACACACCTCAGCTGCAGCTCCATCCTGTTGTTTTACATAGTCTGTGGTTTTGTCTGACAAGATGGTAAAGATAGTAAATGTTAGAGTGTACACCTTGCACTTTACTGATGAAGAAGTTGTTCAATAAGAAAATTATGCCTTTAATTTCAGAGAGACTTGAACAGCATAAACATGTTCAATAATCTGGTCTCCACCCCCCTCAATACTCTGGGGACTTTTAATAATCAATAACAAGTAAAAGGTACTCACCATAGACTCCCTTTTGAAATGAGTTTCAAGTTGAGTTTTGAGTTCCTCTTGGGAGGGGGTGGTATCAGTGTTGTTCATTCAGTGAAACTCTGTTCTTATACAGCACACGTACCCGTCTCCATCAATGAGCACAGACACAATCCACAGCAGCCGTCTTAATGAGGATGGCCAACATTCTTCGCCACAAATTACATCTGCATGTAATTCTCAAGACTCGTTGAAACTCTCCGTCCGGAGATTCAAGAGAAACAAGATCAGAGTTGGAAACACCATGTAGAAGATACACTGGTTATAGGTAACCTCTGGATTAACAAAATGTTCACAAGAGCATTTTAAATGGTGTCGTGTCTTCGGCTATGCCGGATTAAGTGATATGACATGCTATTCTATAAAATCCTTTCTCTGTAATTAATATTACCTGATTGAGCTAATCATGTAAATGTAATTAACTAGAAAGTCGGGGCACCACGGAATAACGTTTATAGAGCTGTTATCTTCCGAATAAACTCTTAAAGACCTAGTAATATTTTACATCAATAGCAGTCCACATTAATCGTCACCTTATTTTCAGTCTCATAGGAAAGTTGCAAATTCTTGGTTATCTTCACGTTCCCTGGCTAACAAGTTGAATCAGCAATACAAAATTGGGTTTAATTATTTATTTATTAACTACCTAACTAATCACACAGAATTACATATACACATAATATAAATTATGTCATACAGAAAACGTCCCTTGTGAACGGAACCTGTATGAGGCTTGTTGCACAAAGAAAGGGGTTGGGCTTGAATGAAAGAGCGGGAAGACTGAGGAACAAAGACTGCAGCTATGCTATCGTAAATACAGTATCTTATGCATTCTAAATTACCGCCCATTTGGAAAAGGAAAATGCAACAAATATTTACTCTGAGCTGCGCTTCGGTAGGTTGGTCGTAGATGCTGGCTGTGTTGGCCAACAGAGATCTTCCTGTCCTCGGAAGAATGTCACTGGTGATAAATTGGATACGTTGTAGTATCGTCGTTGTGTGTTAGGCTGGATATGTCGTCCGTCCTTACCTAGCCCACATTTACAGCGGCCGCTGCTAACTCAACGACAAGGAAGTATCACTTCTGTAGTGAATAAGAGTTCAAAGTTCATACCATTCACAACCAAAGCTCACGCTGAGGTTGGCTTAGTTCTGTACTTGACAGGTTAGTCCTTTTAACGCAGAGGCTGCAGACCTCACGTACCCGGAAAAGGCTGGTTACATTTTCGTCAAGGGCTATATAGTGGAGGGAGAGAAGGGTGTGTTTCATAGTTTATAACCCATGTCTCTTCACAGGGGTGGGCCACTGATTGAGAAGGGCTCTTTCCTTATGAAAACCCAATTCTCTCAATTGGAAGCTAAAATTACATTTAATCTCCTAACAAACAGTTTCAATATCAAACATTTAAATTGCACAACAATTCCATGTGAATCTGATAACTAGAATGTGTAGACTTTCCCAGGTACAGTTTATGTCGTCATGTCATCAGTCA
Organism: Salmo trutta; assembly: GCF_901001165.1. Classification (NCBI taxonomy): domain Eukaryota; kingdom Metazoa; phylum Chordata; class Actinopteri; order Salmoniformes; family Salmonidae; genus Salmo; species Salmo trutta. The sequence continues at coordinate 41,379,788 of NC_042965.1, read as the reverse complement.
TAATGTCTCAGATGACAAACGAACTGACATCCATACTCATTAAGTACCTGGTATATTTCCAACTGGTTCTATTACCGAAATATGGTTCCTTTCCCCCACTCGTTTGATGTTCCCAGACTCTCTATGTTTAAGAAAGCTATTTGAGAGTCCTTCAGTAGGGTCAGAGAGAGAGGGGAAGGGAGAAAGGTATTTATGGGGGTCATAAACCTTACCCACAGGCCAACGTCATGACAGTGGTCATCAAACACAACATTGTGAAGAAAAAGAACAAAGAAAGTCACGTAAAAAGTGGCTGTATTTCTCACTTGTGAGATCAGAATGTCAGAATGTATCAGATTTGCATTTTATTTATTTATTTTAATTATTTCTGTCTGTATTTCTTCATCCAATATGATAATGAGTTGGGTGTCAAGCAAATGTTTGTGGGTGGTATCTAACACACCATTGGTTGATCAATGCCACGGCACGTTGCTTGATTGCATTTGCCAAGGCTGCATTCAGTATGACAGAATGGTGTTCGACGTTTGAAGGTCATGTTTCACAATGGCATCACCCAAACAATAATGTGTAGTGTATATACTATGTGTCAATATGATGTCCCAAAAACGTGACATTGGAAATTTGAGATAAAAATCAATGATATGCTGCTGTGCCACACACCACCATAAAAACACCCAAAAAGTACAGATGGAACATTGTCCTTGCTTGAAGTAGAAACAGGTGCACCTTTTTGGAACACTGGGCAAGTGACTACCAGGTGGCTGTGTTACGATTTGGTTGGTTTTGACAATAAGGCACCGGACTACAACCATATAGTTTTGAACCTAGAAGAAGACCGAGAAACGAAATAGATCATCTACAGCTTAGCAACAGCTAGTTTAGCAACTGCTAGCTTAGCAACTGCTATCTATGAGTAAATATTGATGAACTTCTGGAAGAGCTACAGAAGGAAATTTAACATGACGTGAGGATGTTAAGTGAGGATGGATTAACTGCTGTGGCAGGTGAGAGTTTGAGTCTAGTCCTGATGGTGATAAAAATGTTTCTGGCCCAGTAGGAGTGAGATTTTTGGACAGAATGGATATTTGCTTTTTGGCTGATCCATATGGGGTGCCAGGTTGGAGAAGAGGTTGGGGACTGTTGAGTCGGTGAAAGTGACTTGAAGTGGAATCGAGATAATTTTTTGTGTTTCTGATGTCTGCATCGCACCAAAATGGTGGGCGTTTTTGTGCGACGCAGACATCAGAAACACACGCAGACCCGGTGATGAAACAGACAAGAAATTGTCTGTACAATTGAGTTTTGATGCAGAGTTTTTACCAGATAAAGTAAAATTAGGATGTTAGTTATCCTGTGAAAGCTTTTGTCACAAACCCATTACTGTAACGTCCCGACCAGCAGATGGAGCTATTGTATTAGTTTTGGGGTCAGGATGTGGCAATTTTGTGTGTGTGAATGTTTGTGTTTGTGATTGGGACTTCCAATTGAAGACAGGTGTGTTGAGTTGCCTTTGATTGGGAGTCCTATATAGGTGTGTGTGTTTTTCTTTGGGGCTGTGGGTAGTTGTTTTTGCACTGCGTTTAACCTCTCTGGCGCATGTGGGACGAATTCGTCCCACCTACGTAACAGCCACTTCAATCCAGTGGCGCGATTTTTGAATCGTTTGAAATACTATTACTTCAATTTCTCAAACATATGACTATTTTACAGATATTTAAAGACAAGAATCTCATTAATCTAACCACACTGTCCGATTTCAAAAAGGCTTTACAACGAAAGCAAAACATTAGATTATGTCAGGAGAGTGCCCAGCCAGAAATAATCAGACACCCATTTTTCAAGCTAGCATATCATGTCACATAAACCCAAACCACAGCTAAATGCAGCACTAACCTTTTATGATCTTCATCAGATGACACACCTAGGACATTATGTTATACAATACATGCATGTCTGTTCAATCAAGTTCATATTTATATCAAAAACCAGCTTTTTACATTAGCATGTGACGTTCAGAACTAGCATACCCCCCGCAAACTTCCGGGGAATTTACTAACAGTTTGCTAAATTACTCACGATAAACATTCACAAAAAGCATAACAATTATTTTAAGAATTATAGATACATTACTCCTCTATGCACTCGATATGTCAGATTTTAAAATAGCTTTTCGGATGAAGCACATTTTGCAATATTCTAAGTACATAGCCCAGCCATCACGGGCTAGCTATTTAGACACCCGGCAAGATTAGCCTTCACCAAAATCACATTTCCTATAAGAAAAATGTTATTACCTTTCCTGTTCTTCGTCAGAATACACTCCCAGGACTTCTACTTCAATAACAAATGTAGGTTTGGTCCCAAATAATCCATCGTTATGTTCCATCAGCCACGTTTTGTTCATGCGTTCTAGACACTATCAGAATACTAAATCACGGTCACGAGTATGGCGCATGGCGTGACAAAAAAATTCTAAATACTCCATTACCGTACTTCGAAGCATGTCAACCGCTGTTTAAAACCAATTTTTATGCCATTTATCTCGTAGAAAAGCGATAATATTCCGACCGGGAATCTGCAATGAGCCTAAACAGCCGAATGAAATTTCTCCACGGGGGCGAATCGTGCATGCGCCTCATTCAATGACCCTCTGATCGGCCACTTACCAAAGGCGATAATCTGTTTCAGCCAGAGGCCGCCTCGTCATCGTTCAGGTTTTTCCCGGGTTCTGAGAGCCTATTGGAGCCCGAGGAATTGTCACGTTACAGCTAAGATCCTTACTCTTCAATAAACAGATGCAAGACGCACGACTCCTTGTCAGACAGGCCACTTCCTGCATGAAACCTTGTCAGGTTTTTGCCTGCCATAGGAGTTCAGTTATACTCACAGACACCATTCAAACAGTTTTAGAAACTTTAGGGTGTTTTCTATCCAAACCTGAACAATAATATGCATATTCTAGCTTCTGAGTTGGTGTAGGAGGCAGTTAGAAATGGGCACATATTTTTTCCAAAATTCTCAATACTGCCCCCTATCCCAAACAGGTTAATACCCTGCAGAACTGTTGCACTGTCGTGAGTATCTCTTATTGATTTGTCAAGTGGATGCTTTACTCCTTTTTCTTTGAAATTAAAATATGAGTATCCATATTCCCGCTGCGTCTTGGTCCTCTTCTCTCCACTACGAATCTTGTGACAATTACAATGTTTTAGGTGCCAATATAAAGGTTAAGTGGCAGCAGTGTGTAGGAGGAAGATTCCAAGATTTGAGAAGTGTGCAGGAGGACATGAGACAAATTAATGTGTAGTATCGGTGGAAAAGTTCTGTGTGTAAACTGAGAGAAAAGGCAGGTTGAGCTTGCCAGGATCAGAGTAGTGCAGAAGGTGTCATATGCTGAAGCAGTGAAGAAAGTAGAGTAAGATGGGTCCAGGGTCAGGGATCCTAAGATCATCATCCATCTTTGAATCAGTTTGTCTAACAGTTACAAAATCACAGGCTTTCTAAGCTAGCAGCTAACTAACAGTCAGATACGGAGGAGCATGATGTTGTCCTGATGGAATAAGAATTCAATGTGAAGCTAGCCACAATAGGAATTAGCCACAATAGTGGAATTTGATGCTCACCTTAGTAATTGTTAGTGAGATGAGACATGGTGCCATAATATAATTAATGGCTTAGCTATGAATCCACAGGTATGCCATGTAGTTTGTCACAGCCGTCATCACAAAATGGCATGCATACTGTATTGTTGTCATCTAAAGACATACATAATGAAAGAGGCAAACTGATGCATGAATCCTAAAAAACATTTTCTTTCGATAATATCTGCAGGTTTGTCATGTGATTTCTTGGAGCCTGGTGGAGATGGATAGAAACAAACTACAAGACATCCAGGTTGAGGCTTGCTGCTAGCAAGAACATAGGGAACACAGTGTCAGTAAGTCATGATACTGCTTGATATTGTTAATTGTATATATACAGTGCATTCGGAAAGTATTCAGACCCGTTGAATTTTTCCACATTTTGGTACATTACCGCCTTTATTCTAAAATTGATTAAATTATTTTTCCCCTCATTAATATACACACAATACCCCATAATGACAAAGCAAAAACAGGTGTTCTAGAAATGTTTGCAAAAAACAATAACAAAAAAAACCAGAAATACCTTGTTGTGTCTAGGAACATATCTGGGGAAGGATAACACAAAATTCCAGCAGCATTGAAGGTCACCAAGAATGAAGTGGCCTCCATCATTCTTAAATGGAAGAAGTTTGGAACCACTAAGACTCTTCCTAGAGCTGGCCGCCCGGCCAAACTGAGCAATCGGGGGAGAAGGGCCTTGGTCAGGGAGGTGACCAAGAACCCAATGGTCACTTTGACAGAGCTCCAGATTTCCTCTGTGGGAACAAGAAGGACAACCATCTCTGCAGCATTCCACCAATCAGGCCACTATGGTAGGGAGGCCAGAAGGAAGCCACTCCTCAGTAAAAGGCACATGACAGCCTGCTTGGAATTTGCCAAAAGGCACCTAAAAGAATCTCAGACCATAAGAAACAAGATTCTCTTGTCTGATGAAACCAAGATTGAACTATTTGGCCTGAATGCCAAGCCTCATGTCTGTAGGAAACCTGCCGCCATCCCTACGGTGAAGTATGACGGTGGCAGCATCATGCTGTGGGGACGTTTTTCAGCGGCAGGGACTGGAAGACTAGTCAGGATGGAGGGAAAGATGAACAGAGAGAAGTACAGAGAGATCCTTGATGAAAACCTGCTCCAGTGTGCTCAGGACCTCAGACTGGGGTGAAGGTTCACCTTCCAACAGTATAACAACCCTAAGCACACAGCCAATACAATGCAGAAGTGGCTTCGGGACAAGTCGCTGAATGTCCTTGAGTGGCCCAGCCAGAGCCTGGACTTGAACCCGATCGAACATGTCTGGAAAGACCTGAAAATAGCTGTGCAGCGACGCTCCCCATCTAACCTGACATAGCTTGAGATGATCTGCAGAGAAGAATGAGATAAACACCCCAAATACAGGTGTGCCCAAGCTTGTAGAGTCATACACAAGAAGAAGGTTGTAATCTCTGCCTAAGGTGCTTCAACAAAGTACAGAGTAAAGGGTCTAAATACTTATGTAAAGGTGATATTTCTGTAAAAAAAAAAAATCATACATATACACAGTCGTGGCCAAAAGTTTTGAGAATCACACAAATATTAATTTCCACAACGTTTGATGCTTCAGTGTCTTTAGATATTTTTGTCAGATGTTACTATGGAATACTGAAGTATAATTACAAGCATTTCATAAGTGTCAAAGGGTTTTATTGACAATTACATGAAGTTGATGGAAAGAGTCAATATTTGCAGTGTTGACCCTTCTTTTTCAAGACCTCTGCAATCCGCCCTGGCATGCTGTCAATTAACTTCTGGGCCACATCCTGACTGATGGCAGCCAATTCTTGCATAATCAATGCTTGGAGTTTTGTCAGAATTTGTGTGTTTTTGTTTGTCCACCCACCTCTTGAGGATTTACCACAATTTCTCAATGGGATTAAGGTCTGGGGAGTTTCCTGGCCATGGACCCAAAATATTGATGTTTTGTTCAACGAGCCACTTAATTATCACCTTTGCCTTATGGCAAGGTGCTCCATCATGCTGGAAAAGGCACTGTTCGTCACCAAACTGTTCCTGGATTGTTGGGAGAAGTTGCTCTCGGAAAATGTGTTGGTACCATTCTTTATTCATGGCTGTGTTCTTAGGCAAAATTGTGAGTCAGCCCACTCCCTTGGCTGAGAAGCAACCCCACACATGAATGGTCTCAGGATGCTTTACTGTTGGCATGATACAGGACTGATGGTAGCGCTCACCTTGTCTTCTCCGGACAAGTTTTTTTCCGGATGCCCAAAACAATCGGAAAGGTGATTCATCAGAGAAAATGACTTTACCCCAGTCCTCAGCAGTCCAATCCCTGTACCTTTTGCAGAATATCAGTCTGTCCCTGATGTTTTTCCTGGAGAGAAGTGGCTTCTTTGCTGCCCTTCTTGACACCAGGCCATCCTCCAAAAGTCTTCGCCTCACTGTGCTTGCAGATGCACTCACCCCTGCCTGCTGCCATACATGAGCAAGCTCTGTACTGGTGGTGCCCCGATCTCGCAGCTGAATCAACTTTAGGAGACGGTCCTGGCGCTTGCTGGACTTTCTTGGGCCCCCTGAAGCCTTCTTCACAACAACTGAACCGCTCTCCTTGAAGTTGTTGATGATCCGATAAATGGTTGATTTAGTTAAAATCTTACTGGCAGCAATATCCTTGCCTGTGACGCCCTTTTTGTGCAAAGCAATGATGACGGCACGTGTTTCCTTGCAGGTAACCATGCTTAACAGAAGAAGAACAATGATTCCAAGCACCACCCTCCCTTTGAAGCTTCCAGTCTGTTATTCTAACTCAATCAGCATCACAGAGTGATCTCCAGCCTTGTCCTAGTCAACACTCACACCTGTGTTAACGGGAGAATCACTGACATGATGTCAGCTGGTCCTTTTGTGGCAGGGCTCAAATGCAGTGGAAATGTTTTTGGGGGATTCAGTTCATTTGCATGGCAAAGAGGGACTTTGCAATTAATTGCAGTTCATCTGATCACTCTTCATAACATTCTGGAGTATATGCAAATTGCCATCATACAAACTGAAGCAGCAGACTTCTCAAAACTTTTGGCTACGACTGTATATATACACAAGTATGTGGACACCCCTTCAAATTAGTAGATTTCGTTATTTCAGCCACACCCATTGTTGTTAGGTGAATTGTAAATTTTGCAGACGTCACAACACAAGTAGGCCTGATTCCCAACAATGACGAGACCGCAGTGGTGAGGTGGAAATTTTCGACATATACATAACTAACAATCTGAAATGGTCCACCCACACAGACAGTGTGGTGAAGAAGGTGCAACAGTGTCTCTTCAACCCTCACAAACTTTTACAGATGCACAATTGAGAGCATGCTGTTGGGCTGTATCACCGCCTGGTATGGCAACTGCACCGCCCGCAACAGCAGGGCTCTCCAGAGGGTGGTGCGGTCTGTCCAACGCATCACCGGGGGCAAACTACCTGCCCTCCAGGACACCTACACAACCCGATGTCACAGGAAGGCCAAAAAGATCATCAAGGACAACAACCACCCAAGCCACTGCCTGTTCACACCGCTACCATCCAGAAGGCGAGGTCAGTACAGGTGCGTCAAAGCAGGGACCGAGAGACTGAAAAACAGCTTCTATCTCAAGGCCATCAAACTGTTAAACAGCCATCACTAACATTGTGTGGCTGCTGCCAACATACTGACTCAACTCCAGCCACTTTAATAATGGAAAAATTGATGTAATAAATGTATTACTAGCCACTTTAAACAATGCCACTTCATATAATGTTTACATACCCTACATTACTCATCTCATATGTATATACTGTACTCTATACCATACACTGCATCTTGCCTATGCCGTTCGGCCATCACTCATTTATATATTTTTATGTACATATTCTTATTCATTCCTTTACACTTGTGTATATAAGGTAATTGTTGTGAAATTGTTAGGTTTACTCGATGGATATTACTGCGTTGTGGGAACTAGAAGCACAAGCATTTCCCTATACTCGCATTAACATCTGCTAACCGTGTGTATGTGACCAATAAAATTTGATTTGATCAGAACATTTTGCTAGCAAGTTATACAAGTGAATTTTGCTCTTCACTTGCATAGTAGCCTGCAAGTGAAGTACAAAAAATAAAATATAAAAAAATAAAATAAAAATGCATGAAATGAAATGTATGAAATGTATGCATTCACTACTGTAAGTCGCTCTGGATAAGAGCGTCTGCTAAATGACTAAAATGTAAATGTAAATGCTTAGTAGCCTTGCCTATTCCCAACCAAACGCTGTAACTTGTCTGATAATCAATCAATATGATTTGCTTTCACAGAATCTGTCTGTATAATATTTGGTTAATTGATCTGTGGCTGGACAAGTGGTAGCTAATTTATTTGTTTGCTCATATATCCCTGATCAGAAACATTTAGCATGTAATAATGAAGTCTAAATCAAGAGTATTATTTATCTATTGACTCATGTAGTAGCCTTATATAGCCTTATATAGAGCCGAGTGTAATGCCCTGGCCATAGAGAGGTTTTTTTTTATCTTTATTTTGGTTAGGCCAGGGTGTTACATTGGGTGGGCGTTCTATGTTCTTTTTCTAGGTTTTTTGTATTTCTTTGTTTTGGTCCGTGTGTGGCTCCCAATCAGGCACAGCTGAAGTTCGTTGTTCTTGATTGGGAGTCACACATAAGGAGCATGTTTTTCCTTTGGGTTTTGTGGGTAATTGTATTTTGTTAGTGTGTTTTCCTAACAGAACTGTTTCTGGTCGTTTTTGTTTCGTTTTGTATAGTGTTCGTTCAGTCAATTAAAACCTCTAATGATGAACACATCCTCCACTGCGTATTGGTCCACCTTTTCCGACGATGACTTCTCTGTTTCATCTGACGACGAAGACAGCCGTTACATGGAGGCTGTTTTCCTGTTGTCCCAATCCCACTGAAACCCAAAATCCTCACTCCTGTCTCGCATAAAAATACCTAACTTTATTCTGTAATCCATAGGTGGCATTATCAAAGCACGTCTCGCCTATGCATGCCAAAATACCGCTATAACATTTCCCCCGCTTCTCTGCGCTGTCTCCTATTGCTCCCCATATGAGAGCTTCGGTAGATAATGTGTGATCAGCAAATGCTATGAGATTAGATATGGTATATATTTTTTAAAAGAGTTGGTCCCCTTTAAGATACCTTGATATTTAAACAATTTCCTCTCTTCATCTCCCCGTTATTCATAAGCTGATCTGCTATTTCTATAATCATCAACTCGATTTTGCCAAATTGGTGATATTCTGGCAATTTGGTGATTTACCTTTTGTTTTACTGCGGTGACAAACGCTATAACCTACAAGGGGCGCGCTCTCTGCATCCTGAGCGTGCTCTTTGTCAAGATAGCCTAGCCTACTTTTCCCCGGTATTGAAATTTGGTAGATTTTTGGAAAAATATGAATCCCTACCATATTCCTTCAATAGTGAACTACTTTTGACCAGGGTCGTTGAGATCCCATGGAGTTTTCTATTCTAAATTCCCTGTGTCAATAACAGATCAGTTTGACAAGTTTGGTCAATAGTTTTCTAGTGAAACAACGACACAACATGATGACAGGTGTGGAACTAACGTGTGTGTAGAGGAGACTAAAGATGATGTCATAAGGAAAACAGGTCTTACCTATGTTGATGATCTCATAGCCCTCCTCCTCTCTCTGATACATTCTCTCTGTCTTTTTGAGGTTCCTCTTCTCCCACTTCTTATTCACCCAGTGCTCTCCTTCTGATACTTTTATTGGCTGGGGAGAGGTCCTCCTTGTCGTCCTCCTTCTCTTCAGGGTTCTTCTCCTCCTCTTCAGGCTTCTCTAACTCACCCCTCTTGTACTTCTCATCCCTTCTTTCCTCTTCTGCCATCTCCTGCCTCTTTTTTGCCTCTGTCATCTTCTCTCTTCCTCTGATTAAAGCTATGTGGCCTTCAATGGCTCTCTTTCTCTCCTCCTCTCTCTCTTCCTGCTTCACCTCTCCTCCTCTCTAAGTCTGTCAGTTTCTTTATGTTTTGCAATTTTGATCTGTTGTTTTTTAATCCTGGTCTTCTTGTTGTCGTACCCTCTTCGATCTGTAGTTTTTTTATCCTGCTCTTCTTGTCGTCGTACCCTCTCCAGGTGTCTGTCCATTGCTAACAGTCTTTCCTGCTTCTTCCTCCTGATTTGTTGTTGTTGTTCTTCTATCTGTTCTCTTTCCCCCTTCAATATTTCTAGCCTCTTCTCTTCATGCATATTGAGCTGTTCCAATGCCTCTGCTTGTAAATCTTCTATTTTAATTCCATCATTCTCCATGCTTACTGTCTTCTGTTTTACTTCATCTCCCTCAGAAAGTGACAAAGAGAGAGATGGTGAGTGACAAAGATAGACCTCTCTGTCCCTCTCTAGCTGTACCTCCTCTCATTCTCTTTCCTCCTCCTCTTCTTCCTCCGTCAGTTTCTGCTTTTCTTTTCTCTTCCTTTCTGTCGCTCAATTTCAAACTGTTCTCTGGTCCTCCTCTCTTCTTCTCACTTCCTCCATCTCTCCTCTTGAAATTTGTATTTCTTCTATCTATCTCTGTCTCTTATTCTAAGGGCGTTTGCCAGCAGTAGGTTCGGCAGCAGCTAGAATGCCGGCGACGCCCAATGCCTGAGCTGCACAGGAGGGGGAGCCAAAGCGAAGGCTGGTGTGACTTCTGGCTCTGTCTCTGTTTCGATCTCCCTCTCCTTCCTCCTTCTCCTTCCTTCCAACATTAATTGGTGCATCAGACTTATGCAGTGCGTCTTGAGTTTTGTCATCAGCTGGACAACTGTGTCCCCTTTCCTCAGCGGAGGGAGACAGAGCTGAGGGACAGTGAGTCTCACCTCTGCTCCCTCCCTCCCCTCAGACTGACCATCAGATGCAGGCCATCAGTTCAGTAAAAAGGTAAAAGGTAATTATTATGCTCACTCAGCTGTGCCTCACAAGTAATACAACAAATTATCTATTACCAATGTGATCATAGACCTACATTTGTTAAATATACTTTCTAATTAGTCTGAGAATAACAACATGTGCAGGGAAATTCAAGCACAGCCAATATGCAGTGATAATGTATTGGGCCAATAGCCTACAGAACAAACCTCATTGCTACAGAGCGGTTTTTAATTGGTTAATGTAGCATAGGCTTACGTAATTTAAGTAATGTTTAAAAACAATCTGAGCGGTAGATCTCGGCTTGCAAATTGACTCAAAGTGATATTGACTCAGAAAAGGTTGGTGACCACTGTTCTATGTCAATTTGTCTCTGTCTTTCCATCACTTTCTTTCTTTCTTTCCTCTTCTTGCGCTATCTCCACCTCTTTCCATCTTGCATCTTTCCTGTGTCTTGTTCTCAATCTCTGCCTTCTCCTCTATTTTTATTTGTATTTTTTATTTCACCTTTATTTAACCAGGTAGGCAAGTTGAGAACAAGTTCTCATTTACAATTGCGACCTGGCCAAGATAAAGCAAAGCAGTTCGACACATACAACAACACAGAGTTACACATGGAGTAAAACAAACTTACAGTCAATAATACAGTAGAAAAATAAGTCTACATACAATGTGAGCAAATGAGGTGAGATAAGGGAGGTAAAGGTAAAAAAGGCCATGGTGGCAAAGTAAATACAATATAGTTGTCACGACTCCTACCGAAGGTAGCTCCCCTTGAGGCTCGGGTGGTGCTCAGCTGTCGTCGTCACCGGCCTACTAGCTGCCACTGATTCCCTTTTCCCCCCTCTCTGTTTATTGTTTGCACCTGTTTTGTGTTGGGCTGATTAGCTGGGTTATTGTAGCCAGTAGGCCTGCCTGCTCTGTGTGCGGGTTTGTTTTGTGTATTTTGCTTCTGTGCACGCTCGCGTTTGAGGTGCTTGAACGTGGGTTTCCTCGGACTGTTTCAGTCCCCAGTGTTTGGGGCACTTTGTTTTTGTGTGCGCCCTGTATCTCTGTGGGGTGACTTGTGTTCGCCGTTGTGTAACATTAAAGCACTACCCTGTACTCTCTGCTTCCTGCGCCTGACTTCGCACCCACTACGCCCAGAGCCTTACAATAGCAAGTAAAACACTGGAATGGTAGATTTGTAGTGGAAGAAAGTGCAAAGTAGAAATATAAATAATGGGGTGCAAAGGAGCAAAATAAATAAATAAATACAGTAGGAAAGAGGGAGTTGTTTGGGCTAAATTATAGATGGGCTATGTACAGGTGCAGTGATCAGGTGCAGTGAGCTGCTCTGACAGCTGGTGATTAAAGCTAGTGAGGGAGATAAGTGTTTCGAGTTTCAGAGATTTTTGTAGTTCGTTCCAGTCATTGGCAGCAGAGAACTGGAAGGAAAGGTGGCCAAAGGAGGAATTGGCTTTGGGGGTGACCAGAGAGATATACCTGCTGGAGCGCGTGCTACAGGTGGGTGCTGCTATGGTGACCAGTGAGCTGAGATAAGGGGGGACTTTACCTAGCAGGGTCTTGTAGATGACCTGGAGCCAGTGGGTTTGGCAACGAGTATGAAGCGAGGGCCAGCCAACGAGAGCATACAGGTCGCAGTGGTGGGCTGTATATGGGGCTTTGGTGACAAAACGGATGGATAGACTGCATCCAGTTTATTGAGTAGGGTATTGGAGGCTATTTTGTAAATGACATCGCCGAAGTCGAGGATCGGTAGGATGGTCAGTTTTACGAGGGTATGCTTGGCAGCATGAGAGAAGGATGCTTTGTTGCGAAATAGGAAGCCAATTCTAGATTTAACTTTGGATTGGAGATGTTTAACGTGAGTCTGGAAGGAGAGCTTACAGTCTAACCAGACACCTAGGTATTTGTAGTTGTCCACATATTCTATATATATATATATATGGGATGCAGGCAAATACCTTTCACTGAGCTGTGTAAGGACAGACTGACAGGGTGCACTATCCTTCTGACCCTATGTAACCAGCTCCCATCTACTATCCTTCTGACCCTATGTAACCAGCTCCCATCTACTATCCTTCTGACCCTATGTAACCAGCTCCCATCTACTTTTTAACTCCTCGCAAGTGTGGCTTGTTTGGAGTCTGCTGTGAAGGAATACCATAACAAGTCAACTACTTGATTGATGAAGGCATGTCATCCAGCAAAGGCAGCAGCGCAGTCATCAACTACATGCACCATTTCTTCACCGACAAAAATTCAAGACATTACAAACTTGCACAACATGATTTCACCTCCCAAGTTTAGAAGAATTGTGTTGCAAACTTGGAACTCACTTCTTCTCTGGAATTCCTCTGTTGTTTCTTTCTGTAAATGAAGAGATGCATTCATTCAGCAACAATTTATTATTCTGTGTGTCTTTCTATTCAGGCCTCTAGAACAATGCCACAACAAACTCCAACACAAACCAACATGGTTGATCAAAGTTGTGATGTCATCCTTTCCGTTTGTGATGACATCATAGCCTGGTCCCAGCTCTGTTTGTGCTGTTTAGACAATTCTAATGGACAGAGAGTTGGAAGTACAGCACAAACTGATCTTAGACCAGGCTATAATGTAGCCTATAATGTAGCCTCCAAATGTGCACATTTGTTCATGTTCTTTGCTGGTAATGAGTTATTAGCCCAGTTAAAGATCATTTCTAGTGATTGCTTCCTACAAGAGCATAAAATGTGTGGATTTCTAGAAATCTTTGAATAGCAAGTAAGGTAAAGAGCCCTGCATTTTTTTTCCAAAAGTCTAACGGAATGGAGGCCTACATTGAACACCACACACCGGCTGCTACTGTAGGCTGAATGATAGAACAGCTATTTCCATGTTAAAATGTTATAGGATGCATTTTCTCACTTGTTTTTAACGGTAGGCCAATCTGATAGGCATACATTATGATCAAATAGCCACAGTAGCCTACTTGGCCACTGTTAAAACTGTAACTTCAAGTGGGTACAGCCTCCGTGTTCACAATAAATGCCTGTGGCAGAAGTTGCACAGAATTTTTACAACTTTCAAGTTTTCGCTCAGCAGACCTGAAATCAGTGCCGAAAAAAGAGAGGGAACATTGGTGGCCAGTTATAGTGATTAGTCTCCTTAATTCTCTTCTTCTCACAAACCAGACAGTACACTGAAACCTTTAGAGGAGACTAACAGCAGTTCAGGCAGTCTACAGGAAGTCTGCTGATAGTGACCTTGATTTGACCCTATCACGCTGCAAGATCTGCTATGAATCATTCAATCATCCAAAAGTAGAAAGCGGAGAGAAATGACTGTAGATCTGATCTGACAGATACAACTAGTGTTTAGTGTTGATGATGTCATAAAGAGCCAACTGGTTGATCAGAGCCAATCAGAGCCTTCTATTCAGAATTTTCACAGAATTCTGACCTTTGTTACACCATTCTCTACATGTGGATCCACTGAAAAGGCCTCGGTCCACTGAAAAAGGTTTTGGCAATATCCTGATACAATGACTACATGTGAATCCACTGAAAAGGCCTACAGGAAATGACAAAATGAAGAGTAGGACCCCATTTACCAATGCAAATATCACCCCAATCATTGCTGGTTGTAACGTTCCTCGTATTCTCCCTCATCGGAAGATATCTCGAAATCACTGTCAGACCAATACGCAGCGGGTTGCGTGCTCCACATCATTTTATTCAAATATGATGTACACGAAAAAACAATAAACACGACAGATGGTGACAGTTTCACAGGAGAAACGAAACACAGTGCAAACTACAATTCCCCACAAACAGCGTGGGGGAAAATGAACTTAAATGAGATCCCAATCAGAGACAACTAGCGACAGCTGTCTCTGATTGGGAAGACAGAAACCAACATAGAAATACTCCCCAATAGAGCCAACACAAGGCTCCAACGCAAAACAGAAAACAAACACAGGAAAACCACCCAACATAAACCACCCTGACCCAAAACACCTGAGTTCACCCGGTCAGGGCGTGACAGTACCCCCCCCTCAACGGTGCGTACTCCCGGCGCACCAAACTTAAGTCTATTAGGGGGGGGGAATCCGGGTGGGCGCCTCACCCTCGGTGGAGGCTCTGGCCCCGGGCGTGTTCTCCCCCCCGCCTCCCCCTTAGCCCTACCCCTCTGGCCCGGACTGGACCACTGTGGAGAGGCATGCCCAGGCTCTGGAGCGGAGCCGTCGCCCGGAACAGGATTGGGCACCGGTGGACCGGACCCGGGCCGTGCCGGACTGGGAACACGCACCACTGGTTTGGTGCGGGCAGCAGGGACGGGCCGGACAGGACTGGGGACACGCACCACTGACTTGGTGCGGGGAGCAGGGACGGGCCGGACAGGACTGGGGACACGCACCACTAACCTGGTGCGGGGAGCAGGGACGGGCCGGACAGGACTGGGGACACGCACCACTAACCTGGTGCGGGGAGCAGGGACGGGCCGGACAGGACTGGGGACACGCACCACTGACTTGGTGCGGGGAGCAGGGACGGGCCGGACAGGACTGGGGACACGCACCACTAACCTGGTGCGGGGAGCAGGAACGGGCCGGACAGGACTGGGGACACGCACCACTGACTTGGTGCGGGGAGCAGGGACGGGCCGGACAGGACTGGGGACACGCACCACTAACCTGGTGCGGGGAGCAGGGACGGGCCGGACAGGACTGGGGACACGCACCACTAACCTGGTGCGGGGAGCAGGGACGGGCCGGACAGGACTGGGGACACGCACCACTAACCTGGTGCGGGGAGCAGGGACGGGCCGGACAGGACTGGGGACACGCACCACTAACCTGGTGCGGGGAGCAGGAACGGGCCGGACAGGACTGGGGACACGCACCGTGGGCTTGGTGCGGGGAGCAGGGACGGGCCAGACAGGACTGTGAACACGTATAGGTGACCTGTAGCGTGGAGCTGGTTTAGCCACTCGTCCCGGCTGGATTCCCATCTTAGCACGGCATGTGCTGGGTCTGTCCACCGGACGCACTGGGCTGTGCGGGCGCACTGGCGACACAGCGCGCAACTCCGCATACCAGGGCTCCTCCTCCAGATCTTCCCTCTGCAGGTCCTCATTCAACTGCCTCATCCTCGTCTCTTCCTCCGCCGTCATCCCCCACGAGAGCAGTGGTCTGGGCTCTTCCTCTGCCCTACCGGACCACCCCATTAGCCCCCCCCCAAAATTTTCTTGGGGCTGTTTTCCGGGCTTCCTCGACCGCCGCCTGCGACTCCGTCTACCGGCTGGCTTTTCCTCCTCGACCTGGGAGTCCGTCCGCCAGGGTCCTTTCCCCGACATGATCTCCTCCCAGGTCCAGAACTCCTTTCCCTCGCGAGCCCATCTCTCGCGCTCCTTTTCCTCCCGCTGCTTGGTCCTGGTTCGGTGGGGAATTCTGTAACGTTCCTCGTATTCTCCCTCATCGGAAGATATCTCGAAATCACTGTCAGACCAATACGCAGCGGGTTGCGTGCTCCACATCATTTTATTCAAATATGATGTACACGAAAAAACAATAAACACGACAGATGGTGACAGTTTCACAGGAGAAACGAAACACAGTGCAAACTACAATTCCCCACAAACAGCGTGGGGGAAAATGAACTTAAATGAGATCCCAATCAGAGACAACTAGCGACAGCTGTCTCTGATTGGGAAGACAGAAACCAACATAGAAATACTCCCCAATAGAGCCAACACAAGGCTCCAACGCAAAACAGAAAACAAACACAGGAAAACCACCCAACATAAACCACCCTGACCCAAAACACCTGAGTTCACCCGGTCAGGGCGTGACACTGGTTGATTTTAGTTAACTGACAGTGTTGATCCATTATTATACAAATGTGTTCAGTCATTAATTGATCAATCAAGACTGTATAGGAAAAATTACAACTATTATATTTATTTTAGAGACTATTCATAATGAACAGCATAAACATGTATAGTATTACAAAGTGAACACCACAGCTGTTGTACATTGAAGACAAGAGGAGATAAAGACTGTTAGTATTATTATATATTTTTGAATTGTTCTTTAAAGGTAGATATAAAGACAGAATATACTCAACAGTATCAAAATATGAATTTTAGCATCAATGATAAAACAATTATATTCACTGGTTATATTAACACATATGCATTAATGAAGGTTACACTGGTTCCCAAATAGACTCCTGAAAAAGTGCCCTTTGTTAAGGTATTATTTCCCAGTTCCTCATCCAACAGTTAATGCACTCAGACATTGTCATTTTTTTGCAGTTGCACAAATAGATAACCTTACAAGGAAACACAGACAGAATCGAACAGCAACACCTACAAAATATTTTTGACGGAAACAAACAAAAAAAATTCATTGGTTATATTAACACATATGCATTAATCAAGTTGGTTATAGCCTAGAAAAAAAGATTGTTTAGAACAGCTCTGTCAATCATTTCTGCGCTCTATCAGCTTCATTCTTTCCATGCTGCTGCTTGGCCCGTCTTCTCCCTGTCTGGGCTGTTGGGGGGTTGGATGGGCTGTAGAGGCTGCAGAACTGGGTGGTTCAGGGAACATAGAGCTGATTATACAAGAATATAGATCAGATATTTTTTCAAAATCAAGGTTGTCAAGGGTGATCACTCTATCTTCCACTTCAGGATGGGTGGTGCAGCTTGCCCCGCCTCCTCCCTGTCTGGTGGAAGTTGTAGATGTTGCCCCGCCTCCTCCCTGTGTGGTGGGGGTTGTAGATGTTGCCCCGCCTCCTCCCTGTGTGGTGGGGGTTGTAGATGTTGGCCTGTCTCCTCCCTGTGTGGTGGGGGTTGTAGATGTTGGCCTGTCTCCTCCCTGTGTGGTGGGGGTTGTAAATGTTGGCCTGTCTCCTCCATGTGTGGTGGGGTTGAGGGGTTGCCCCATCTCCTCACTGTGTGGTGGAGTCTGTATGTTTCTATAGGCTGCATTTGAAAGGCATAGTATTTCTCTGCTTTTCAGAACTACACACTCATTAGCTGTTCTCTTTAAGTCTTTTTCAATAAGAATTTCTGTCTGTTCCCAAATATTCTCCTCAAATAGTTCCCTGTGATAAGGTTTGATTTTACATATCATGCAGCAGTTAGCGCACTTAGACGTTGTACAACTATAGCAGTTGCACAAACTAAAACAGAAACAAATTGTTGCATTTAGAATAGAACAGATATCTCTCCAAGGTATTGCAGTCAGAATAGAAGTTGCAATAAGCAGACCCAGAACCAGTCCCAAGCCAATAACCTGAAACAAAATGTGTTTTCATGTTAAAGGTAATTAGTTAGACCAAACAACCCCCCCATCAATACTCCGGGATGTGTTCAGCACGTTTTTATGATCTGAAACGTTAAATCAAAGGGAAACAGCACTGTGCTGAAAGACCAAAAGGGGAGGAGTTTAGTTGCGTGTTGGGGAACGCTGTCAGCATGGCCACTGCCATTTAAACATATCACTCATTGAGTCTAGCCACACCTCGCCACACCCACCAAATGGGAGCAAACAAAGTCTAGACTGATCTGTTCAAGAACGTACAAGAAAGTTTGGGGGAAACGTGTCGTTCAGTACAAGCCGTTCCGCAACATAGCAAACTGAACGCATCCCTGGTCTAAACCTCCCTCAATACTCTGGTCTCCCCCCCCCCAATACTCTGGGGAATTTTAACAAATAACTAGTAAATAATGAAAGGTACTCACCACGGACTCCCTTTTGAAACGAGTTTCGAGTTCCTCTTGGGAGGGTGTGGTGTTGTTCCTGCAGGGAAGCATTGCTCTTTGATAGCACACGTACCAGTCCCCATCAATTAACACAGACACAACCCACAGCAACCCTATAGCAGTCGCCTTAATGAGGCTTGACAACAGTCTTCCCCACAAATTATAGCTACATCTGCATCTGCATGTAATTCTCAAGATTCGTTGAAACTCTCCGTCCATCCAGAGAATGAGCAAAAACAATATCAGAGCTGGCAACACCATGTAGACGGTACAATGGTTATAGGTAACCTCTGGTTTAACACCGTGTTTACATAAGCATTTCAAGTGCTCATCAAACACAACATGGTAAAGAATAAGAGCAAAGGAGGTCATGTAAAAACTGCCTGTTCTTCTCACTTGTGAGATCAGAATGTCAAATGCTGGCTTGAAGTGCTCCATGTTTCACCTTATTATAACCTATCAGTATCAGAGTTTCTACAGCGTCTCCTGACTACCGTCCTGTCTACTTTCCTCTCTCCAGATGAACAGAGTGATGATGTTAGTTCCTGGTAGACCTCTACTAGTCTGGTTATACCTCTGCTAAACACACCTCAGCTGCAGCTGCATGCTGGTGATTTACAGTCTGTGGTTTTGTTTGCCAAGATGGTAGAGATACCAATATTAGCTTGTACACCTGGCACTTTATGGATGAACAACTTGTTAAATAAGAAAATAAAGACAGAATTTAATCTGTTGAAACAAAATATGAATTGTAGCATCAAGGACAAAAAATAATACTTTACTGGTTATATTAACACATATTCATTAATGAAGGTTACATTGGTTATAGTCTAGAAATAAAGATGATTTAGAACAGCTCTGTCAATCATCACTGTGGTCTAACAGGCTCATGTTTGCCATACAGGGTAGTTGTTAAGGTTTATCACCCACAGTTGTTCACTCCCCCTCATATAACCCATACTAGTTGTATTGTACCAGACTATTGCTGCCACCTTAACAAGAAACACAGTTTGTTGTGAGACAGAAGTAGCCTTATAAACACAGGGTCGCTACTCGCTACAGTTTATTTTTGTGTGGCTGATTTGAGGATTTCACTTGAAAGCCACAGTTTTCACAAACGGTTCACATACAGGTATGATAATATTAATGTCCATATCATTTCACATATTATAACCAAATTAGTGACATTTCACACATTTGATGCAAAAATCTATATTATACCATTTACCAGTATTACACCACAGTTTGGGTTGAGGGCCTTCCTCAAATAGTGGCATCTGGCCACTTTTTCAGTTATCGTTCCTTGAATTTGTTTGTTCTTTTCTGGTTTCTGTTGTTGTTCCCTAAACGATTCTGTTGCTGCTTGGCCTGTCTTCTCTCTGTCTGGGCTGTTGGGGGGTTGCAGATGCTGTAGAGGCTGCAGAACTGGGTAGTTCAGGGAACATAGAGCTGATTATATGAGAATATAGATCAGATATTTTTTCAAAATGAAGGTTGTCAAGGGTGATCACTCGATCTTCCACCTCAAGATGGGTGGTGCAGCTGCTTGCCCCGCCTCCTCCCTGTGTGGTGGGGGTTGTAGAGGTTGCCCCGCCTCCTCCCTGTGTGGTGGGGGTTGTAGAGGTTGCCCCGCCTCCTCCCTGTGTGGTGGGGGTTGTAGAGGTTGCCCCGCCTCCTCCCTGTGTGGTGGGGGTTGGAGGGGCTGCAGTCGAAGAGGGCTGTAGTAGTTCTCTGATTTTAAGAACTACACTCTCCTTAGCTGTTCTCTTTAAGTCTTTTTCAATAAGAATGTCTATCTCTTCCTTAATATTCTCCTCATAAAGAGCCATGTGATAAGTTTTGAATGTACTGTCCACTACGCTATCGTTAATGTTCTCATAGGTTGTACTTTTTCTGCATATATAAGATCTGATATCACTGATCCTGATATCTTGTACTGCAGTCAGAATAGAAGTCACAAAAAGCAGACCCAGAACCAGCCACAAGCCATAAACCTGAAACAAAATGTGTTTTCATGTTAAAGGTAATCTATTAATTAAACCAAACAATACTCTGGTCCCCCCTTCAATACTCTGGTCCACCCCCCCTCAATAATCAGGGCTCCACCCCCCCACTTCAATATTCTGGTCTCCACCTCCCCTCAACACTCTGGTCTCCACGCCCCCTCAACACTCTGGTCCCCCCCTCCCCTCAACACTCTGGTCTCCACCCCCCCTCAACACTCTGGTCTCCACCTCCCCTCAACACTCTGGTCTCCACGCCCCCTCAACACTCTGGTCTCCACGCCCCCTCAACACTCTGGTCTCCACGCCCCCTCAACACTTTGGTCCCCCCCTCCCCTCAACACTCTGGTCTCCACGCCCCCTCAACACTCTGGTCTCCACATCCCCTCAATACTCTGGTCTCCACGCCCCCTCAACACTCTGGTCTCCACGCCCCCTCAACACTCTGGTCCCCCCCTCCCCTCAACACTCTGGTCCCCACCTCCCCTCAACACTCTGGTCTCCACCCTCCCCTCAAAACTCTGGTCTCCACCTCCCCTCAACACTCTGGTCTCCACGCCCCCTCAACACTCTGGTCTCCACGCCCCCTCAACACTCTGGTCTCCACCTCCCCTCAACACTCTGGTCTCCACGCCCCCTCAACACTCTGGTCTCCATGCCCCCTCAACACTCTGGTCTCCACGCCCCCTCAACACTCTGGTCTCCACGCCCCCTCAACACTTTGGTCACCACCTCCCCTCAACACTCTGGTCTCCACGTCCCCTCAACACTCTGGTCTCCACGCCCCTCAACACTCTGGTCTCCACACCCCCTCAACACTCTGGTCTCCACGCCCCCTCAACACTCTGGTCTCCACGCCCCCTCAACACTCTGGTCTCCACCTCCCCTCAACACTCTGGTCTCCACCTCCCCTCAACACTCTGGTCCCCCCTCCCCTCAACACTCTGGTCTCCACACCCCCTCAATTCTCTGGTCTCCACGCCCCCTCAACACTCTGGTCTCCAAACCCCCTCAACACTCTGGTCTCCACCTCCCCTCAACACTCTGGTCTCCACGCCCCCTCAACACTCTGGTCTCCACCTCCCCTCAACACTCTGGTCTCCACCCTCCCCTCAACACTCTGGTCTCCACGCCCCCTCAACACTCTGGTCCCCCCCTCCCCTCAACACTCTGGTCTCCACACCCCCTCAACACTCTGGTCTCCACCTCCCCTCAACACTCTGGTCTCCACCTCCCCTCAACACTCTGGTCCCCCCTCCCCTCAACACTCTGGTCTCCACACCCCCTCAATTCTCTGGTCTCCACGCCCCCTCAACACTCTGGTCTCCAAACCCCCTCAACACTCTGGTCTCCCCTCCCCTCAACACTCTGGTCTCCACCTCCCCTCAACACTCTGGTCTCCACCTCCCCTCAACACTCTGGTGCCCCCCTCCCCTCAACACTCTGGTCTCCACGCCCCCTCAACACTCTGGTCTCCACACCCCCTCAACACTCTGGTCTCCACCTCCCCTCAACACTCTGGTCTCCACGCCCCCTCAACACTCTGGTCTCCACCCTCCCCTCAACACTCTGGTCTCCACCTCCCCTCAACAGTCTGGTCTCCACGCCCCCTCAACACTCTGGTCTCCACGCCCCCTCAACACTCTGGTCCCCCCCTCCCCTCAACACTCTGGTCCCCCCCTCCCCTCAACACTCTGGTCTCCACCTCCCCTCAACACTCTGGTCTCCATGCCCCCTCAACACTCTGGTCTCCACGCCCCATTCAACACTCTGATCTCCACGCCCCCTCAACAATCTGGTCTCCACGCCCCCTCAACAATCTGGTCTCCACCTCCCCTCAACACTCTGCTCTCCACCCCCCCCCTCAGTACTTTTGGCACAGCCCCTTAGGTTCTGCCGTGGCGGAGATCTTTGTGGGCTATACTCGGCCTTGTCCCGGGATGGTATGTTGGTGGTTAGAGATATCCCTCCAGTGGTGTGGAGGCTGTGCTTTGGCAAAGTGGGTGGGGTTATATCCTACCTGTTTGGCCCTGTCCGGGGATTTCATCGGATGGGGCCACAGTGTCTCCTGACCCCTCCTGTCTCAGCCTCCAGGATTTATGCTGCTGTAGTTTATGTGTCGGGGGGCTAGGGTCAGTCTGTCACATCTGGAGTATTTCTCTTGTCTTTTCCGGTGTCCTGTGTGAATTTAAATATGCTCTCTCTAATTCTCTCTTTCTCTTTCTTTCTTTCTCTCTCTCGGAGGACCTGAGCCCTAGGACCATGCCTCAGGACTACCTGGCTTGATGACTCCCTGCTGTCCCCAGTTCACCTGGCCGTGCTGCTGCTCCAGTTCCAACTGTTCTGCCTGCAGCTATGGAACCCTGACCTGTTCACCGGACGTGCTACCTGTCCCAGACCTGTTGTCCCAGACCTGCTGGAACCCTGACCTATTCACCGGACGTGCTACCTGTCCCAGACCTGCTGTTTTCAACTCTCTAGAGACAGCAGGAGCGGTAGAGATACTCTCAAAGATCGGCTATGAAAAAGCCAACTGACACTTACTCTTGTGTTACTGACTTGTTGCACCCTCGACAACTACTATGATTATTATTATTTGACAATGTTGGTCATTTATGAATATTTGAACATCTAGGCCATGTGCTGTTATAATCTCCACCCGGCACAGCCAGAAGAGGACTGGCCACCCCTCATAGCCTGGTTCCTCTCTAGGTTTCTTCCTAGGTTTTAGCCTTTCTAGGGAGTTTTTCCTAGCCACCGTGCTTCTACACCTGCATTGCTTGCTGTTTGGGGTTTTAGGCTGGGTTTCTGTACAGCACTTTGAGATATCAGCTGATGTAAGAAGGGTATATAAATAAATTTGATTTGATTTGAATATGCTTTTATGTTCTGAAACGTTAAAATGAAGGGAAACGGTACTGTACTGAACGACCAGTTGAACAATGGGGATGGGTTGGATTTTGTCTTGGGGAATGCTGTCAGCATGTTCACTGCGCTTTAAATATGTCACCCATTGCTTCAAGCCACACCTCGCCACACCCACCAAACAGGAGCAAACATACCTTAAAGTCTAGACTGATCTGTTCAAGAATGTCCAAGAACGTTTTGGGTAAAGATGTTGTTCAGTACAAGCCATTCTGCAATGTAGCAAACGTTCAAACAAACTGAACACACCTCTGGTCTCCACCTCCACTCAACACTCTCGTCTCCACGTCCCCTCTAAACTGGTTTCCACACCCTCTCAATAATCTGGTCTCCACATCCCTTCTTAAACTCTGGTCTCCACCCCTCCTCTATACTCTGGTCTCCACCCTCCTCAATGCTCTGGTCTCCACCCCTCCTCTATACTCTGGTCTCCACCCCCCCTCAATACCCTGGTCTCCACCCCCCTCAATACTCTGGGGAAGTTTAATAAATAACAAGTAAATAATGAAAGGTACTCACCATGGAATCCCTTTTGAAATGAGTTTCGAGTTGCTTTTCTTGTTCCTCTTGGGAGGGTGTGGTGTTGTTCTTGCAGGGAAGCATTGCTCTTTTATAGCACACGAGCCAGTCCCCATCAATTAACACAGACACAACCCACAGCAACCCTATAGCAAATGCCTTAATGAGGATTGCGCAAAGTCTTGACCGCAAATATAGTTTACATCTGCATGTAATTCTCAAGACTCGTTGAAACTCTCCATCCATCCAGAGAGTCAAGAGAAACAAGATCAGAACTGGCAACACCATGTAGACGAGACACTGGTTATAGGTAACCTCTGGTGTAATACCATGTTTACAAGAGCATTTCATGTGCTCATCAAATACAACGTGGTAAAGAAAAAGAGCGAAGGAGGTCACGTAAAAACTGGCTGTTTTTCTCACTTGTGAGATCAGAATGTCAAATCCTGGCATCAAGTGCTCCATGTTTCACCTTATTATAACCTATCAGTATCAGAGTTTCTACAGCGTCTCCTGTCTACCGTCCTGTCTACTTTCCTCTCCCCAGATGAACAGAGTGATGATGTTAGTTCCTGGTAGTCTGGTTATACCTCTTCTAAACACACCTCAGTTGCAGCTCCATCCTGTTGTTTTACAGTCTGTGGTTTTGATGGTACAAAAAGCAATGCCAACGTTGAAGTGTACCCCCTGCACTTTACAGATGAAGAACCTGTTAAATAAGAAAATGATGCCTTTAATTTCAGAGAAACTCATCAAAATGAACAGCATAAACATATGGAGGACCAAACCTGCCATAAAAACAATTAAATAAATAAATAAATTCACACATAAATAGATGAATAAATAAATACATGCACATATAAATACATAAATAAATGGATGAATGAATCAACACATAAATAGATAAATCATTATTTAAAAAATGTATCAGACTTCCATTTTATTTTTTTGTTTTATTTCTGTATTTATGTCTGTATTTCTTCCTCCAATATGATAATGGGGGGGTGTCAAGCAAATATTTGTGGGTGGTATCTAACACACCATTGGTTGATCAATGCCACGGCTGCATTCAGTATGACAGAATGGTGTTCGACGTTTAAGGTCATGTTTCACATTAGCATCGCCCAAACAATAATGTGTAGTGCATCTACTGTGTGTGTCACGACTTCCGCCGAAGTCAGGTCCTCTCCTTGTTTGGGCGTCGCTCGGCGGTCGGCGTCGCCGGTCTTCTAGCCATCATCGATCCACTTTTCATTTTCCATGTGTTTTGTCTTGTTTTTCCTCACACCTGGTTTAAATTCCCTCAATCACTTGTGTATTTAACCCTCTGTTCACCCCATGTCTTTGTTTATTGTAAGTGCTTGTGCACGTGTTGATTGGTGCAAGACGGGTTTTTGTACACATTCCTTGTTATTTTTTTATGCCGTTGGTTTTGCTATTATACTGCTCCGGCTATTACCAAGATCTGCTCTCCTGCGTCTGACTTCACTGCCACCGGTTACGCACCCCTTACAGTGTGTCAATATGATGTCCCAAAAACGTGACATTGGAAATTGGAGATAAAAATCAATGTTATGCTGCTGTGCCACACACCACCATAAAAACACCCAAAAAGTACAGATGGAACATTGTCCTTGCTTGAAGTAGAAACAGGTGAACAGTTTTGGAACACTGGGCAAGTGACTACCAGGTGGCTGTGTTACGATTGGGTTGGTTTTGACAATAAGGCACCGGACTACAACCATATAGTTTTGAACCTAGAAGAAGACCGAGAAACGAGATAGATCATCTACAGCTTAGCAACTGCTAGATCACCGGACAGTGAGCTCTGGATTGTTTCGCGTAATGTTGGACGAGGAGATGACGTCAGAGGAACCCGTAGAGGTTGGTAAGATGGCGGACAGGAAAAAAAAGGAGGAAAGTGGAACATCTTATGAGTAAATATGGAAGAACTTCTGGAAGAGCTACAGGAGGAAATGTAACATGACGAGAGTGAGGATGAATTAACTGCTCTGGCAGGTGCAAGTTTGAGTCTAGTCCTGATAGTGACAAAGATGTTTGTGGCCCGGTGGGAGTGAGATTTTCGGAGAGAATGGATCATTGCTTTTTGCCTGATCCATATGGGGTGTCAGGTTTGAGAAGAGGTTGGGGACAGTTGGGTCGGTGAAAGTGACTTGAAGTGGAATCGTGATGATTATTTGTTTCTGATCAAATCAAATCAAATTCATTTATAAAGCCCTTCTTACATCAGCTTATGTCACAAAGTGCTGTACAGAAACCCAGCCTAAAACCCCAAACGGCAAGCAAGGCAGGTGTAGAAGCACGGTGGCTAGGAAAAACTCCCTGGAAAGGCCAGAACCAAGGAAGAAACCTAGAGAGGAACCAGTCTATGAGGCGTGGCCAGTTCTCTTCTGGCTGTGCCGGGTGGATATTATAACAGAACATGGCCAAGATTTTCAAATGTTCATAGATGACCAGCAGGGTCAAATAATAATAATCACAGTGGATGTCGAGGGTGCAACAGGTCAGCACCTCAGGAGTAAATGTCAGTTGGCTTTTCATAGCCGATCATTCAGAGTTTCTCTACCGCTCCTGCTGTCTCTAGAGAGTTGAAAACAGCAGGTCTGGGACAGGTAGCATAGCCGCAGGCAGAACAGCTGAAACTGGAGCAGCAGCAAGGCCAGGTGAACAGGGGACAGCAAGCAGTCATCAGGTCAGGTAGTCCTGAGGTATGGTCCTAGGGCTCAGATCCTCAGAGAGAAAGAAAGAAAGAAAGAAAGAAAGAAAAAGAGAGAGAGAAAGAGAATTAGAGAGAGCATACTTAAATCCTCACAGGACACCGGATAAGACAGGAGAAATACTCCAGATGTAACAGACTGACCCTAGCCCCCCGACACATAAACTACTGCAGCATAAATACTGGAGGCTGAGACAGGAGGGGTTGGGAGACACTGCGGCCCCGTCCGACAATACCCCCGAACAGGGCCAAACAGGCAGGATATAACCCCACCCACTTTGCCAAAGAACAGCCCCAACACCACTAGAGGGATATCTTCATCCTGAGACAAGGCCGAGGATAACCAACAAAGATCTCCGCCACGGCACAACCCAAGGGGGGGGGGGGGGGCCAACCCGGACAGGAAAATCACGTCAGTGACTCAACCCACCCAAGTGACACACTCCTCCTAGGGATGGCATGGAAGAGCACCAGTAATCCAGTGACTCAGCCAGCAGCATACCACCCTGCATCCCACTGCTGGCTTGCTTATGAAACTAAGCAGGGTTGGTTCTGGTCCTGGATGGGAGACCAAATGCTACTTGAAGTGGTGTTGGAGGGCCAGTAGGAGGCACTCTTTCCTCTGGTCTAAAAAATATCCCAATGCCCCAGGGGAGTGATTGGGGACACTGCCCTGTGTAGGGTGCTGTCTTTTGGATGGGATGTTAAACGGGTGTCCTGAGTCTCTGAGGTCATTAAAGATCCAATGGCACTTATCATAAGAGTAGGGGTGTTAACCCCGGTGTCCTGGCTAAATTCCCAAGCTGTCCCTCATACCATCATGGTCACCTAATCATCCCCAGCTTACAATTGGCTCATTCATCCCCCTCCTCTCCCCTGTAACTATTCCCCAGGTTGTTGCTGTAAATGAGAACGTGCTCTCAGTCAACTTACCTGGTAAAATAAAAAAATGAAAAAGTAATAGGGTTAGAGGCAGAGAATCCCAGTGGAGAGAGGGGAACCGGCCAGGCAGAGACAGCAAGGGCGGTTCATTGCTCCAGTGCCTTTCCGTTCACCTTCACACTCCTGGGCCAGACTACACTCAATCATAGGACCTACTGAAGAGATGAGTCTTCAATAAAGACTTAAAGGTGGAGACCAAGTCTGCGTCTCTCACATGGATAGGCAGACCATTCCAAAAAAATAGAGCTCTATAGGAGAAAGCCATGCCTCCAGCTGTTTGCTTAGAAATTATAGGGACAGTAAGGAGGCCTGTGTCTTGTGACCGTAGCGTATGTGTAGGTATGTACGACAGGACCAAAGCACAGGAAGGGCCAACCACAGGGCCAAGCACATGAAGCAGCTCTTTCAGTAGTTTGTTGGAATAGGGTCCAGTATGCAGCTTGAAGGTTTAGAGGCCATGATTATTTTCATCAATGTGTCAAAAGATATAGTACAAAAAACTTGAGTGTCTCCCTTGATCCTAGGTCCTGGCAGAGTTGTGCAGACTCTGGACAACTGAGCTTTGGAGGAATACCCAGATTTAAAGAGGAGTCTGTAATTTGCTTTCTAATGATCATGATCTTTTCCTCAAAGAAATTTATGAATTTATCACTGCTGAAGTGAAAGCCATCCTCTCTTGGGGAATGCTGCTTTTTAGATAGCTTTGCGACAGTTTCAAAACAAAATTTGGGATTGTACTTATTTTCCTCAATTAAGTTGGAAAAATAGGATGATCGAGCAGCAGTCAGGGCTCTTCGATACTGCACGGTACTGTCTTTCCAAGCTAGTCTGAAGACTTCCAGTTTGGTGTGGCACCATTTCTGTTCCAATTTCCTGGAAGCTTGTTTCAGAGCTCTGGGTATTTTTTGTATACCAGGGAGCTAGTTTCTTATGACAAATGTTTTTTTGTTTTTAAGGGTGTGACTGCATCTAGCGTATCTCGCAAGGTTAAATTGAGTTCCTCAGTTAGGTGGTTACCTCTTAGCGCGGAAATCCCGTTAACAGGATCAAATTCGACAACATCCGGTGAAATCGGAGTGAGCCAAATTCAAAATACAAAATCGTAATGTTAAGCATTCATGAAAATACAAGTGTCCTACATCATTTAAAAGCTTAACTTCTTGTTAATCCAGCCGCTTTGTCATATTTCAAAAAGGCATTCCGGCGAAAGCATACCATCTGAGGACAGCGCCCCGCATACAAAAGCATTACAAACATTTTCCAAACAAGCAGAGGCGTCACGAAAGTCAGAAATAGCGGTAAAATAAATCACTTACCTTTGAAGATCTTCCTCTGGTTGCAATCCCAAGGGTCCCAGCAACACATCAAATGTTCGTTTTGTTCGATAAAGTCCTTCTTTATATCCTAAAAAGTCAGTTTATTTGGCGCGCTCGATTCAGTAATTCACCTGTTCCCTCCTTCAAAATACATTCAAAAGGAATCCCAAAAGTTACCAATAAACTTTGTCCAAACAACGTTACTAATCAATCCTCAGGTACCCTAATACGTAAATAAATTATCAAATTTAAGACGGAGAATAGTATGTTCATTACCAGAGATAAATAACAAAATGTGCGCCCTCATTCACACGCGCCACAATACTACAGTCAAAATGGGAGCCACCTAGAAAAACTACAAATTCTAGCTAATTTTTCTAAAAACAAGCCTAAAACTCTTTCTAAAGACTGTTGACATCTAGTGGAAGCACTAGGAACTGCAATCTGGGAGGTATTCCTTTGATTTTCACATAAACAAGGATTTGGATGGGCTGACACCTCAAACAAAAAATATTTGTGTGGATTCTCCTCGGATTTTCGCTTGACATATCAGTTCTGTTATACTCACAGACATTATTTTAACAGGTTTAGAAACTTTAGAGTGTTTTCTATCCAATACTACCAATGCATATCCTAGCTTCTGGGCCTGAGTAACAGGCAGTTTACTTTGGGCACGTCAGTCATCCGAAATTACCGAATACTGTCAAGAAGTTAACTTCTTGCGGATTAGTGGGACGCTACCGTCCCATTTAGACAATTTCCGGTGAAATTGCAGAGCGCCAAATTCAAATTAAATTACTATAAATATTTTCATGAAATCACAAGTTCAATACATCAAAATAAAGCTTAACTTGTTAATCCAGCCGCCATGTCAGATTTCAAAAAGGCTTTACGGCAAAAGCAAACCATGCGATTATCTGAGGACAGCGCCCAGCACACAAATGCATAACAAATCATTTTCAACCAGGGAGTTGCGACACGAAAGTCAGAAATAGCGATATAATATATGCCTGACCTTTGAAGATCTTCTTCTGTTGGCACTCCAAAAGGTCCCAGTTACATTACAAATGGTCCTTTTGTTCTATAATGTCCTTCTTTATATCCATAAAAACTCAGTTTAACTGGAGCGCTTCAGTCAATAAACCACTCGGTTTCCCTCCTTCAAAATGCATACAAAATTAATCCCAAACGTTACCAATAAACTTATCCAAACAAGTCAATCAACGTTTATAATCAGACAATAGGTACCCTAATACACAAATAAACCAAAAATTTAAGACGGAGAATTGTTATTGTCTTTACCGGAGAAAAACACCAAAGAACGCGTTCTCATTCACGTGCTTGGAAACACTACAGCCAAAATGGGAGCCACCTAGAAAAACTACAATTTCTGGCAAATTTTTCCAAAAACCAGCCTGAAACTATTTCTAAAGACTGTTGACATCTAGTGGAAGCCCTAGGAACTGCAATCTGGCACCATTTCGCCCTATTATAAAAGTGCCAGCCATTGAAAGGAGTGGTAGGATGATTTTTGGGGGGGATGGTTTGTCCTCGGGGTTTCGCCTGCCATTTCAGTTCTGTTATACTTACAGACATTATATAGAGTGTTTTCCATCCAAAGCTACCAATTATATGCATATCCTAGCTTCTGGGCCTGAGTACCAGGCAGTTTACTTTGGGCACGCTTTTCATCCGGACGTCAAAATACCGCCCCCTATCCCAAAGAAATTAACTGATTTTTGTACTCTGATGTCCTTGGGTAGGCGGAGGGAGTCTGGAAGGGCATCTAGGAATCTTTGGGTTGTCTGAGAATTTATAGCACAACTTTTGATGATCCTTGGTTGGGGTCTGAGCAGATTATTTGTTACGATTGCAAATGTAATAAAATGGTGGTCCGATAGTCCAGGATTATGAGGAAAAACATTAAGATCAACAACATTTATTCCACGGGACAAAACTAGGTCCAGAGTATGACTGTGGCAGTGAGTAGGTCCGGAGACATGTTGGACAAAACCCATTGAGTCGATGATGGCTCCAAAAGCCTATTGGAGAGGGTCTGTGGACTTTTCCATGTGAATATTAAAGTCACCAAAAATTTGAATATTATCTGCCTCAACTACAAGGTCCGATAGGAATTCAGGGAACTCAGTGAGGAATGCTGTATATGGCCCAGGAGGCCTGTAAAACAGTGGCTATAAAAAGTGATTGAGTAGGCTGCATAGATTTCACGACTTGAAGCTCAAAAGACGAAAACGTTGTTGTTTTTACTTTTGGTAATTTGAAATTTGCTAGCGTAAACCTCCTCTTTTGCGGGATGCGCGGGGGATATGGTCACTAGTGTAACCAGGAGGTGAGGCATCATTTAACACTGTAAATTCATCAGGCTTAAGCTATGTTTCAGTCAGGCCAATCACATCAAGATTATGATCAGTGATTAGTTCACTGACTATAACTGCCTTGGAAGTGAGGGCTCTAACATTAAGTAGCCCTATTTTGAGATGAGAGATATCACAATCTCTTTCAATAATGGAGGAGGTCTTTATTCCAGTGAGATTGCTAAGGCGAACACCGCCATGTTTAGTTTTGCCCAACCTAGGTGGAGGCACAGACAAGGTCTCAATGGGGATAGCTGGGCTGACTACACTGACTGTGCTAGTGGCAGACTCCACTAAGCTGGCAGGCTGGCTAACAGTCTGCTGCCTGGCCTGCACCCTATCTCATTGTGGAGCTAGGGGAGTTAGAGCCCTGTCTATGTTCATACATAAGATGAGAGCACCCCTCCAGTCAGTCACTCCTCAACAGGCCAGGCTTGGTCCTGTTTGTGGGTGAGTCCCAGAAAGAGGGCCAATTATCTACAAATTCTATCTTTTGGGAGGGGCAGAAAACAGTTTTCAACCAGCGATTGAGTTGTGAGACTCTGCTTTAGAGCTCATCACTCCCCCTAACTGGGAGTGGGCCAGAGACAATTACTCGATGCCGACACATCTTTCTAGCTGATTTACACGCTGAAGCTATGTTGCGCTTGGTGACCTCTGACTGTTTCATTCTAACATCGTTGGTGCCGACGTGGATAACAATATCCCTATACTCTCTACACTCGCCAGTTTTAGCTTTAGCCAGCACCATCTTCAGATTAGCCTTAATGTCAGTAGCCTTGCCCCCTGGTAAACAGTGTATGATCGCTGGATGATTAGTTTTAAGTCTAATACTGCGGGTAATGGAGTCGCCAATGACTAGGGTTTTCAATTTGTCAGAGCTAATGGTGGGAGGATTCGGCGTCTCAGACCCCATAACGGGAGGAGTATAGAGACCAGAGAAGACTCGGCCTCTGACTCCAACTCGCTGCTTAATGGGAAGAACTGGTTGAAAGTTTCTGTCGGCTGAACGAGCAACACCGGTTGAGCATTCCTACAGTATTTCCTTCCAGACGCCATGAGAAAATTGTCAGGCTGCTGGGACTGTGCGAGGGGATTTATACCACTATCTGTACTTACTGGTGGCACAGACACTGTTTCATTCTTTCTTATACTTAAATCACCCTTCCCTAACGATTGCGTCTGAAGCTGGGCTTGCAGCACAGCTATCCTTGCCATAAGGCGACCGTTCTCCTGTATATTACGAGTACAGCGACTGCAATTAGAAGGCATCATGCTAATGTTACTACTTAGCTTCGGCTGGTGGAGGTTCTGAAGAAACACATCCAGATAAAGCATCCGGAGTGAAAATGTTGAATGAATTAAAGTAGAGCGAAGGAAAAATAAAAAATAAACGGTTATTAAAAAGTAAAAACCGTAAAGTTGGCAGGTAGCAAAGTAAGGTAAGCAACAAAACGCACAGCAGCACATAAACAAGTCTGATGTCTGCGTTGCGGTGGGCCTTTTTGTGCGACGCAGACATCAGAAACACACGCAGACCCGGTGGAGAGAGTGTGTAGGAGGAAGATTCCAAGATGTGAGAAGTGTGCAGGAGGACATGAGACAAATTAATGTGTAGTATCGGTGGAAGAATTTGTGTGTGGAAACTGTTGCTGGAGGTCAGGGGTGTCCGGTGAGAGAAAAGGCAGGTTGAGTTTGGCAGGATCAGAGTACTGCAGAAGGTGTCGTATGCTGAAGCAGTGAAGAAAGTAGAGGAAGATGGATCCAGGGTCAGGGATCCTAAGATCATCATCCATCTTTGAATCAGTTTGTCTAACAGTGACAAAATCACAGGCTTTCTAAGCTAGCAGCTAACTAACAGTCAGATACGGAGGAGCATGATGCAGTCTATATATACACAAAGTATTCAGACCCCTTGACTTTTTTGAAATTTTTATACATTACAGCCTCATTCTAAAATTGATACAATTGTTTTTTTTCCCTCATTAATATACACAAAATGTTTGCAAATATATTTAAAAAAAATAATTTTTTAAACAGAAATACCTTATTTACAAAAGTTTGCAGACCCTTTCCTATGAGACTCGAATTTGAGATTTTGAAAGGCACACACCTGCCTTTCAGGTCCCGTACTTGACAGTGCATGTCAGAGGAAAAACCAAGCCATGAGGTCGAAAGAATTGTCCATAGAGCTCCGAGACAGGATTGTGTCTAGGCACAGATCTGGGGAAGGGTAGCATTGAAGGTCCCCAAGAAAACAGTGGTTTCCATCATTAAATGGAAGAAGTTTCAAACCACCAATACTCTTCCTAGAGCTGGCCGCCCAGCCAAACTGAGCAATCAGGAGAGAAGTGCCATGGTCAGTGAGGTGACCAAGAACCCAATAGTCACTCTGACAGAACTTCAGAGTTCCTCTGTGGAGATGAGAGAACCTTCCAGAAGGACAACCATCTCTGCAGCACTCCACCAATCAGGCCTTTATGGTAGGGTGGCCAGATGGAAGCCACTCCTCAGTAAAAGTCACATGACAGCCCGCTTGGAGTCTGCCAAAAGGCACCTTAAGGAATCTCACACCATGAGAAACAAGATTCTCTGGCCTGATGAAACTAAGATTGAACTCTTTGGCCTTTGGCCTGAATGCCAAGCGTCACGTCTGGAGGAATCCTGGCACCATCCCTATGGTGAAGCATGGTGGTGGCAGCATCATGCTGTGGGGATGTTTTTCAGTGGCAGGAACTGGGAGACTATTCAGGATCGAGTGAACGGATGAACAGAGAAAATACAGAGAGATCCTTGATGAAAACCTGCTCCAGAGCGCTCAGGACGTCAGACTGGGGTGAAGGTTCACCTTACAACAGTACAACGACCCTAAGCACACAGCCAAGGCAACGTAGGAGTGGCTTCGGGAAAAGTCTCTGAATGTCCTTGAATGGGCTAGCCAGAGTCTCGACTTGAACCCGATCGAACATCTCTTGAGAGACCTGAAAATATCTGTGCAGCGACGCTCACCATCTAACCTAACATAGCTTGAGAGGATCTGCAGAGCAGAATGAGATTTTTTATATATTTATTTATTTAACCTTTAGTTAACTAGGCAAGTCAGTTAAGAACTTCTTATTTTCAATGACGGCCTAGGAACAGTGGATTAACTGCCTTGTTCAGGGGCAGAACGGCAGATTTGTACCTTGTCAGCTCAGGGATTCTTTCTTGCAACCATTCAGTTACTAGTCCAATGCTCTAACCACTAGGCTATGCTGCCGCCCCAAAGAGTTGTTGCCGGAGTAGTTTATACTGATAATGTGTTTGATTAATTCAAGTCTTTGTCAATGTCCTGTTTGTTATTTTCTGTACAAAGTTTATTGGCCAATTAGTCCTGCACCTGTTAATATTGTAAATAAAAGCCTCTAAGAGAGGTGAGCAGAAGAACATTCTGTCTGTCAACTCACTGTGTGATCCGCCACTTCGGATTCTGCTTCACAGTATCATTTTAAGTTCATTATTATTGAACTAACTGAGCCTGCTTCCTGACTCCCTGTGTCAATATCACAAAACCATTGGAGCTGGTTGGTGGCCATAGCTGAAAGGTTAAATCAGCAATAGCTATGCATCATTGTTTTGACATGTCCTGGCTTTATGTAAAGTTTGGTGCACCCATTATGAAGGTATTTTGTGAAAATTGGTTACCTGTACCTCTTTGCTGGATGTAATGAATGCCTATGGGGTGCAATGTACATTTCTTGATGTTATCATAATGTATAGAATCATACTGCTTATCATTTTTTATAATTTGACATCAGTGATTGCTTGTAGAACATTTTTTAAGTGCTTTAATGTAATTTTATACTGCAATTCAGACAGCTTTTTAGGGCATATTTTCCCTCCTCAGGCAGGTGGTTCCTGGTCCCCTGGCTGATGCTGTCCCCCACGACACCCCTCCGCCTCCGTTGGACATCGAGGGGAGCCCCGCCTATGCCGTCAGATCACTCCTGGACTCTCGACGTCGTGGGGGTCGGCTCCAGTACCTGGTGCTTCTAGACGTTTCCACTTCATAATAACAGCATTTACTGTTGACCGGGGCAGTTCTAGCAGGGCAGACATTTTACGAACTGACTTGTTGGAAAGGTGGCATCCTATGACGGTGCCACGTTGAAAGTCACTGAGTTTGTAAGTCAGGCCAATCTAATGCCAATGTTTGTCTATGGAGATTGCATGGCGGTGTGCTCGATTTTATACACCTGTCAGCAATAGGTGTGGCTGAAATAGCTGAATCTACTAATTTGAAGGTGTGTCCACATACTTTTGTATATATATGTGTATAAAAATGTTTTTTAAATGAAATAACACCGTTACATAAGTATTCAGGCCCTTTACTCAGTACTTTGTTGAAGCACCTTAGGCAGCGATTACAGCCTTGATTCTTCTTGGGTAAGACGCTACAAGCTTGGGCACAACTGTTTTGGGGAGTTTATCCCGGGCTCCTGAGTTGAGCAGCGGTCTAAGGC
Organism: Salmo trutta; assembly: GCF_901001165.1. Taxonomy (NCBI): domain Eukaryota; kingdom Metazoa; phylum Chordata; class Actinopteri; order Salmoniformes; family Salmonidae; genus Salmo; species Salmo trutta. The sequence goes on along the minus strand of NC_042965.1, from coordinate 41,344,139 downwards.
ACTTATTTTAATTTCACCTTTATTTCACCTTTATTTGAGCAGGTAGGCCAGTTGAGAAGCAAAGCAGTGTGACAAAAAACACAGTGTTACACATGGGATAAACAAATGTACAGTCAATAACACAATAGAAAAATCTATCTATAGTGTGTGCAAATGTAGTAATGTTAGTGAGATAAGGCAATAAACAGGACAACACTGGAGTGATAGATGTGCAGATGATGATGTGCAAGTAGAAATACTGGGGTGAAAAAGAGCAAAAAATAAATAACAGTATGGGGATGAGGTAGTTGGTTGTGCTATTTACAGATGGGCTGTGTACAGGTACAGTGATCGGTAAGCTGCTCTGACAGCTGATGCTTAAAGTTAGTGAGGGAGATATAAGTCTCCAGCTTCAGCAATTTTTGCAATTAGTTCCAGTCATTGGCAGCAGAGAACTGGAAGGAAAGGCGGCCAAAGGAGGTGTTGGGTTTGGTGATGACCAGTGAAATATACCTGCTGGAGCGCGTGCTACGGGTGGGTGTTGCTATGGTGACCACTGAGCTGAGATAAGGTGGGGCTTTACCTATCAAGACTTATAGATGACCTGAAGCCAGTGGGTTTGGCTACGAATATGTAGTGAGGGCCAGCCAACGAAAGCATACAGGTCGCAGTGGTAGGTAGTATATGGGGCTTTGCTGACGAAACGGATGGCACTGTGATAAACTGCATCCAATTTGCTGAGTAGAGTGTTGGAGGCTATTTTGTAAAAAACATTGCCGAAGTCAAGGATCGGTAGGATAGTCAATTTTACGAGGGTATGTTTGGCAGCATGAGTGAAGGAGGCTTTGTTGCAAAATAGGAAGCTGATTCTAGATTTAATTTTGGATTGGAGATGCTTACTGTGAGTCTGAAAGGAGAGTTTACAGTCTAACCAGACACCTAGGTATTTGTAGTTGTCCACATATTCTAAGCCAGAACCGTCCAGAGTAGTGATGCTAGGCGGGCGGGCAGGTGCGGGAAGCAAACAGTTGAAGAGCATGCATTTAGTTTTACTAGCATTTAAGAGCAGTTGGAGGCCATGGAAGGAGTGTTGTATGGCATTGAAGCTCGTTTGGAGGTTTGTTAACACAGTGTCCAAGGAAGGGCCAGATGTATACAGAATTGTGTCGTCTGCATAGAGGTGGATCAGAGAATCACCTGCAGCAAGAGCGACATCATTGATGTATACAGAGAAAAGAGTCAGCCTGAGAATTGAACCCTGTGGCACCCCCATAGAGACTGCCAGAGGTCCAGACAACAGACCCTCTGATTTGACACACTGAACTCTATCTGAGAAGTAGTTGGTGAACCAGGCGTGGCAGTCATTTGAGAAACCAAAGCTGTTGAGTCTGCCGATGAGAATGCGGTGATTGACAGAGTCGAAAGCCTTGGCCAGGTCGATGAAAACGGCTACACAGTACTGTATTTTATCTATGGCGGTTATGATATCGTTTAGGACATTGAGAGTGGCTGAGGTGCACACATGACCATCTCGGAAACCAGATTGCATAGTAGTGTTGGAGAAGGTACAGTGGGATTTGAAATGATCGGTGATCTGTTTGTTAACTTGACTTTAACCTCCCTGGGTTATGTGGGATGTTTGCATCCCACCCTAGTCAACAGCCAGTGGAATTGCGTGGCGCGAAATACAAATACCTCAAAAATGCTATAACTTCAATTTCTCAAACATATGACTATTTTACACCATTTTAAAGACAAGACTCTCGTTAATCTAACCACACTGTCCGATTTCAAAAAGGCTTTACAGCGAAAGCAAAACATTAGATTATGTCAGGAGAGTACCCTGCCAAAAATAATCACACAGCCATTTTCAAAGCAAGCATATATGTCACAAAAACCAAAACCACAGCTAAATGCAGCACTAACCTTTGATGATCTTCATCAGATGACACTCGTAGGACATTATGTTATACAATACATGCATGTTTTGTTCAATCAAGGTCATATTTATATCAAAAACCAGCTTTTTACATTAGCATGTGATGTTCAGAACTAGCATACCCACCGAAAACCTCCGGTGAATTTACTAAATTACTCACGATAAACGTTCACAAAACATAACAATTATTTTAAGAATTATAAATACAGAACTCCTTTATGCAATCGCTATGTCCGATTTTAAAATAGCTTTTCGGCAAAAGCACATTTTGCAATATTCTGAGTAGATAGCCCAGCCATCACGGGCTAGCTATTTTGACACCCACCAAGTTTGGCCCTCACCAACTCCGATTTACTAAAGAAAAATTGGATTACCTTTGCTGTTCTTCGTCAGAATGCACTCCCAGGACTTCTACTTCAACAACAAATGTTGTTTTGGTTCCAAATAATTCATAGTTATATTCAAATAGCTCCGTCTTGTTCGTGCATTCAGGTCACTATCCGAAGGGTGACGCACGAGCGCATTTCATGACAAAAAAAATCTAAATATTCCATTACCGTTCGTAGAAGCATGTCAAACGCTGTTTAAAATCAATTTTTATGCTATTTTTCTCGTAAAATAGCGATAATATTCCAACCGGGCAACGTTGTATTCATTCAAAGGCTGAAAGAAAAAAATGGAGAAGTCTCGTGAATGCGCATCTCAGTCTCACTGTCCCCAGGCAGGCCTCTTACAAACTCTGCTGCTGAACTTTGCCCAGAGACAGGAGACACATCATTCCGCTTTATGAATGCTTTAGAGAGCCAATGGAAGCCTTAGAAAATGTCACGTTACAGCACAGATGCTGTATTTTCGATAGAGGTGCAACAGAAGGACAACAAATTGTCAGACAGGCCTCTTCCTGTATGGAATCTTCTCAGGTTTTGGCCTGCCATATGAGTTCTGTTATACTCACAGACACCATTCAAACAGTTTTAGAAACTTTAGGGTGTGTTCTATCCAAATCTACTATTTATATGCATATTCTCGTTTCTGGGCAAGAGTAGTAACCAGTTTAAATCGGGTACGTTTTATATCCGGCCGTGCAATTACTGCCCCCTAGCCCAGGCAGTGCAGGATGGTTATAGGTCTGTAACAGTCTAGGGTCTAGAGTGTCTCCCCCTTTGAAGAAGGCTTTCCAATCTTTAGGGATCTCAGACGATACAAAAGAGAGGTTGAACAGGCTAGTAATAGGGGTTGCAACAATTTCGGAGGATCATTTTAGAAAGAGAGGTTCCAGATTGTCTAGCCCAGCTGATTTGTAGGGATCCAGATTCTGCAGCTCTTTCAGAACATCAGCTATCTGCATTTGGGTGAAAGAGAAGCGGGGGGGCTTGGGCAAGTTGCTGCGGGGGGTGCAAAGCTGTTGGCCAGGGTAGGGGTAGCCAGGTGGAAAGCATGGCCAGTCGTAGAGAAAAGCTTATTGAAATTCTTGATTATCGTAAGAGTCATCAGTGGTGACAGTGTTTCCTAGCGTCAGTGCAGTGGTTAGCTGGGAGGAGGTGCTCTAATTCTCCATGTACTTTCCGGTGTCCCAAAACCTTTTGGAATTAGTGCTACAGGATGCAATTTTTTTAGTTTAACATTTTTTGAATGTGGTATGCTTATTTAAGATGGCGAGGAAAGCATTTTTAAAGAACAACCAGGCATCCTCTACAGACGGGATGAGGTCAATATCCTTCCAGGATACCCGGGCCAGGTCGATTAGAAAGGACTGCTCACTGAAGTGTTTTAGGGAGCGTTTGACAGTGATGAGGGGTGGTCGTTTGATCGTGGGCCCATTACGGACACAGGTAATAAGACAATGATCTCTGAGATCCTGGATGAAGACAGCAGAGGTGTATTTAGAGGGCAAATTGGTCAGGATGGTATCTACGAGGGTGCCCAGGTTCCTTGATCATTTGTGTGAGATTGAGGGCATCTAGCTTAGATTGTAGGATTTCCGGGGTGATAAACATATCCCAGTTTAGTTCACCTAACAGTACAAACTCTGAAGATAGATGGGGGGCAATCAATTAACATATCATGTCCAGGGCACAGCTGGGGGCTGAGGGGGGTCTATAACAAGCGGCGACAGTGAGACTTATTTCTGGAAAGGTTGATTTTAAAAAGTAGAAGCTCGAACTGTTTGGGCACAGACCTTGATAGTATGACAGATCTCTGCCCCCTTTGGCAGTTCTATCTTGAAGGAAAATCTTGTAGTTGGGGAAGGAAATTTCAGAATTTTTGGTGGCCTTCCTAAGCCAGGATTCTGACACGGCTAGGACATCAGGGTTGGCAGAGTGTGCTAAAGCAGTGAATAAAACAAATTTAGGGAGGAGGCTTCTGATGTTAACATGCATGAAACCAAGGCTTTTGCAGTTACAGAAGTCAACAAATGAGAGGACCTGGGGAATAGGTGTGATGCTGGGGGCTACAGGGCCTGCGTTAACCTCTACATCACCAGAGGAACAGAGGAGGAGTAGGATAAGGGTACGGCTAAAGGCTATAAGAACTGGTCGTCTAGTGCGTTGGGAACAGAGAATAAAAGGGGCAGATTTCTGGGCGTGGTCGAATAGATTCAGGGCATAATGTACAGACAAGAGTATGGTAGGATGTGAGTACAGTGGGGGTAAACCTAGGCATTGAGTGACGATGAGAGAGCTTGCATCTCTGGAGACACCAGCTAAGCCAGGGGAGGTCTTCCCATGTGTGGGGTGTGTGACAAAAGAGCCATCTAAGGCATGTTGAGCTGGACTAGGGGCTCTACAGTGAAATAATACAATAACAAACCGAAACAGCAGAAGACAAGGCATATTGACATTAGAGAGAGGCATGTGTAGCCTAGTGATCATAGGGTCCAATGAGCAGCAATAGGGGAGTCCAGGAGCCGTTTGGTAGACGCTACTATGCTAGGTGAATGGGAGGCACGACGTTCAGAAAGCTAGCGGGCGGGGACTAGCAGATGGGTCTTCGGCGATATCGCCTGTTGATACCACATTGGACGATTATGTTGGCAGACCAGTCGTGATGGATCGACGGGGCTCCGTGTCGGCAATAAAGGGTCCATGCCAATTGGCAAAAGAGATATTGTATCCCACATATTTGCGGGTATACCGCTTTGGCTAGCTGAGAGATGGGCCTAGCTCGAGACTAACTCAAGGCTAACTGGTGCTTGCTTCGGGATAGAGGCGTTAGCCAGCAGTAGCCACTTGGTTGTAGCTAGCTAGCTGTGATGATCCAGTGTAATGGCCCAGAGCTTGCGGCAGGAATCCGGTGATGTGGTGGAGAAAAGCAGTCCGATATGCTCAGGGTTGATATTGCGCTATGCAGACTGGCAGGTATTGACCGAGCTAAAGCTGGCTGGTGTCCGAGCTAAAAGTGAAGACCGCTAGCCGTGGCTAACAGTGACTGGTAGCTAGTTGCTGGCTAGCTCCTGATGGAGGTTCCAGTTATACCATATAAAAATAGCAGATCCATACCACATTGGTGAGGCGGGTTGCAGGAAAGCATATTTAGATCGTAGGTGGAAAGTAAGATTAAAATATATCCGGAAAAAAACGTTGATACTGACTATTTACATGGGACAAGACGGGACAAGACAAGACAAACACACGTCCGACTGCTACGCCATCTTGGAATCAGTGCATCTCAGTGCTTGAGGCATCACTACAGACACTCTGGTTCAAATACAGGGTGTATCACAACCGGCCGTGATTAGGAATGCCATATGGGCATCGCACAATTGGCCGAGCGTCATCCGGGTTTGGCCGGTGTAGGCCGTCATTGTAAATAAGAATTTGTTCTTAACTGACTTGCCTAGTTAAATAAAGGTAAAATAAAAAAATATATATAATAAAATAATAACAAAACTCAGGTATAACTCTACTCTAGCCAACCTGTTACCTGCCCAACCTGCTCTCCTCCAGGGAAAAGACAACTGCGCACCTATGTACTCTTTCCAGGAACTCCCTTCAGCTAGGAATGTTCCATCATGATAGCCCCAAAACCCATTTCTACCATAAATGCATAATTTCCCATGGACATATATCATAAACAACGGTTTTACATAAACACACACTTCATTAACTTGTGCCATAACTTCTGCTTCAAGTCACAATACACATTCATGAAGTAATTCACCCCCGCAATAAGTAATCACTTTCCCATCAACCAATAAATGTTCCTCGATGACACATATACTAATTTGCCTCATGCTTAATGCACACAGGCACTTCAACAAGGAAACAGCACTGCGCTTCAGACAAACACACAAGGTACTAGGTTATTATACTCTACCAATACTTTGATCATTATTCTAATAATATATTTCACATTACTAGAGCATGTACATTTAAATGGGCAGCTTTATACACGGTAGAAACATTGTTAACAAGTTACATTGTTTTAGTAACTGGCGTGCGCCATAAACACCCAATTTTTTGGCGCCTTATGTCAAAGTATTGTTGGCAAAACGGAATGCTCTACTCAATCCAACATTCACTTTTGTCACATCCTGACCCTAGTAAGATGTCATTTTCTATAGTAGAGTAGGTCAGGCCGTGACAGGGGGTGTTTTGGGTTTATCTATGTTTTCTATTTCTATGTTTTAGTTCTAGTTTTTCTATTTCTATGTTGGGGTTGATCTCCAATTGGAGGCAGCTGATTCTCGTTGCCTCTGATTAGAGATCATATTTAAGTAGGGGTTTTTCTTCCTGGGTTTTTGTGGGTAGTTGTTTTTTGTTTAGTGTATGTCACCTGACGGAACTGTTGTCGGTCGTTTTGTTGTTTTGTTAAAGTGTATTCATTAAAAAGTAAATATGAGCACTATACACGCTGCGCTTTGGTCCCCGCGTTACAACTTTGGTTTCAGGATTTTTGACTTTACCTTAAAGAGATACAATAGAGTCTTTCTTCAACCAATAATTTGCTTCAGTGTCATTGTCTACAAGTCATGAACATACGCTCCATGACAGATACAAAACAAGAAAAACGTCTGACAAGTAAACATAACCAATACTACCTGAAGAGTGATGCTAGGGACTGCTAGATAAAGGGGGAGTAATCAGGGTAGTGATGGAATTCTGATGGTGATGCGAAGGAGTATGTAATGAGGGCTACCAGGTGTGCGTAATGATGGATTGCCAGGTGTGTGTAATGATGGGTTGCCAGGACTGGTAGTTAGTAGACTGGCGACGATGAGCGCTGGAAAGGGGGAGAGGGAGTAGACTTGACAGGACGATGCCGGCCAGGAGGACGGCCCCTAGGGCAAGGAATGTTTCCTGATTAACCTGTTAGGGCTAGGGGGCAGTATTTACAAGGCCGGATAAAAAACGTACCCGATTTAATCTGGTTATTACTACTGCCCAGAAACTAGAATATGCATATAATTATTGGCTTTGGATAGAAAACACCCTAAAGTTTCTAAAACTGTTTGAATGGTGTCTGTGAGTATAACAGAACTCATATGGCAGGCAAAAACCTGAGAAGATTCCAAACAGGAAGTACCCTCTCTGACCATTCCTTGGGCTTCTTGGCTCTGTTTATTGAACATTTAGGATCTTTGCTGTAACGTGACACTTCCTACGGCTCCCATAGGCTCTCAGAACCCGGGAAAAAGCTGAATGATGTAATTCCAGCCGCTGGCTGAAAAACTTTAGCGCCTTTGGTAAGTGCTCTATCAGGGGACCATCAGACTGAGGCTCGTGCACGAGGGGATCCCATGTTTTTATTTTCTCTCTCTTTGAACGTAAACACGCTTTCCCGGTCGGAATATTATCGCTTTTTTTCGAGAAAAATGGCATAAAATTGATTTTAAACAGCGGTTGACATGCTTCGAAGTACAGTAATGGAATATTTAGAATTTTTTTGTCACGAAACGCGTCGGGCGCATAACCCTTATTTACCCTTTCGGATAGTGCCTTGAACGCACAAACAAAACACCGCTATTTGGATATAACTATGGATTATTTGGGACCAAACCAACATTTGTTATTGAAGTAGAAGTCCTGGGAGTGCATTCTGACGAAGAACAGCAAAGGTAATAACATTTTTCTTATAGTAAATCTGACTTTGGTGAAGGCTAAACTTGCTGGGTGTCTAAATAGCTAGCCCTGTGATGCCGGACATAGCGAGTGCATATAGGAGTTCTGTATCTATAATTCTTAAAATAATTGTTATGTTTTTTGTGAACGTTTATCGTGAGTAATTTAGTAAATTCACCGGAAGTGTTCGGTGGGAATGCTAGTCACATGCTAGTCACATGCTAATGTAAAAAGCTGGTTTTTGATATAAATATGAACTTGAATGAACAAAACATGCATGTATTGTATAACATAATGTCCTAAGATTGTCATCTGATGAAGATCATCAAAGGTTAGTGCTGCATTTAGCTGTGGTTTGGGTTTATGTGACATTATATGCTAGCTTGAAAAATGGGTGTCTGATTATTTCTGGCTGGGTACTCTGCTGACATAATCTAATGTTTTGCTTTCGTTGTAAAGCCTTTTGAAATCGGACAGTGTGGTTAGATTAACGAGAGTCTTGTCTTTAAAATGGTGTAAAATAGTCATATGTTTGAGAAATTGAAGTAATAGCATTTCTAAGGTATTTGAAAATCGCGCCACGGTATTCCACTGGCTGTTGAGTAGGTGGCAAGCGTCCCACCTAGCCCATAGAGGTTAACTACTCATGGTGTGATTGTGATAAAATACAGAAACTCAAATCCTTTTTGTTCTTCCGACCTAGAATGCCGACTATATTACCTCCCAAGAGAATTATCTTTGGTTATAGTCACAGTTGTAGTCACGCCTGGTTCTCCCTCAAGCCGATACCACGACGCCCCTCAAAGAACTACACTGGACTTGCAAACTGGAAACTACATATCCTGAGGCCGCATTTATGTTTAGTTGGGGATTTTAACAAAGCAAATTTGAGGAAAACGTTACCTAAGTTCTACCAACACATTGTAGAACTGCAATACTCATGCTGAAAAAACATTGGACCACTGGATGCCTCAAGATTGTTTTGATCACGCAGACTGGAATATGTTTGGGGTAGCCTCTGAGAATAACATTGACGAATACACGGATACAGTGACTGAGTTCATCAGGAAGTGTATAGGAGATGTTGTACCCACTGCGACTATTAAGACCTATAGATGACAGAATTTGCGCAAAACTGAAAGCGCGAACCATCACATTTAACCATGGCTGAATACAAAACAGTGTAGTTATTCCCTCCGCAAGGCAATCAAACAGGCAAAATATCAGTACAGAGACAAAGTGGAGTCGCAATTCAATGGTTCAGACACGAGATGTAAGTGGCAGGGTCTACAGACAATCACAGACTACAAAGGGAAAACCAGCCACGTCACAGAGACTGACATCTTGCTTCCAGACAAGCTAAACACCTTCTTCGCCCGCTTTGAGGATAACACAGTGCCACCGACGCGGCCTGTTACCAAGGGCTGTGGGCTCTCCTTCTCCGTGGCTGACGTGAGTAAGACATTTAAGCGGGTTAACCCTCGCAAGGCTACCGGCCCAGACAGCATCTATAGCCGCATCCTCAGAGCATGCACAGACCAGCTGGCTGGAGTGTTTCCTGACATGTTCTATCTCTCCCTATCCCAGTCTGCTGTCACCATTTGCTTCAAGATGTCCACCATTGTTCCTATACCCAAGAAAGCAAAGGTAACTGAGCTAAATTACTATTGCCCCGTAGCACTCACTTCTGTCATCATGAAGTGCTTTGAGAGGCTAGTTAAGGATCATATCACCTCTACCTTTCCTGACACCCTAGACACCACTTCAATTTGCTTACCGACCCAATAGATCCACAGACAATGCAATCGCCATCGCGCTGCACACTGCCCTATCCCATCTGGACAAGAGGAATACCTATGTAAGAATGACTACAGCTCAGCATTCAACACCGTAGTAACCTGCAAGAGTACCCTCCACTGGGTCCTGGAATTCCTGACGGGCCGCCCCCAGGTGGTGAAGGTAGGAAACAACACCTCCACTTTGCGGATCCTCAACACAGTGGCCCCACAAGGGTGCGTGCTCAGCCCCCTCCTGTACTCCCTGTTCACCCATGACTGCATGGTCACGTACGCCTCCAACTCAATCATCAAGTTTGCAGACGACACAACAGTAGTAGTCTTGATTAACATTGACGAGACAGCCTACAGGGAGGAGGTGAGGGCACTCAGAGTGAGGTGTCAGGAAAACACTCTCACTCAAGACAAAAAAACAATGGAGATGATCGTGGACTTCAGGGAATAGCAGCGGGAGCACGCCCCTATCCACATCGACGGGACAGCAATGGAGAATGTGAAAAGCTTCAAGTCCCTCGACGTACACATCACTACCAATCTGAAATTGTCCACCCACACAGACAGTGTGGTGATGAAGGCGCACCAGTGCCTCTTCAACCCTCACAAACTTTTACAAATGCACAATTGAGAGCATGCTGTCGAGCTGTATCACTGCCTGGTTTGACAAGTGCACTTGTCCCCGCAACAGCAGGGCTCTCCAGAGGGTGGTGCGTTCTGCACAATGCATCACCGGGGGCAAACTACCTGGCCTCCAGGACACCTAAAGCACCCGATGCCACAGGATGGCCAAAAAGATCAGCAAGGACATCAACCACCCGAGCCACTGCCTGTTCACCCCGCTATCATCCAGAAGCAAGGTCAGTACAGGTGTATCAAAGCTGTGACCGAGAGATTGAAAAACAGCTTCTATTATTTTTATTTTACCAGTATTTAACTAGGCAGGTCAGTTAAGAACAAATTCTTATGGATATGTTAGCTTCCTAATACAACACTTATTTTCAATGACAGCCCAGGAACAGTGGGTTAACTGCCTTGTTCAGGGGCAGAATGGCAGATTTTGTACCTTGTCAGCTCGGGGATTTGATTTTGCAACCTTTTGGTTACTAGTCCAACGCTCTAACTACTAGGCTACGCTGCCGCCTTATCTCAAGGCCATCAGACTGTTAAATAGCCATCAATAGCCAGCTTCCCCCCGGTTATGCAACCCTGCACCTTAGAGGCTGCTGCCCTATAGACATAGACTTGGAATCACTGGCCACTTTAATCATGGAACACTCGTCACTGTAATAATGTTTAAATAATGTTTACGTACTGCTTTACTCATCTCATGCACAAACTGTATTTTATTCTACTGTATTTCAGTCAATGCCACTCCGACATTGCTCAATGTATTATTTATATTTCATTCTTTAACTTTTAGATTTGTGTGTGTTGTTGTGAATTGTTAGATACTAATGCACTGTTGGAGCTAGGAACAATTCGCAATTCGCTACACCCACAATAGCATCTGCTAAATATGTGTACGTGACCAATACAATTGGATTTGAGTTGGAGCCACGGGAGGCCAAGGATGACTTCACCTCACTGCGGAGGTGAAGAGAAAGTGAAGGCTTTCTTGGTGCTTGGGTCCCACGGTGGGGGTGAGAGTTGCAATGTGAACGATACAGCTGTGGTGTCTTGGTCCCACGGTGGGGATGATTGTTGCAATGTGAACGCCACAGCTGTGGCATCTTGGTCCCACGGTGGGGGTGAGTGTTGCAATGTGAACGCCACAGCTGTGGGGTCTTGGTTTGTGCTCTTTGCTAACTCCATTGCTATCTTTGTCAAACAATGTTTGAAGCTCCATCCTGTTGTTCAAAGTCTGTGGTTAACCCAGACGTCAGTCATCTGTGATAGATGCAAAGATTGTCTGCATCTTTGAGAAGTATATACTGTATGTCCTGCACTAAATCTAGGCCAGAGTGAAGAAGATGTTCAGTAAGAAAAGTATGCCTTTAATCTAAGAGAGACTTGTCACAATGAGAGACTCCACTGCATAAACATGTTCAGTGTTGCAATGTGAACACCATAACTGTGGTGTCTTGGTCCCAGATTTGTTTGTACTCTTGCTTGTGTAACAGTGTTGCTTCCGTCCCTCTCCTCGCCTCAACCTGGGCTCGAACCAGGGACCCTCTGAACAAATCAACAACTGCCTCCCACGAAGCATCATTACCTATCGCTCCACAAAAGCCACGGCCCTTACAGAGCAAGGGAAACAACTACTTCAATGTCTCAGAGCGAGTGACGTCACCGATTGAACGCTATTAGGATGCACCGCGCTAACTAGCTAGCCATTTCACACCAGTTACCCACACCCCCCTTTGACCTCCTCCTTTTCAGCAACAACTAGTGATCCGGGTCACGACACCAATGTAACAGTGTTGCTTCCCTCCACAAACAATGTCTGAGGTCATCAAATGAAACTAATACAGTATAGTAAGGCACAGGGAATATTACTACAATGTTTCAGTTGATAACCAGTCACATCTAGTTCATGGTGAATATTATTACAATGTTTCAGTTGATAACCAGTCAGATCCAGTTCATGGTGAATATTATTCCAATGTTGCAGTTGATAACCAGTCACATCTAGTTCATGGTGAATATTATTCCAATGTTTTAGTTGATAACCAGAGTCTATTGATGATTGGTAACACTGTACTTGACACCCGGCGTCATAACACCTTATGACATGGTCATAACCTGTCATATGTCATAACAGCTGCCAAATTGTCATAACCTTTCCTAATATGGTCATAACACAGTCATGGCCCATATATTTACACTATTGCACTATTTTATGGCTGATTATGACACCTGCCAAGAAGGTCCCTTTTGAAAGGTTGACCCTTACATCCTTTTTTGTTGTTGAAATTCGTTTTTAACGGAAATGGTTTTTTTTCATCATATTTTAAACTTGTTGAAAATGCACTTTAAGACACTGTCAAGAAGCATTATGACCATCCTGTGTCACTTTACTTGGGCTAAGAAAATACACTTTATGACACTGTCAAGAAGCATTAAGACCATCATAATCACATAAGCCTTACAGGCCTATCACGTACATTCCCTTATATCAGTCATCAGTCAAAGAGTGTCTTGTCCTGCTCCTGAAATCTGCTCCTGCATTCATCCCAGTCATCAGAAACAGAGCATTGGGGTAGGTGCATGTCTGACATCAATGTTTGCGCAATTACAATTATAATTTAATATGGTCAATTTCAGAAAATGTTATATAAGTAGGTGTAATGGATTATTTTGCCTTGTGTGGTAGGTTTTATGGGGTTTGACACTCTTATGTAGGTGTCATTACCAACCATAAAATAACGCATCAAGTCCATATGTGTTATTTCATAGTTTTGATGTCTATTCTACAATGAATGTGTAGGTGTGTCAACTTTTGACTGGTACTGTATTTATGACCATATTATGACAGGTTATGACAAGTTATGTCAGCTGTTATGACATGGTTATGACTGTTTCATAACGTGTTATTATGCTGGGTGTCAAGTAAAGTGTTACCTGTGTTACCTTTTCCTTAAGGTTCATATCTGTGGGTTATATTTCAGTATGATAGACATGAATCAGAGTTATCTAAATGTGTCTATCACTGCATTATATGTTATGACCCCTATGTAGTTAGTTTTGTCAGCAGGATTGAGGGTATTATAAGGGAACAATCTCCTCAAACTAAGGCAATTGGATATGTTATTAACTTCCTAATACAACACATATTAAGGTATGAAACAACTGGAATGGTAATGACATCTCTATGGCCCACCTTGGGGGGTCAAAGGTCATACATGTTTTTGGTCAGTATTGGCATCCCTAACTTCAATATTCTATTATAAAACAATACAAAATAGGAGAAATGGGTTGCATTCCTGTCTCTCAAAAATATGGCAGTATCTTCAGCCAGCCAGTTGACTTAGTTTAAATTGCTGAAATACCTTAAAAAAGTGCTGAAATACCTTAAAAATTCCCCTTCTTGATATGAAGTGCTATCATTTGAGTAACTAATGATAAAAAAAAATTGACCAATTGTGAAGTCCTGCCTAATGCCACGCCCAATATCACATCTTTGGGATATCCCCTGATCTATTTTCAGAGAGCTAGTACAACCGCTGCATAACGTTTGAAATGTCACCAAACCACCCAAAAACGTATTGCGACGTGATTATAACTCAGAGCTGATTTATGGTCAATCCGATGTCTGCAGTGACCATACAGAAGTCAGGGTACTCATACTTCACTCACGTTTCACGGAGCAGAGCAGAGCATATTCAAGGTTACAACTACCTTTCTAGGGGTTCTGATGTTTCTAGCCTTGAGATGCATTTTTGATGACATATCTACAGTATTTCACTTGTTAATGTGAATAGCATTGCTTACTAGGTGTTGTCCAATAAATTCTGTAACCACTCCCTCTTCAAGTCAGGGTTGATTAGAAAAAGCTGTTCAGAAGAGGACACTGTATTATCATATCTTTGTACTCCCAGACGAAGGCCATGCAGCCGAAACGCATCTGAGTTTTTAAACTTTGTTTCCATTGAACATGCCATAAAAATGAAGGCATTTTAATTAATTATGTGAAGAGTGGCTTTGTCCTCCTTCGTTTTTGATGACAAATTTACCTCTATTACCAAAGAGCCCCTTCTGTCTACAGAAACCTACTATTGTGTACCTTAGCAGCTTCTGTCTACCAAAACCAACAATTGTGTACCGTAGCAGCTTCTGTCTACCAAAACCAACTATTGTGTACATTAGAACCTTCCGTCTACCATAACCAACTATTGTGTACCTTAGCACCCAGCTAGCAATGAGGAATCAGCCCAGAAGCGGCCCTCTTACTGGGGGCCAGAACTGATTGAATCGGCCCGTAATCGGGTGTCGGACTCGGCCCGGAATCAAAATGAATGACTGACCAGAATCGGCCCAAGTACGGGCCGTTTCCGTCAACCGAAATTCAGCTGACTTTGCCAGCATCTTACCAGAATCCCCCAGAAGTGGCCCGATGCAAATGTAAATAAATTAATGCAAACTTACCTGATTTAGTAATTTTAAACATTACTATTATACATTTTATGCATACAAATTATACCCATCCACCCCAAAAAATGGTTATGTCAGAGCAAACACCATACACCTGGTGACCGTGTCAGCATGCATGCACCTGGCCCGCCACAGGAGTTTACAGCGCGATGGGACAAAGACATCCCCGGCCGGGTCAAACCCTCCACTAATTCTGACAAGGCTAGGCCAATTGTGCGTCGCCTCATGGGTCTCCCGGTTGCTGCCAGCACAGGTATTGAACATGCATCCGCTGCAATGCAGTTTGCACTGCGATGCGATGCAGTGTCTTAGACCGCTGTGCCACTCGGGAGGCTCCAAACACAACATTTTTAACCTGATATGGATAGAGGGCAGTATTTTCACAGCCGGATGAAAAAATGTACCCGATTTAAACTGGTTACCACTCTTGCCCAGAAATGAGAATATGCATATTATTAGTAGATTTGGATAGAAAACACTCTGAAGTTTCTAAAACTGTTTGAATCGTGTCTGTGAGTATAACAGAACTCATATGGCAGGCAAAAACCTGAGAAAAATTCAACCAGGAAGTGTAGGATCTGAGAAATGTAGTTTTTCATTCTAGTCTCTTTCGAAACTACAGTATCTGTGCTGTTACGTTGCACTTTCTAAGGCTTCCATTGGCTGTCTAAAGCCTTCAGAAAGTGGATTGAGCCTTCTCCTGTCTCTGGGCAGAGTATAGGAGCTCAGTTACTGAGTGGTCTGCCTGAGGACAAAGAGATTGGATATGCGCGTTCCCGCGAGCACGCTGTTTTTTATTTTCCTCCTTGAATGAATACACTATTGTCCGGTTGGAATATTATCACAATTTTACGTTAAAAATACCCTAAAAATTGCTTCTAAGTACGGTAATGGAACATTTTCACTTTTAGTGTCTCGAAATGCGCTCGCACGTTACCCTTTGGATAGTGACCTGAACGCACGAACAAAACAGAGGTATTTGGACATAACTATGGATTATTTCGAACAAAAACGACATTTCTAATACAATATTTCTAATAGTAATTCTGAGTTTATGTTGCCCCGAACTTTGCGGGTGTCTCTCACCGTGACGGCGAGCTATGTACTCAGAATATTGAAAAATGTGCTTTTGCCGAAAAGTTATTTTAAAAACTGACACAGCGATTGCATAAAGGAGAATTCTTAAAATAATTGTTATGTATTTTGTCAACGTATATGATGAGTATTTTTGTAAATTCACCGGAAGTTTTTGGTGGGAATACATTTTGTGAACATCACGCGCCAATGTAAAAAGCTGTTTTTGGATATAAACATGAACTTGATTGAACAAAACATACATGTATTGTATAACATAATGTCCTAGTAGTGTCATCTGATGAAGATCATCAAAGGTTAGTGCTTCATTTAGCTGTGTTTTGGGTTTTATTGACAAATATGCTTGCTTGGAAAATGGCTGTGTGGTTATTTTGGTCTATGTACTCTCCTAACATAATCTAATGTTTTGCTTTCGCTGTAAAGCCTTTTTGAAATCGGAAAACGTGGTTGGATTCAGGAGAGGTTTATCTTTCAAATGGTGTAAAATAGTCCTATGTTTGAAAAATTGAAATGATTGGATTTTTGAGGTATTTGTATTTCGCACCATACGATCCCATTGGCTGTTGGCTAGGGGTTCCGATGACAGAACAGGGTTCCACTAGCGGAACGCCTAGATGCTGATCAATTGCCTTGCACAAACTATCAAAATAACAAAATACTACTTAAATAGGACTCTAAATTAAATCATTGAATTTACATGTTAATTGTATTTTTTGATCACAGAAACAAAGTATGGAAAAATAAATAAATAATGAAATGTTATATAAAGCAGCCCATGTAATCCTCTGCCAGAGATTAGCCCCAATTGGCCCGAGCCCCAAATAATACATTTGGGCCAGATAACTCACACCGGAATCGGCTCGAGCTCAATCCCCGCATCCTCGCCATAAGTAATACTGCCTAAGGCGGCCAAGACTTGGGCCACATGACATCGGCCGAGTCTGACTCTCAACCCAGTGCCCCGACTCTCAGCCGGAATCGGCCCAGATCCATTGTACCAAAACCTACTACCTTAGCAGCACTTCCCTTCATCTTTCTCTCCTCTTCCTAGAGCCACCTGGCCAAACCGAGTAATCGCGGAAGAAGGGCCTTGGTTAGGGAGGTGAGCAAGAACCCAATGGTCACTCTGACAGAGCTCGAGTGTTCCTCTGTGGAGATGGGAGAACCTTCCAGAAGTACAACCATCTCTGTAGCAATCCACCAATCAGGCCTTTATGGTAGAGTGGCCAGACAGAAACCACTCCTCAGTAAAAGGCACATGACAGCCCACTCTGAGTTTGCCAAAAGGCATCTAAAGGACTCTCAGACCATCAAAAACAAGATTCTCTTGACTGATGAAACCAAGGGCCATTCTTTGGCCTGAATGCCAAGCGTCACGTCTGGAGGAAACCTGGCACCATCCCTACCACTAAGCATGATGGTAGCAGCATTATGCTGTGGGGATGATTTTTAGTGGCAGGGACATGGAGACCAGTCAGGATTGAGGGAAGATGAACGGAGCAAAGTGCAGAGACATCCTTGATGAAAACCTGCTCCAGAGTTCAGGACCTCAGACTAGGGCGAAGGTTCACCATCCAACAGGACAATGACCCTAAGCCCACAGCCAAGACAACGCAGTAGTAGCTTTGGGACAAGACTCTGAATGTCCTTGAGTGGCCCAGCCAGAGACAGGCTTGATCCCGATCGAACATCTCTGGAGAGACCTGAAAATACCGTTGGAAGTCAGAAGTTTACATATACCTTAGCCAAATACATTTAAATTCAGTTTCACAATTCCTGACATTTAATCCTAGTAAAGATTCCCTGTCTTAGGACAGTTAGGATCACCACTATATTTTAAGAATGTGAAATGTCAGAATAATAGTAGAGAGAATTATTTATTTCAGCTTTTCTTTTCTTTCATCACATTCCCAGTGGGTCAGACGTTTACATACAATCAATGAGTATTTGGTAGCTTTGCCTTTAAATTGTTGAACTTGGGTCAAACGTATCGGGTAGCCTTCCACAAGCTTCCCACAATAAGTTGGGTGAATTTTATGAGTCAGGTTTGTAGGCCTCCTTGCTCGCACACACTTTTTCAGTTCTGCCCACAAATTTTCTACAGGATGGAGGTCAGGGCTTTGTGATGGCCACTCCAATACCTTGACTTTGTTATCCTTAAGCTATTTTGCCACAACTTTGGAAGTATGCTTGGGGTAATTGTCCATTTGGAAGACCCATTTGTGATCAAGCTTTAACATCCTGACTGATGTCTTGAGATGATGTTGACTGATGTCTTGTTTCATCAGACCAGAGGACATTTCTCCAAAAAGTACAATCTTTGTCCCCATGTGCAGTTGCAAACTGTAGTCTAGCTTTTTTATGGCGGTTTTGGAGCAGTGGCTTCTTCCTTGCTGAGTGGCCTTTCAAGTGACATTGATATAGGACTCGTTTTACTGTGGATATAGATACTTTTGTACCGGTTTCCTCCAGCATCTTCACAAGGTCCTTTGCTGTTGTTCTGGGATTGATTTTCACTTTTCGCACCAAAGTACGTGCATCTCTAGGAGACAGAACGCATCTCCTTCCTGAGCGGTATGACGGCTGCGTGGTCCCATGGTGTTTATACTTGAGTACTATTGTTTGTACAGATGAACATGGTACCTTCAGGCATTTGGAAATTGCTGCCAAGGATGAACCAGACTTGTGGAGACCTACAATTGCTTTTGGTCTTGGCTGATTTATTTTGTGATTCCCATGATGTCAAGCAAAGAGGCACTGAGTTTGAAGGTAGGCCTTGAAATACATCCACAGGAACACCTACAATTGACTCAAATTATGTCAATTAGCCTATCAGAAGCTTCTAAAGCCATGACATAATTTTCTGGAATTTTCCAAGCGGTTTAAAGGCACAGTCAACTTAGTGTACGTAAACGTCTGACCCACTGGAATTGTGATACAGTGAAATAATCTGTCTGTAAACAATTGTTTGAAAAATTACTTGTCATGCACAAAGTAGATGTCCTAACCGACTTTCCAAAACTATAGTTTGTTAACAAGAAATTTGTGGAGTGGTTGAAAAACGAGTTTGAATGACTCCCACATAAGTGTATGTAAACTTCCGACTTCAACTGTAGCTGTGCAGCAACACTCCCCGTCCAACCTGACAGAGCTTGAGAGGATCTGCAGAGAAGAAAGGGAGAAACTCCCTAAATACAGGTGTGTCAAGCTTTTATCGTCATACCCAGGAAAACTCGAGGCTGTAATTGCTGCCAAAGGTGCATCAGCAAAGTACTGAGTAAAGGGTCTGAATACTTATGTAAATGTGATATTTCAGTTGTTTTTTTAATACATTTTCAAACATTTCTATTAACCTGTTTGTGTAAAGGGTTCTACATGGAACTCAAAATGGTTCTTCATGGAACTCAAAAGGTTTCTACCTAGGACCAAAAAGGTTCTTCGAAGGGTTATCCTATGGGGACAGCCGAAGAACCCTTTTAGGTTCTAGATAACACCTTTCTCCCTAAGAGTGAACCTACCGTCAACCAATCATGTCAATGCGGAGCCCTCTGCATTGTTACAAAATTTGGGAGGCACAAGGGCATCACCTTAAAGCCAATTTCTGCTTGATCAGGCAATGTGGTCCGGACGCTACATATATAGGATGTGACGCAATTGCCTCTGGAGGCCAAATCGAGCTCTGTCTGGCGATGCCATGCACCTCCCATAGCTCCATATTGACATGATTGGTTGAAGGTAGGTGGGGGCGGTACATCCTGTATAAACACAAACTCACTTTCTTGACAACAGACATGGAGAACTTTGACAAAAGGCTATCAGAACAAGTTCACAAATAAACATAATACCTTGTGTAGGGATTTCAAAGACACAAAAATGTGTTTGAACTCCTAGAAAGAGATTGATGGGGATAGATGTGGTAAAGAAGTCAATGGATAGACCGTGGGGCATAGAAGGGACGCTGGATTGGCGCATATTCAACAAATCTAATCTAATAAATTGGTATTTGTTAAATCCATCATGATCGATGTATTTTAACAGGCCCCCAATGTGGTTACTAAAATCCAATGTGGATATAAGTTGTCCCTTTTCAAGTTTAGAAAAAGTGACTGCTAAATGCTAACTATCATTTGTATAAACTGGTAGCTTAGCTAGCATACAGAAGTCGGTGGTGGTAGTGATAGTTTTTAACTGTAATGCTGTTGGTTGATGACGATGACATGAACATGAACATGTTTTGAGGATGGGGTTGACATCCATAGAAGTATTATACTCAAATTTGTACCTCAACATAGTGTGAAATACACATATAAACAGTAGACTAAATGTATGCTAATTTTGCTATTTTTAATTGTGCAGAGATTAGTGATGGAGATGCAGGTGGAAAACGCTGCAGCCTTTTTACTTCATGCTATCTTGGCTGAGCTCCAATGTAAAGAACCAGGAAACGGACTCCTACATCTCAGAAGAGGTAAGTGTCTTATGTTTTAATTTAGCCAATTGCTTGTAATTAGATGGCTATAGAGCCCCACATTGGAGGTGTTCTAATACCCATAAAACCTAGCGGTCAAACAGGGAAATGCTTCCAATTGTTTTTCCTACATACATTTTTCCTATAGAGGATTTTTAGAAACACTTAAAATAAGATATGTGTTTCATGTGCTTACCCAGGTGTGCCGTTTTGATAACCCACTTTTCAAGCATGTATTTTGTTATGTCTGATCAGTGTTTGTAGCTGAAAAGCTTTTTGTGGATTTTTGTCTCGATTTACCTTTGTTTCATCTGGCTGTGACCACATTGGATAATAGTGCAATATTGCATACAGAGTTTTTAAGGAGACATAAAAAAAACAGCTCTGCTGAAACACTTGAGTCCTACTTGGATATACCTGGGAACCCTACCCTGCACTGGGGCATACACTGGGGCAATATCTGAGCAGACACCTGCCTACTGCTGCTTGACTTTGTGCCTCGGATGTTTTTGGCCAGTGTTGTGCCTTGGTTGTATTTATTGTGGGTTCTAGTGCTGGCTGACTTCTAGTCTGGGGTTGGGTTCTGGCTTGCTGCCTATAACTGTGGTGATCCTACAACCTGTGTGATTCAATCTAACTGACTATCACACTGTGTGGATTGATTAACTCTTAGCTGATTCCTCTCCAACCTATTTTATTTGTGTGGAATTTTTCCAAAATGGCGTCTCCCACTCTCCACCATACGGGGAAACTGCCGTTTTCCAAAATGGCGTCTCCCACTCTCCGCCACACGGGGAAACTGACGTTTTCCAGATTGGCGGCTACCACCTTCAAAGACTATGGTGAATGTTTCATTCCATGTAGGTGCGGCACCTATTTTGCACAGTTCCCGGGGTAATATTGGTCGTCCAAATTTCCAATGTGGAAACTGTCAGCTTATTGAGGAATCTATGTCTAATTTGGATGTCCAGAGGAAGCAAGTTGAGACATTGCACCATATCCTGGATAGGTCTCAATCTAAGACCTTTTCCTTCTCTACTCCTCAGCCTGGTCTTCGTGCCACTGCCTCACCACCATGTTGCCACTCTCTGACTGACTGGCCAGGGCTGCCCTGCAGAGACCCCTCCCTGGTGAAGTCACCTCTCCCCTCCCATCTCACCTGCCCTGCCCATCCTACCCAGACCTTCCATCCTGAACGTAGCTTGTTTGAGTTGGAGTTTCCATGTAACTTTAAAAATTGTAAAGGACTTGGGTTGATGCATCTGAACATTAAGAGCATACTTACTAAACTGGATTACAACAAGATCTGGGCTATACAGACAATCTGGACATTCTGGTATTGACTGAAACTTGGATCTCTGGGGACATTCTGGACTGATATTAATATTGAGGGTTATCATGTGCTGACAGACAGGGTAGAGGTGGTGGAGTGGCAATTTTTATTTAAAATTATTTCTCTCTCTTTACTGAAATCCATTATTTTTTGCTACTATCTTTAAGCCTTTGTCTAGCGGAACTTTTATAGGTATCCATAACTTTTATAGGTGTCTACCATCCTCCCTCTGCTAACCTTTGTGCAACTAATTAATTAATTAATTAACTAGTTTGTTGTCTTCTTTTACTAAATCAGAAGTTATTATCCTGGGTGACCTAAATTATGATTGGGAAATGCAGGCTTCAGACAATCTAATCCAGCTGATGACTAAGTCTACACGGTCTAACCCTAGAGATACTTCAAAGTCAAATCTAATTGATCTTATTTTAACAAATACACCAGAAAAATATGTTTTTACTGGTGTCTTCGCCCAAGACGTTAGTGACCATTGCCCAGTTGTTTGTGTTAGAGATATGAGAATATAAAAATCTTAGCCTTGTGTCATCACAAAGAGGAACTTTAAAAACTTCAGTGAACAGGCTTTTTTACATTATCTTTATTTTAGTGACCTTGATTGTATTTCAGCTATCCCTAAACCTGATTTAGCTTTGAGCCTCTTTTACACGCTCCCTTCAACAAATGAAGGGTTATAGGTAGATCGAATGCATGGTACACTCCGGAATTATCAGAAGTCAGTCATAAAAGAGATGATGCTTGGGTCAAGGCCAGGAGCAGAGACTTAGGCCCGGACTGGCAAGCAACTGAGGAATCATTGTGTAAAACAAATCAAAAAAGCTAAATCTTTTTTTTTTTTTTACTTTTTACCCCCTTTTTCATGACATCCAATTGGTAGTTACAGTCTTGTCCCATCGCTGCAACTCCCTCGGGAGAGGCGAAGGTCGAGAGCCATGCGTCCTCCGAAACACGACCCTGTCAAGCCGCACTGCTCGCTTAACCTGGAAGCCAGCCTCACCAATGTGTTGGAAGAAACACCATCCAACTGGTGACTGAAGTCAGGGTGCATACACCCAGCCCGTCACAAGGAGTTGCTAGAGCATGATGGGACAAGGAAATCCCGGCTAGCCGGCCAAACCCTCCCCTAACCCAGACAACGCTGGGCCAATTGTGCACCACCTCATGGGTCTCCCGGTCGCGGCCGTCTGAACATAGCCTGAGATCAAACCCGGGTCTGTAATGATTCCTTAAGCACTGCGATGCAGTGCCTTAGACCGCTGCACCACTCGGGAGGCAGAAAGGCTAAATCTGATTATTATGTAACCGCTCTTTCAGATTGTAATGGAAACCCGGCTAAATTCTGGGAACTTTCAAATCCCTGAAGGGTTCTACTTCCTCTTCTCTGCCATAACAAATTAATTCAGACACTGGCCTCATAATGGGAAAAAATGGCATCATTGATGCATTTAATCAACATTTCATTTCAGAGGGTTATCTCTCTTTCAAATGACTTCTAAGCCTATTTACAATGATATTGGCTGGATGCTGGTAGGAGACACTTGCTGAATGATCAGAGAAATGATAGTCAAAGCTTTTCTTTTAGGCTATTTACAGAAAAATAACTGCATTCATTACTACATTTAGCTAACATTAGATAGTTAATCCAGAGATTATTACCTTTGTCTCGATTTGGCAATCCTGTCCAGATCATCATGTAGTTCTTTATGATAGCCACATTAGCAGCTTCATTTTTGTGGGGTAAATATGGGCGAGAGAGAGATTTACATGGTTATCAGTACGTCACGCCAGGTTAAGCCAACACGAAACACAGCCCTTATTTTAAGTGTTTCTAAAATCCTCTATGGGAAACAAAGAATGGTGGAAAAACGATTGGAACCATTTCCCTGTTTGACCGCTAGGTGTTATGGGTATTATGACTCATCAATTAATTTATTGGATGTGTATGACAGCTCCTCGAAGCTCAAGAAGTACGAATGCTCTGACTTCTGCGGAGGCCGCATTGCAGCAAATGCTGTACGGTCACTTCTGATATCGGATTGACCATGCAGAGACGGAGCTCATTTTGACCTCTGCAATACTTCGGAGGCTTCGCAATTGCATCACACTCTCCATACGGAGCCTTTACACCACATTGCCAGATCAAACTGTAAATAAGCTATGATCAGATGAAGAATAAATAAGCTTTGATCAGATCAAAACTACAATGGTTCTGTGCTTTGATCAACTGATGCTGCTAAACTGTACATGCACTCAATGATTCTGTCCCATCTCATACTATGTCAACCTGGTCACAAGCTAGTATCACCGCAATGAAAAAAATTCAAAAATGTTATTTTTAATACATTTGCAAACATAAAAAAAAACTTTTTTCGCTTTGTCATTATGTGGTATTGTGTGTAGATTGATGAGGAAAAACATTGATTTAATCAATTTTAGAATAAGGCTGTAACGTAACAAAATGTGGAAAAAGTCTAGGGGTCTGAATACTTTCCGAATGCACTGTACATTACATTTACATTTTAGTCATTTAGCAGACACTCTTATCCAGAGCGATTTACACTAGTGAATGCATACATTTCATACATTTTTTCCCTGTACTGGTCCCCCGTGGGAATCGAACCCGCAACCCTGGCATTGCAAACACCATGCTCTACCAACTGAGCCACACGGGCACAAAAATGTGTGCACTCACTGTAAGTTTCTCTGGATAAGAGAGTCTGTTAAATGACTCAAATGTAAAACATACAGATTGTGTCAGAAAGAGTTACTTTCAACTTTTCAATGTTATTTAGGTAGTCTAAGCAAATGGAAGCTGATCAATGTATACATGTGTTGACGTGATGAGCTCAGTTGAAAGGAACACAGCTGGTTTCCAAAACGAAGCAGGGTACATAGAGGTAGTCATCTGGATGCCAGACTCGTTCTCATTGAAGTGCATCACCCCTCATATACCAGTAGGAGTCACTGTTCAGGCAAGAATCGTTGGACTGTGGCTTCCCTTTTTATTTCAATATACTGCTTTATTTAGGTTGATGGCATGGCATTAAAACAACGATATTGATTGAAATATACCATTTAACTATCAACATTGAAACAAGGTCGAATATGTCTAATCAAATATGAAATTAAACAATTTCAACCACCCAATATATAGTCTTTAGGATAACAAATGTTTTACATATCTACGTGAAATGTTTTACGCTATTTCTAAAAATAAAGTGATGATGATTATTAGATTGATGAAACAACCTGTTAATCAGATTAAGTCATTGTATTTAAGTTGTTGAAATTAGATGAAAACAGTACTAGTTGGGGACATATTCCAAATCCAAATGTGTTTTTCTACGTAGATTCCACGTCACAATATGTTGACAAATGACATTGAAACAACGGTGATTCAACCAGTGTATGCCCACTGGGGTAACACTTTACTGAGTGTATGCCCACTGGGGTAACAATTTACTATAGCACCGACCGGACCGACATCAAGTTCAGCCGCTCCACAAGCTAACAGCTAGCATACTAACTATGTCACTCTCCAATTGAGATATAGCCACTCCACAGGCTAACGGCTAGCATGCTAACCATGTTACTATCTCATTCAGGATGAGGTGGTCCACGGGCTAATGGATAGCATGCTAACCATTTCACTATCCCATTCAGGATGATAACTTATTCAGCCCTTGGATGAACAACACTGAACAGAAGATAGATCTTCTATCTCCTCTATAAAAAAAATAAATGTCTAACATCACAGGATCAAGTCCATAGTTTGTTTTTCAGCAAAAAGTGTATATAAAAAAAAATACATTGCTTGGTTTAAAGGCAAAAACACATTCATACAATCAGGATTTTGCTGGTGATAGCCTCCATCTTAACTCCCACAATCTTCTTCTTCTTCTTCTGTGGATTTTATATGACGGTTGGCAACCAACATGAAGGTGCATTACCGCCACCAACTGGAATGGAGTGTGGACCAGAGACAGGAAAGGTATAAATCCTACCAACTCCCTCCATGGTTAGTGTTGGAGTGTACAGTACATCTTTACACCTGTGTGATTGTATACTGGTATTATCACAGTGGGAGAGGAGAGGGCTTGTTGCTGGTGAGGATAGAAGAAGGCATAAAACCCACGACTCTGAGAGGTTTGGTCTGGCCTTTGGTTTAGTGCGTTCCTATGGCGTCACAGTACAAAGTCATACTGTAGTATACACTGAGTGGACAAAAAACATTAAGAACAGCTTCTGTTTCCATGACACAGACTGACCAGGTGAATCCAAGTGAAAGCTATGATCTCTTATTGATGTCACTTGTTAAATCCACTTCAATCGTTGTTGATGAAGGGGAAGAGACAGGTTAAAGGATTTTTAAGCCTTGAGACAATTGAGAAGGATTGTGTATGTGTGCCATTCAAAGGGTGATTGGGCAAGACAAAATATTGAAGTGCCTTTGAACAGGGTATGGTAGTATGTGCCAGGTGCATCTGTTTGTGTCAAGAACTGCAACGCTGCTGGCTTTTTCACGCTCAACAGTTTCCCATGTGTATCAAGAATGGTCCACCACCCAAAGGATATCCAGCCAACTTGACACAACTGTGGGAAGCATTGGAGTTAACATGGACCAGCATTCCTGTGGAACGCTTTCGATACCTTGTAGAGTCCATACCCCGACTCATTGAGGCTGTTCTGAAAGGGCAAAAGGTGGTGGGGGGGTGCGACTCAATATTTGTAAGGTGTTCTTAATGTTTTAATGTCTTAATGTTCCTATGGTGTCACAGCACTGAGTACAAAGTCATACTGTAGTATACAATCGTATGTTGTCACAGTACTGGGTACTGAGTCATACTGTAGTATACAATCCTATGGTGTCACAGCACTGGGTACTGAGTCATACTGTAGTATACAATCCTATGGTGTCACAGCACTGAGTACTGAGTCATACTGTAGTATACAATCCTATGGTGTCACGGCACTGAGTACTGAGTCATAGTGTAGTATAGTGTAATAGTTTATCCTCAGTTGACAGACAATATAGCATACAGTTGACCTGTAGAGGTATGTTTCCCCATGACAACAGCCCTGATGGGACACAAGGCCAATGATCGGAACAGGAGAAGTTCGTTTCCCCATGACAACAGCCCTGATGGGACACAAGGCCAATGATCGGAACAGGAGAAGTTCGTTTCCCCATGACAACAGCCCTGATGGGACACAAGGCCAATGATCGGAACAGGAGAGGTTTGTTTCCCCATGACAACAGTCCTGATGGGACACAAGGCCAATGATCGGAATGGGAGAGGTTCGTTTCCCCATGACAACAGTCCTGATGGGACACAAGGCCAATGATCGGAACAGGAGAGGTTTGTTTCCCCATGACAACAGTCCTGATGGGACACAAGGCCAATGATCGGAATGGGAGAGGTTCGTTTCCCCATGACAACAGCCCTGATGGGACACAAGGCCAATGATCGGAAGAGGAGAGGCAATGAAGCGGGGGGAAAAAAGAGTGTGACCAACCAGACACGAGGGTCTGTCTTTGGAACGCTTCGACAAGTCAGTCGTCATAGAGATTTGTGTGTACAGTATGTGTCAATGTTTAGGATATATATTTTTTGCATATCACACCCCCTGATTTGGTCCTCTGTAAACAACAACTCCTCCACATCCTCTTCCTCTCTTCCCTCAGAAGGAGGGGTCTCACACTGTACAGTACTTCAGAAGGCGTGGTCTCGCACTGTACAGTACTTCAGAAGGCGGAGTCTCGCACCATCCGGTACATCTGTAGTGATGTCACCTCCACGTCCTGTGGTCTGGAGTTCAGAGCGTTCCCAGTAGGGCTGTATCCTGCCGAGCGGCCCATGGGGCTGAACCCCATGGTGCGCCCCAGAGGGGTGAAAGCGGTGGAGCGCGTGATGGCAGGACGGCGCAGGAAATGGTTGGACGTCACCAGGTCCCCGTAGCCCTGCGCGTGCGAGAAGGCGTATCCGGAGCGGCGGGAGCTGGTACGGCGCATCCTGGTTCGTCGTGCTGGGAGAGGGGGCGTGGCCTTGGCCTGTCTCACCTTGAACATCACCTGGTAGGGAGGAGTAGGACAGGAGAGCAGAGTTTAAAATTAGAAAGTATTGTAGGTCAGTAATGATTGTTCTTTCTATAAATAAAGGTAAAGTAAAAATAATAAGGAATACAGGCGAACAAAAACAACAATAGCAGGGAATACAACCCTTAAAGGTCCCGGTCTTTCTGATTCCCATGTAAAATACCCTTTTGAGTGATTAAAATATCCCCCTAAAATTTGTTTTGGATAGAAATGCTAAATACCAGGAAGTTTGAAAAGACAGGACAAGTGGGCGGGGAGTTTACATTCATGAGCTCGCCTTGACTGACAGCTCTTTGAAACGCCAACGTCAAGCAACTTAGATGCAGTGTTGCAGTAAAAACATCTCATGCAAATTTGGTGATAAACAAAAGCAACTCAAACAACATTGAAATTGCATCAATGATGTCAAATGTTTTATACGTCTCCCGTTTGGCGTGTCTCTTGTGATGCGATTCACAGCAGCACTGACGGATGTGTTGACATGACAACTACATTAGAGTTTTGAACGACCCTTGCCCCCACTAGTGTTCCATCAAATCAAATCAAATGTATTTATAAAGCCCTTCTTACATCAGCTGATATCTCAAAGTGCTGTACAGAAACCCAGCCTAAATCCCCAAACAGCAAGCAATGCAGGTGTAGAAGCACGGTGGCTAGGAAAAACTCCCTAGAAAGGCCAGAACCTAGGAAGAAACCTAGAGAGGAACCAGGCTATGAGGGGTGGCCAGTCCTCTTCTGGCTGTGCCGGGTGGAGATTATAACAACTACATAAGACTTTTGAACAACCCTTGCCCCCACTGTTGTTCCATGCCACAGTAACTAGTAACCAGTAACTAGCTAACACCAGACACAGATGAAACGGGAAACATATACAGTAAGTATCTTTGCCATAGATTAATAGGGTCAACTTTTAATTATATTGTGGCTGACACCCTAAAGTCAAATGTTGGCACCAGTAGAGTAGCTATCTAGCTATGTAAACCACGCCTCTCTGCAAACACACCTTCTCCGATGTCGGTTACAAGGCGGTGCTTATTTAAATGAGGTAAAAGAATATCATGTTACCATTGGTTTATTAAAATGAGAGTTAGGGTGATGTTACCCTATCCCGTGAATCCAAGTGTTTGACACAGGGGAGGGGACCAGTAACTTTATGATCGAACTTTATCAGTTTAGAAGCAACCATCATTTTTCATACTTCGATCTGCTTTCATCTAAATATCATCCAAATTTCCAATTTGACCGTTCATGACCTTTAATAAATGTAGTAATCCCCAAAACCAGAGTGTGATTGGTCAGTGGTTCCTAGAAGACAGCATGTGGTTGGTCAGTTTTCCCACCTTGTCGTTGATGGTGGGGCGGAGCTGTATCAACAGGAAGCGGTAGGCGACCACAGGAAGTACACAGAGGATGGAGGTGAGCAGGATGGTCAGCCACACGTTGGGCTGGTTCAGGGAGTTCCTGGCTGTGCCTGATGCAGTGGAGACACACACACACACACACACACACACCTTCAACATGAATGTAAACCACACTGCTTACTCATATCTTACTCCTTCAGCTCTATGAGCTAGGAGCTAGAGTTTGTCTCGGGTCAAGATAGTGTTTCATGACGAGTTGTGTACAATGACTTACATTTTTATTTCTGTCATTGTAAATAAGAATTTGCTCTTAACTGACTAGACTAGTTAAATAAAGTTTAAATGTAAAAAAAATGTAATGGGTAGTGTAGTGTAGTGTTGTGTAGGGTTGTAGTGTAGTGTAGTGTTGTAGTGTAGTGTAGTGTTGTGTAGGGTTGTAGTGTAGTGTAGTAGTGTAGTGTAGTGTTGTGTAGGGTTGTAGTGTAGTGTAGTGTTGTAGTGTAGTGTAGTGTTGTGTAGGGTTGTAGTGTAGTGTAGTGTTGTAGTGTAGTGTAGTGTTGTGTAGGGTTGTAGTGTAGTGTTGTGTTGTAGTGTAGTGTAGTGTTGTGTAGGGTTGTAGTGTAGTGTAGTGTTGTAGTGTAGTGTAGTGTAGTGTAGGGTTGTAGTGTAGTGTTGTGTAGGGTTGTAGTGTAGTGTTGGGTAGTGTAGTGTAGTGTAGTGTTGGGTTGTAGTGTAGAGTTGTAGTGTAGTGTTGGGTAGTGTTGGGTAGTGTAGTGTAGTGATGGGTAGTGTTGGGTAGTGTAGTGTAGTGTTGGGTAGTGTAGTGTAGTGTTGGGTAGTGTAGTGTAGTGATGGGTAGTGTAGTGTAGTGTTGTGTATGGTTGTGTAGGGTTGTAGTGTAGTGTAGTGTAGTGTTGGGTAGTGTAGTGTAGTGTTGGGTAGTGTAGTGTAGGGTAGTGTAGTGTAGTGATGGGTAGTGTTGGGTAGTGTAGTGTAGTGTTGGGTAGTGTAGTGTAGTGTTGGGTAGTGTAGTGTAGTGTTGGGTAGTGTAGTGTAGTGATGGGTAGTGTAGTGTAGTGATGGGTAGTGTAGTGTAGTGATGGGTAGTGTAGTGTAGTGATGGGTAGTGTAGTGTAGTGATGGGTAGTGTAGTGTAGTGTAGTGTATGGTTGTGTAGGGTTGTAGTGTAGTGTAGTGTAGTGATGGGTAGTGTAGTGTTGGGTAGTGTTGGGTAGTGTAGTGTTGGGTAGTGATGGGTAGTGTAGTGTTGGGTAGTGTTGGGTAGTGTAGTGTTGGGTAGTGATGGGTAGTGTAGTGTTGGGTATGGTTGTGTAGGGTTGTAGTGTAGTGTAGTGTAGTGTTGTGTATGGTTGTGTAGGGTTGTAGTGTAGTGTTGGGTAGTGTAGTGTTGGGTAGTGTTGGGTAGTGTAGTGTTGGGTAGTGATGGGTAGTGTAGTGTTGGGTAGTGTAGTGTTGGGTAGTGATGGGTAGTGTAGTGTAGTGTTGGGTAGTGTAGTGTAGTGTAGTGTTGTGTATGGTTGTGTAGGGTTGTAGTGTAGTGTAGTGTAGTGTAGTGTAGTGTTGTGTATGGTTGTGTAGGGTTGTAGTGTAGTGTTGGGTAGTGTAGTGTTGGGTAGTGTAGTGTTGGGTAGTGTTGGGTAGTGTAGTGTAGTGTTGGGTAGTGTAGTGTAGTGTTGGGTAGTGTTGGGTAGTGTTGGGTAGGGTAGTGTAGTGTTGGGTAGTGTAGTGTTGGGTAGTGTTGGGTAGTGTAGTGTTGGGTAGTGTAGTGTAGTGTTGGGTAGTGTAGTGTTGGGTAGTGTAGTGTTGGGTAGTGTTGGGTAGTGTAGGGTAGTGTTGGGTAGTGTAGTGTTGGGTAGTGTAGTGTTGGGTAGTGTAGTGTAGTGATGGGTAGTGTAGTGTATGGTTGTGTTGGGTAGTGTAGTGTAGTGTAGTGTAGTGTAGTGTAGTGTAGTGTAGTGTTGGGTAGTGTAGTGTTGGGTAGTGTAGTGTAGTGATGGGTAGTGTAGTGTACAGTGTGGTGATGGGTAGTGTAGTGTACAGTGTGGTGATGGGTAGTGTAGTGTACAGTGTGGTGATGGGTAGTGTAGTGAACAGTGTGGTGATGGGTAGTGTAGTGTACAGTGTGGTGATGGGTAGTGTAGTGTACAGTGTGGTGATGGGTAGTGTAGTGTAGTGATGGGTAGTGTAGTGTTGGGTAGTGTAGTGTAGTGATGGGTAGTGTAGTGTTGGGTAGTGTTGGGTAGTGATGGGTAGTGTAGGGTAGTGTAGTGTTGGGTAGTGTAGTGTTGGGTAGTGTTGGGTAGTGATGGGTAGTGTAGGGTAGTGTAGTGTTGGGTAGTGTAGTGTTGGGTAGTGTAGTGTAGTGATGGGTAGTGTAGTGTTGGGTAGTGTTGGGTAGTGATGGGTAGTGTAGGGTAGTGTAGTGTTGGGTAGTGTAGTGTTGGGTAGTGTTGGGTAGTGATGGGTAGTGTAGGGTAGTGTAGTGTTGGGTAGTGTAGTGTAGTGATGGGTAGTGTAGTGTTGGGTAGTGTTGGGTAGTGATGGGTAGTGTAGGGTAGTGTAGTGTTGGGTAGTGTAGTGTTGGGTAGTGTAGTGTAGTGATGGGTAGTGTAGTGTTGGGTAGTGTTGGGTAGTGATGGGTAGTGTAGTGTAGTGTAGTGTTGGGTAGTGTAGTGTTGGGTAGTGTTGGGTAGTGATGGGTAGTGTAGGGTAGTGTAGTGTTGGGTAGTGTAGTGTTGGGTAGTGTAGTGTAGTGATGGGTAGTGTAGTGTTGGGTAGTGTAGTGTAGTGATGGGTAGTGTAGTGTAGTGTTGGGTAGTGTAGTGTAGTGTTGGGTAGTGTAGTGTAGTGATGGGTAGTGTAGTGTAGTGATGGCTCACCGATGAAGGGGAAGGATGCAGGGAAGTTGATATGCGTGCCGTTACTGTACATGCTGAAGGTGACAACAAAGTACATGGCCAGACTCCCCCACACAAAGAACTGGTTCACCGCTGTCCAGTAGGACATGTCCAGACACAGCTACAGGGAGGGGGGGGGGGGGGGGGGGGGGGGGGGTTAGGACCGTCCTCTTGCAAGATACAGCAAATAGACAAATGACAATAAATAACTGACGAATAAACACCAGAGGCGGATAAACAGACGGACAAACAACTGTCCATGGACAGACCGTTGGCTATTCAGTCAGGCCAGGTACAGGCAGTTTACATATCCCGATGAACTCAAAGTTCAGAGATTCTACCTTGATCTATGTTTCCAGTAGTTTAATGTGTTGTACTGTACTGTACCTGTATGCAGACGGTGATGACCAGACAGGTCTGGGCCAGCAGGGCGAAGGACTGGTAGTCAGCAATGTCTCGCCCGTCGTCTCGGACCGTGTCATACATGGCAGCATAGGGGATGAAGAACAGCACTACAGAGCTGTAGACACTGTGGAGGGCACACTTAAAGAAGGCTGTCTTACTGAAGTACTGATTCAGCTGGCCTGGAACGTACAGGTTGGGGTGCTGAAAACTCCATATGTCATTCACATCCTGGACACCAGAGGGAGACAGAGATAGATACACTGGTAATCCTGTGTTCTCTTACCTGGTCAAACAGACTCATGCCTAGTCAAATCAAATCAAATTGTATTAGTCACATGTGCCGAATACAACAGGTGTAGACCTTGCAGTGAAATGCTTACTTACGAGCCCCTAACCAACAGTGCAGTTTAAAAAAATATGGATAAGAATAAGAGATAAAAGTAACAAGTAATTAAAGAGGAGCAGTAAAGAATAATATATACAGGGGGGTGCCGGTACAGAGTCAATGTGCGGGGGGCACCGGTTAGTTGAGGTAGTATGTACATGTAGGTAGAGTTAATATAGGTAATGCTGTGTTCTCTTACCTGATCTAACAGACTCATGCCCAGTACAGGAAGTGCTGTGTTCTCTTACATGGTCTAACAGACTCATGCCCAGTACAGAAAGTGCTGTGTAGACCAGGTTATACAGACTCATGCCCAGTACAGGAAGTGCTGTGTTCTCTTACATGGTCAAACAGACTCATGCCCAGTACAGGAAGTGCTGTGTTCTCTTACCTGATCTAACAGACTCATGCCCAGTACAGGAAGTGCTGTGTTCTCTTACCTGGTCTAACAGACTCATGCCCAGTACAGGAAGTGCTGTGTTCTCTTACCTGGTCAAACAGACTCATGCCTAGTACAGGAAGTGCTGTGTTCTCTTACCTGGTCAAACAGACTCATGCCCAGTACAGGAAGTGCTGTGTAGACCAGGTTATACAGACTCATGCCTAGTACAGGAAGTGCTGTGTTCTCTTACATGGTCTAACAGACTCATGCCCAGTACAGGAAGTGCTGTGTTCTCTTACCTGGTCTAACAGACTCATGCCTAGTACAGGAAGTGCTGTGTTCTCTTACCTGGTCAAACAGACTCATGCCTAGTACAGGAAGTGCTGTGTAGACCAGGTTATACAGAGTGATGAACCACTCATCATACACCGTCTGGAAGACATGAGACATGAAAATGACATGAGAAAAATTACATGAAAATTGATGTGAACACTGAATATTTGTTAAAGCAATATGTACATACAATAGGTATAGACTGTACATACAATAGGTATATACTGTAGGAGTTGAATTGGGTGAAGGGTTGGATAGAGTTATTGAAATAAAAACCATGAGAGGGTCCCCCCCCCCTCGCCTCTCTCTCCCCTCTCCCTCTTACCTGTGCTGAGAAGCCGCAGAAGAAGGCGTACCAGAAGTGGACGAAGGTAAAGGTGAAGTTCTTGTAGAAGAAGTAGCGCAGAAACTTACACATCCTCAGGTAGGACCAGCGGCCGTGGACCAGGAGGAGGCGCTGTAAGAGGA
The DNA here is from genome assembly GCF_901001165.1 of Salmo trutta. Taxonomy (NCBI): domain Eukaryota; kingdom Metazoa; phylum Chordata; class Actinopteri; order Salmoniformes; family Salmonidae; genus Salmo; species Salmo trutta. Next base: position 41,310,012 of record NC_042965.1, on the reverse strand, counting down.
CATTTTAAATGGCTCCACACTTTACAGCAAAACAACTAAATTCAAACAATAAAAACAAATAATAAAAGAGATGAATAAAATAAGGTAAAAGGTCCCTGGTGTGTGGCGCTCTTACCTCTAGGAAGCGGAACTGAGCGAAGGAGTAGTCTGAGGACAGAACTGCC
>NC_042965.1:41292526-41309748 GCF_901001165.1 Salmo trutta | reverse complement strand
ACCCCACTATGTTTACATTGCCAAATCAAGTGAAATAGATAATAAACTAAAGTGAAAGAAACAATAAAAAATGAACAGTAAACATTACAATCACAGAAGGTCCAAAGAATAAGGACATTTCAAATGTCATATTATGTCTATATACACTGTTGTAACGATGTGCAAATAGTTAAAGTACGAAAGGGAAAATAAATAAAAATATATATGGGTTGTATTTAAAATGGTGTTTGTTCTTCACTGGTTGCCCTTTTCTTGGGGCAACAGGTCACACATCTTGCTGCTGTGATGGCACACTGTGGTATTTCACTTAATAGATATGGGAGTATATCAAAATTGGATTTGTTTTCAAATTATTGTGGTTCTGTGAAATCTGAGGGAAATATGTGTCTCTAATATGGTCATACATTAGGCAAGAGGTTAGGAAATGCAGCTCAGTTTCCACCTCATTTTGTGGGCAGTGTGCACATAGCCTGTCTTCTCTTGAGAACCAGGTCTGCCTACGACGGTCTTTCTCAATAGCAAGGCTATACTCACTGAGTCTGTACATAGTCAAAGCTTTCCTTCATTTTGGTCAGTCCCAGTGGTCAGATAGTCTGCCACTGTTTACTCTCTGTTTAGGGACAAATAGCATTCTAGTTTGCTCTGTTTTTTTTGTTAATTCTTTCCTATGTGTCAAGTAATTATCTTTTGTTTTCTCGTGACTCTCTCTCTGTCTCTAACAGACTCTCTCTGACTCTCTCTCTGTCTCTCACAGACTATCTCTCTCACACACACACACACACACACACTCTTACGTTGAGGTGTTCAGTGGTGACGTCCATCAGCTTGGTACAGGACTGGTGCAGCCTCTCATAGACCATAGTGTCTGCTCCTTTACAATACAGACACAGCTTCCCCTCTGGACTCCGCACTGTAGTACACACACACACACACACACACACACACACACACACACACACACACACACACACACACACACACACACACACACACACACACACACACACCACACACACACACACACACACACACACACCCCACACCCCCACACACAAACAGTTAGGCTTCAGCCCTTATAGACACAGTACAGTGAGAAATAAGCTAAATCTCTCATGGTTTGTGTTTACCGATGACGGACATCCTCTTGCGGACATTGTTGAAGTCGAGGATGGCGAGTAGCTCGTAGCTGCGTTGTTTTCCCATCTCTACGATAGTGACGCTCTCTGGCGTGCGCGAGCGGAACACGAAGCCAAAGTTGCGCGCTGCGGTTACCAAAGCACCTTCGTCAGGTGACTGGGCCTGGTACAGCAACTCACCTGTACAGAGGGAGTGAGGTCATTTCCTGTTGTTAGAGGAAGTGGTCGTAGCTATCGTTCTCTCTTTTTGTTGCATACATACATACATGAATATGGATAACATGCAGTCTTCCCTTTCTGACACAATTTCATAATCTCACCAATCTCAACAAGCAAAAACAAACATGCTCCTCACTTTCACAAACACTCTCTCTCACTATCCCTACCCCATCTCTCTCCTCACCCTCCTCTCTCTCCCTCCCTCCCTCCCTCCCTCCCCTTGCTCTCTCTCCATCTCTCCCTCTCCTCTCCCCCTCCCTCCCTCTCCTCTCCTCTCCTCTCCTCTCCTCTCCTCTCCTCTCCTCTCCTCTCCTCTCCTCTCCTCTCCTCTCCTCTCCTCTCCTCTCCTCTCCCTCCCTCCCTCCCTCCCTCCCTCCCTCCCTCTCCTCACCCTCTGTCTTCTCCTCAGCCATAACAGTGTGACAGAGGGCCAGTGTTCTGAAGAAGGAGTGGACCTCCACATTCTCCAGCTTCACAGCCTCCACCAGGGAGTGGTCATGGAAGGAGAATTGATGGTCAGCAAGAGGGTTGAAGGACCAGTCCACTGTCTCCGTGTGCTCGTTGATCTCCAATCTCTGGCCAGTGTAGTCAAATACATCTCCTGGAGAACAGAATAGAGACTTGATGAGTTCATATGGGATTCTTCACAATGGAGGAGGGATTCATACGAACCTGTTATTGTGTGTGTGTGTTCATGTGTGTGCAACATGCATGTGTGTTTCAGTATCACTTCCTTGCCTGCCAATGTATCATCTGAACCTCACCGTAGTCCTTCCTAGTCACCATCTGTACCTCACCGTAGCAATTCCTAGTTACCATCTGAACCTCACCGTAGCCCTTCCTGGTTACCATCTGAACCTCCCCGTAGCCCTTCCTGGTTACCATCTGAACCTCCCCGTAGCCCTTCCTAGTTACCATCTGAACCTCACCGTAGCCCTTCCTGGTTACCATCTGAACCTCACCGTAGCCCTTCCTGGTTACCATCTGAACCTCACCGTAGCCCTTCCTGGTTACCATCTGAACCTCACCGTAGCCCTTCCTGGTTACCATCTGAACCTCACCGTAGCCCTTCCTGGTTACCATCTGAACCTCACCGTAGCCCTTCCTGATTACCATCTGAACCTCCCCGTAGCCCTTCCTGGTTACCATCTGAACCTCACCGTAGCCCTTCCTGGTTACCATCTGAACCTCACCGTAGCCCTTCCTGGTTACCATCTGAACCTCACCGTAGCCCTTCCTGGTTACCATCTGAACCTCACCGTAGCCCTCCCTAGTAACCATCTGAACCTCACCGTAGCCCTTCCTGGTTACCATCTGAACCTCACCGTAGCCCTTCCTGGTTACCATCTGAGCCTCACCGTAGCCCTTCCTAGTAACCATCTGAACCTCACCGTAGCCCTTCCTAGTTACCATCTGAACCTCACCGTAGCCCTTCCTAGTTACCATCTGAACCTCACCGTAGCCCTTCCTGGTTACCATCTGAGCCTCACCGTAGCCCTTCCTAGTAACCATCTGAACCTCACCGTAGCCCTTCCTAGTTACCATCTGAACCTCACCGTAGCCCTTCCTAGTTACCATCTGAACCTCACCGTAGCCCTTCCTAGTTACCATCTGAACCTCACCGTAGCCCTTCCTAGTTACCATCTGAACCTCACCGTAGCCCTTCCTAGTTACCATCTGAAACTCACCGTAGCACTTCCCGTTGATAGAACACTTGTTGAAGATCATGATGTTCTGAGTGAGTGTCCCGGTCTTGTCAGAGAAGACGTATTTGATCTGACCCAGCTCCTCGTTCAGCGTGGTGGTCCGGGCCTTGGCCGGGGTGTCACTACGGGCATGGTACATCTTCCTGTCCCAGTCGATGTAGAAACTGTTGCCCAGACGGATGACCTCCACACTGCAACACACATACAGGAATAATTCATTACATTACATACAGTAGAAACTTAGCGCAGACATGTATCTGCAAGGTACAGTATCTCGAATAGGCAGAAATACAGAAATACAATAACAGACTCTCTCTCTCTCACCTGACATAGAGGGAGATGGGTACGACAGTGTTGAGGATGATAACGTAGGACCAGAAGGTGAGGAAGGAGGAGAAGGGAGTGTCGACACCGTCCTGTCTGGGCAGGAAGGCCGTGAATTCTGACCCCCAGCGTTGCTCCCAGATCCGGTTGCCGATGGCCAGGATCGTGCACATGAACGCCAGGAAGCCAAAGATCTGACGGGGGAAAGAGGGGTCAATAGGTCAAGAGGTCAACAGGTGAGAAGAGAGATGTAAAGGCTGACAGAATCTATAGATAATTCAACTGAACCCAGTGTAATAGATAAAATACCATGTTGGAAATGAGAGATGTCCAGTGAATGTTAAAATTAAGATTTTAACTCACATTAAACACCACCTATATTAGATCTATTCATTGACAGATAAAACCCACAACAGTCTAACTGCTGGACTCACACAGAGGACGAGCTCGTTCATCAGGCGGTCGATGCTGGTCCTCTTGAACGTCGTCTTCCCACAGTTCTGCATCAGCTTAGTCTCTGGACCTGGACCACAACCGGACCACAGGGTTAGTATTAAATAAGAATTTAGAAGAAAACTAAACATATGATAATTGACATTTCCTCATTGTTTAGAAGAATAGCTTTTAATAAAGGTTAGAAGCAAGATGTCCATTTGGTCAGTCAGCGTTAGGTATTCCCAGTTGAGGTTTATTTTCTATACTGGCCAGCAGAGGGCAGGGTTAACTAACCTGTGAACCAGCACCAGTCTTTACCTCTGCAATCATTTCATGGTAAAGTCTACACCTGTTGTATTCAGTGAATGTGACAAATACAAGTTGATTGGATTTGACCCTTATCCTCTCACCTTCCAAACAGCACCAGTCCTGACCTTTAACCTCTCACCCTCCGAACTGTACCAGTCCTGACCTTTAACCTCTCACCCTCCGAACTGTACCAGTCCTGACCTCTAACCTCTCACCTCTGAACAGCACCAGTCCTGACCTTTAACCTCTCACCTCTGAACAGCACCAGTCCTGACCTTTAACCTCTCAGTTCCGAACAGCACCAGTCCTGACCTCTAACCTCTCACCTCCGAACAGCACCAGTCCGAAGCACCACTCTGTGTTCCTGAGGGTGCAGCCCCTCAGCAGGATCTTGTTGTTGTCCAGTGAATATTTCTGACCAGCGTTAGTCAACGTTCCTGTGAAACGGTCCAGCCGGTTGTTGGGGGGCTCACAGCGCACCTCCCCTGGACAGCGTTAGGAGAGGATGAGACACAGGGTTAGGAGGAGAGGGTGAGAGACAGGGTTAGGAGGAGAGGGTGAGAGACAGGGTTAGGAGGAGAGGATGAGACAGGGTTAGGAGGAGAGGATGAGACAGGGTTAGGAGGAGAGGATGAGACAGGATTAGGAGGAGAGGATGAGACAGGGTTAGGAGGGTGAGAGACAGGGTTAGGAGGAGAGGGTGAGAGACAGGGTTAGGAGAGGATGAGACACAGGGTAAGGAGGAGAGGATGAGACAGGGTTAGGAGAGGATGAGACACAGGGTTAGGAGGAGAGGATGAGACAGGGTTAGGAGGAGAGGATGAGAGACAGGGTTAGGAGGAGAGACAGGGTGAGGATGAGACACAGGGTTAGGAGGAGAGGGTGAGAGACAGGGTTAGGAGGAGAGGATGAGAGACAGGGTTAGGAGGAGAGGATGAGACACAGGGTTAGGAGGAGAGGATGAGACAGGGTTAGGAGGAGAGAAGAGTGGATATTAATATGGTTAAAACATAATTAATTTACTAGTGCACTGAACCACACCTGATTGAAATATGCTGCTGAAACTGTTTTTCTCTGGCAATTGGCTTTATGCTTTTGTGATCATTATGGTGTGGCTACAAAGCAGGAGCAGTATGACTTTTTCACTAGACACTGATCAAAAGGTCAGTTTATGCATTTCCCCCTTAATGGTTAATATTAGGATTTGGCTGATCCTGGATCTGTATCTAAGGGAAACTTCTACCCAGAGATACTACGTAGAAAGTGTCTAACCAACCCTCTGAGTGTAACTCACCATTGAAGGCAGCCAGGCTCTGGATGTTGTCTCCCATGTCTCCTGTTACTGTCAGAGCCTGCTTCACCTTTAGATTGGTCTCTCTGAGAGGTGGAGGAGAGAGGAGGAGAAAGAGGAGAAAGAGGAGAAAGAGGAAGAGGAGAAGGGCAGAGGAGGAGGAGGAGCAGGGAGAGAAGGTATGAGGAGTATGAATAGACATAAGCTTTGTACAGTAGATGGACAAGTAAACTGAAACACACAAACACACACACACACACACACACACACACACACACACACACACACACACACACACACACACACACACACACACACACACACACACACACACACACACACACACACACACACACACACACACACACACACACATACACACACACACACACACTGACCCGTCCAGTTCAGCAGTCTCTATGTAGACCAGGTTGAGAGGTTCACTACTAGAGAGCAGCAACAGGTCTGCCTGAAATCACACAGAGATTCACAGAATCAGATTCACTGACTATCAAATACACTGAATATAGGCACCAGATTCACACCCAGTCTATCAGGATGGTTTCCTGTGCCAACTGTTAAAATAGACTAACAGTGAGGTACAGTATGTTCCAGGGCTGAATCAGTATGCTTTAAGAACTGACAGTTAGGTTGGTTCAGTGTTCTGTTCTCACCGTAACAAACTGGTTGTTTTCCAGTTTGATGATGTCGCCCACCTGAACGGCCATCCATTTCTCACTCCGTAGTCTAGAGAGACAAATATGGAGAAGGAGAGGGAGAGGGAGAGGGAGAGGGAGAGGGAGAGGGAGAGGGGGAGGGGGAGAGAGGGAGAGAGGGAGAGAGGGAGAGAGAGTGAGTGTGTGTGTTGGGGAGGTAGAGAGAGAATGTGGTGGGGGAGAGAGAGAGAAAGAGAGAGTGGATGGAGGGAGAGAGAGAGCGTGGTGAGGGAGAGATAGAGTGGAGGGAGAGAGAGAGCGTGGTGAGGGAGAGGGAGAGAGAGCGAGTGCGTGGTGAGGGAGATGGAGAGAGAGAGAGAGAGAGTGGAGAGGGAGGGAGGGAGGGAGGGAGAGAGAGAGTGAAAGTGAGAGAGTATTGTGAGTAGACATTAGGGATTCTCTGTTGTTTGGGGACAGTCAGGAGGAAATAGAAGACTAAATATAGCCATAAGGGTCAGTGTGTTCACTGTATACTGTATTTTCCTTTGAACCACTGTCTGTTAGTGTCTTTGAGTCAGGAGTCACATCAACAGGAAGAAAACAAGCACTTCCTGTTGTCCTGCAGCTGCTTCCTATTGCCCCCGAGAAAAGAGGACACGGTGCCTTACTGTCCCTGCCTTACGAAACACACATTTGTTGTGGAAATGGATTAGTGTGGAGGACAGTGGAGAGAGTAGGATGGGGACAGAGAGCAGGGAGGGCCAAACAATATCTGACCACACACACACACAAACCAGTGCACCATTATAAGTTGTGTTCATAATGAAACCAATAGTAGATCTGATGAACGTACTCTCCATCCATGAGCACTGTGACCTTCCTGTTGTTCACCTGGTTATCACTCCTGTGGCGATTCTGGTAAAACAGAGAGGATAATAAGACATTAGTTTCTAACCTCAAGGGTCGTTTCCTGGTTAAATCCTGTTTAAATGGGACTGGTGAATGGAGTTAATCATTACAAGACATCTTTATTCTTTGTATGTATTGACTGAGGGGATTTCTTCAGGTCAGAGGTTGTGTAAATGTTTGGTTTCGGTCTGGAGTCTCACAAGACCACCCAAAACTCTGACTTCCCGCCACTGCGTCGCCAAAGATGGCCACCATCTCCTCACCAATAGCCAATCATGATACGCCAAATACGATGACCTCACTAAAGCTGTCACTGGACCGTGAAGGCAGAAAGGTCTGTTTCTACGTCCCAAATGGCACATTATTCCCTATATAGTGCACTACCTTTTTACCAGAGTCTTTGGGTCCTGGTCTAAAGTCGTGCACTACAGCCCCATTGGTCCAGGTCTAAAGTAGTGCATTACAGCCCTATTGGCCCTGGTCTAAAGTAGTGCACTACAGCCCTATTGGTTCTGGTCTAAAGTAGTGCACTACAGCCCTATTGGTCCTGGTCTAAAGTAGTGCACTACATAGGGAATAGGGTGCCATTTGGAACATGGCCTGTGTCTCCACCTGACCTAACAAACAGACCCTTGTTCTGCCACTGAGGTTAACGTGTATCCACGTGAGATCACATTTCCCAGACCGGTTCAGTATCAGGTTGCCAAATTCACTCCACAGTCAGTAAAGTAGCAGTAGTGTTTGTTTAACTTGACAGCTGGAACTGAAAGTCATTTTCCTTTTATTGTTTGGGTATTGAAACTAAATTCCTGCTTGATTCAGGAAGTAGTGAAAAAACAAGCCCATGAAAACACGTCAGAGAGGGTACAGCCAAGTACACCACCACTATACAATAGTCAGGTAAGGTAAGCAGGTTAAAGGTCACACGACTGAGTAGGTAGAGAGAGAGGTAAAAATGAAAAGGAAAAACTAAGAAGATATCTGCTTGGAATAGTGAAGGGCTGAGCAGCAGTAAGATGTGAAAGGTAAGGAGGGTTGGGCAAGTCCCAAATGCAGGATTCTCCTATATGTATACTCACTATGTCATCGGTAGCATCTTTAGCAGCAGTCACAGACAGCACCAGTACCAGAGGGACTACGGTCGTGAACCAGGACAGAGAGGAGATGGCAGGAATCACCTACCGCAACACAACATTCAACAAACACTCAGTTAACATTTATACAACATCTACACAACATTTCACATTAATACAACAGACAACCCCCAGAATAGGGGGGAGGAGGTGGTGGTCATACAATTAACAATTAGAATACTAGAATGGTCATGAACCTTCTAATGATGGTATAAATGGGCGGCAGCGTAGCCTAGTGGTTAGAGCGTTGGACTAGTAACCGAACGGTTGCAAGATCGAATCCCCGAGCTGACAAGGTCAAAATCTGTCGTTCTGCCCCCTGAACAAGGCAGTTAACCCACTGTTCCCTAGTAGGCCGTCATTGTAAATAAGAAGTTGTTCTTAACTGACTTGCCTAGTTAACAAAGGTTAAATAAAAAAGGTCAGCCATTTTGGTCAGGAAGTTGGTCAACCATGGCTTGACCAATTACCCTGATAAGATATTGTGTAAAATAATGAATTTGAAGAATTTATTTTCCCTGTATGTTTGTTAGCTAGCTAGCCAGACAGTTTTACATTTACATTTTTACATTTTAGTAATTTAGCAGACGCTCTTATCCAGAGCGAATGCATACATTTCATACATTTCATTTCATGCATTTTTTTGTACTGGCCCCCCCGTGGGAATCAAATCCACAACCCTGGCGTTGCACACACCATGCTGGCGTTGCAAACACCATGCTCTACCAACTGAGCCACAGGTAAGGCTAGAGGTTTTAGAGGAATGATTTCATCATTTGTTCCAAATTAACTGCCAATATTCCAACATTCCATTCAAACAATGTAGTCAATTCACAGCCATCAGACATCAGTTGATGATAGGACTTAGACAAGTTGTAATGCAACAAGTACTCATATTGTATCATATAATAGCACTCACAGCTTTCCAAGAAAACAAAACATTTAGACATTTACGGTCTGTGTACGTATATTTTAGAGGCTATTTATATAGAACTTTTGTATAAAACCTGCTTAAACTGCATTTATAATTATATGGCAAAATTTTAAGTTGACAATACATCTAATACACAATATCTAATATCACAACTTGTATTTTCCTGCACAAGTCAAATCAGGAATCTGCCTCTACTGCCATTCATTCCAATTAGGCTGGTTTGGATTTCTCCCTGACCAATATGGCTGACATTGTCATCGCATTCTGGAACTTCAAATCAAATACAATTTTTTTTGGTCACATACACGTGTTTAGCAGATGTTATTGCAGGTGTAGCGACATGCTTGTGTTTCTAACTCCGGCAGTGCAGTAATATCTAACAAGTAATATCTAAGTAATATCTAACAATTTCACAACATATTAAACCAATACACACAAATCTAAGTAAAGTAATGGAATTAAGAATATATATATGGACAAGCAATGTCAGAGCAGCATAGAGGATCTGCTCTCTACTGGTCTCCATAGCTATTTCTACTGTACATACTGTATGCTGTGATGAGATCTCTCTACATCAGGTATTTTTTATTTTTTATTTTATTTAATTTCACCTTTATTTAACTTGGCAAGTCAGTTAAGACAAAATTCTTATTTACAATGACAGCCTACTCAGGCCAAACCTTGACGACGCTGGGCCAATTTTGCGCCACCCTATGGGACTCCCAATCACGGCCAGTTGGGATACAGCCTGGAATCAAACCAGGGTCTGTCATGACACGTCTGAGGCACTGAGATGCAGTGCCTTAGACCGCTGTGCCACTCGGGAGCCAGGTATGTTTTGTGTTGTTTGTAAACCTCTATACAACAATGAGCTAAGTTGCAAAGAGTCAACTTCCTCTCTCTCTTCCTCACTTCCTCAATCAATGCACTTCACTCAGTCATATCCTGTTTTCTTACTGGACTGATTGTAGCTTAACTTTGGAAATCATAGCCATCTCCTCCAACAAGGTCTGGCTCCAGCAGATACCGTACCTTCTCAGGACACAGACTCTGTGAGACAGTCGAGCTCAGACAGGTCTAATGGTGTCTGCCTCCAGCAGATACCGTACCTTCTCAGGACACAGACTCTGTGAGACAGTCGAGCTCAGACAGGTCTAATGGTGTCTGGCTCCAGCAGATACCGTACCTTCTCAGGACACAGACTCTGTGAGACAGTCGAGCTCAGACAGGTCTAATGGTGCCTGCCTCCAGCAGATACCGTACCTTCTCAGGACACAGACTCTGAGACAGTCGAGCTCAGACAGGTCTAATGGTGTCTGCCTCCAGCAGATACCGTACCTTCTCAGGACACAGACTCTGTGAGACAGTCGAGCTCAGACAGGTCTAATGGTACCCGAGAGGATGTAGTGTTACCGCCAACCAATAGCACGGGCGGTGAAATTACATGTAGAATTAATCAAATCAAATCAAATGTTATTTGTCATGTGCTTCATAAACAACAGCTATAGACTAACAGTGAAATGCTTACTACTGACGGTCCCAACAATGCAGAGAGAAAAATAGAGAAATAATAGAAAAATAGAATAATAATAACACAAGCAATAAATCCACAAAGAGTAACAATAACTAGGCTGTATACACAGGGTACCAGTACTGAGTAATGATAACTAGGCTGTATACACAGGGTACCAGTACTGAGTAATGATAACTAGGCTGTATACACAGGGTACCAGTACTGAGTAATGATAACTCGGCTGTATACACAGGGTACCAGGCTATATACACAGGGTACCAGTACTGAGTAACAATAACTAGGCTGTATACACAGGGTACCAGTACTGAGTAATGATAACTAGGCTGTATACACAGGGTACCAGTACTGAGTAATGATAACTAGGCTGTATACACAGGGTACCAGTACTGAGTAATGATAACTAGGCTGTATACACAGGGTACCAGTACTGAGTAATGATAACTAGGCTGTATACACAGGGTACCAGTACTGAGTAATGATAACTAGGCTGTATACACAAGGTACCAGTACCGAGCAGATGTGTAGGGGTATGAGGTCATTGAGGTAGATATGTACATGTAGGTAGGGATAAAGTGACTAGGCAACAGATAATATACATTAACAGCAGCTAATGGGATGAGTCAAGAGTTATTGCATAAAGGGTCAATGCAGAAAGTCCGGGTAGCTATTGGTTAACTATTTAACTAACTAGTTATGGCTTAGAGGCTGCTCAGGCTCCTGTTGGTTCCAGACTTGGTGAATCGGTATCCCTTGCCGTGTGGTAGCAGAGAAAACAGTCTATGACTTGGGTGTCTGGAGTCTTTGACAATGTTTAGGGCCTCCCTCTGACACCACCTGGTATAGAGGTACTGGATGGCAGGGAGCTTGGCCCCAGTGATGTACTGGGCTGTACGCACTACCCTTTGTAGCACCTTGTGGTCGGATGCCGAGCAATTGCCATACCAAGTGGTGATGCAGCCAGTCAAGATGCTCTCAATGGTTCAGCTGTATAACTTTTTGAGGATCTGAGGGCCCATGCCGAATCTTTTCAGGCTCCTGAGGGGGAAGAGGTGTTGTCGTGCTCTCTTCACGAATGTGTTGAGGTGTGTGGACCATGACAATTCCTTAGTGATGTGGACACCGAGGAACTTGAAGCTCTCGACCCGCTCCACTACAGCCCTGTCGATGTGGATGTGAGCATGCTTGGCCCTCCATTTCCTGTAGTCCACGATCAGCTCTTCTGTCTTGCTAACATTGAGGGAGAGGTTGTTGTCCTGGAACCACACAGCCACGTCTATGACCTCCTCCCTGTAGGCTGTCTCATCGTTGTCGGTGATCAGGCCTACCACTGTTGTGTCATCAGCAAACTTAATGATGGTGTTAGAGTCGTGTGAGGCCACACAGTCGTGAGTGAACAGGGAATACAGGAGGGGACTAAGCACGCACCCCTGAAGGGCCCCCATGTTGAGGATCAGCCTGACAGATGTGTTGTTGCCAACTCTCACCACCTGGGGGCGACCTGTCAGGAAGTCCAGGATCCAGTTGCAGTCCCAGGGTTCTGAGCTTAGTGATGAGCTTGGAGGGCACTATGGTGTTGAATGCTGAGCTATAGTCAATGAACAGCCTTCTCGCATAGGCATTCCTTTTGTTCATGTGGGAAAAGGCCGTGTGGAGTGCAATAGAGATTGCGTCATCTGTGGATCTGTTGGGGCGGTATGCAAATTGAAGTGGGTCCAGTCATCCGGAACAGCTGGTACACTCATGAATGGTTCAGTGTTGCTAGCCTTGATGCAAGCATAGAAAGTATTTAGCTCGTCTAATAGTCTCGCATCCCTGGACAGCTCGCGGCTGACTTTCCCTTTGTAATCCGTGATAGTTTGCAAGCCCTGACACATCAACGAGTGTTAGAGTCGATGTAGTAGAATTCGATTTAGATCCTGTATTGACGCTTTCCCTGTTTGATGGTTTGTCGGAGTGTGTAGCGGGATTTCTTATAAGCGTCAGGATTAGCATCCCGCTCTTGTGAATGTGGCACTTTTATCCTTTAGCTCAGTGCAGATGTTGCCTGTAATCCATGGCTTCTGGTTGGGATATGTATGTATGGTCACTGTGGGGACGACGTCGTCGATGCCAGTGACTGATGTGGTATACTCACCAATGCCATCAGATGAATCCCAGGAGCATATTCCAGTCTGTGCTAGCGAATCATTCCTGTAGCTTAGCATCTGCTTCATTGGACCACTTCTGTATTGAGCGCGTCCCCGGTACTTCCTGTTTGAGTTTTTGCTTGCAAGCAGGAATCAGGAGGATAGAGTTATGGTCATGTTTGCCGAATGGAGGGCGAGGGAGAGCTTTGTATGTGTCTCTGTGTGTAGACTATAGGTGATCTAAAGTGTTTTTGCCTCTGCACAGGTGATTTGCTGGTAGAAATTATGTAAAAATGTAAAAACGGATTTCAAATTTCCTGGATTAAAGTCCCTGGTCACTATGAGCGCTGCCTCGGTATGAGCATTTTCTTGTTTGCTTATGGCCCTATACAGCTTGTTGAGTGTGGTCTTAGTGCCAGCAAAAACTCTCTTGGTAAATAGTATGGTCAACAGCTTATCATGAGGTGTTCTAACTCAGGAGAGCAGAACCTCCAGACTTCCTTCCTTAATATTAGAGATTGCGCACCAGCTGTTGTTAACAAAGAGACACACACCTCCTCTTGTGAGCTTCCCCGACATTGCTGTTCTGTCCTGCCGATGTATAGAAAGACCAGTTAGATTTATATTTACCATGTCTTTGTTCAGCCACGACTTGGAGAAATATAGGATATTACAGTTCTTCAGATCACGTTGATAGGATAGTCTCGAATGGAGATCATCCAGTTTATTCTCCAGTGGTTGCACGTTCGCCAATAGAACGGAGGGTAGAGGCGGTTTATCCACTCTCCGAAGTAGTCTCGTCAGGTACCCTGCATGTCAGTCTCTATAACACCATCTCCTTCTCCTTCGAGTGTCAGGGATTTGGGCCTGTCTTTTGCGTCCGAAGCATTGAAGTAGAAGTCCTCGTCCAAACCGAGGTTAGTGATAGTTGTTATGATGTCCAAAAGCTCTTTCCGGTCATAGGAAACGATGGCGGAAACGTTATGTTTGAAAAAAAATTATATCAGCAAAAAAAATTAAATACACAAAATAGCACAATTGGTCATGAGCCCGTAAAACTGCTGCTATTCCCTCCAGCGCCATTCTAGAAACTAGGTTCTAGCTACTGTGTACTAACTAGCTGCACAAGCAACAGTGGTTAACATAGCGCCCTGGACCAGAGCTAGTGCGCTGACTGCTATGTGACGAGCACGTTAACGCAGCTGGAAACTTGTCATCTCATCAACTCTAATACTGTATGTCCTGATATGCATGTTGTGTGTGTGTTTATCTGTACATATGTGTGCGTGTGTTCCACTCACTTGGAGTAGCAGCAGAATGAGGAAGTAAGCGTTGGCTATTCTCTGGAACTGTTCGAAGAGGTTGAGGGGCAGGAAGGTGAACGCGTTGTATTTAGACGTCTTAATGGCATTGGTCTGGAGGAGGGAGGGAGGGAGGGAGGGAGGGAGGGAGGGAGGGAGGGAGGGAGGGAGGGAGGGAGGGAGGGAGGAAAAGAGAGAAAGAGTAGGGAGGGAGAGAGGGAGGGAGGGACATAGGAAAAGAGAGAAAGAGTAGGGAGGGAGGGTGGGAGGGAGGGAGGGATGGAGGAAAAGAGAGAAAGAGTAGGGAGGGAGAGAGGGACATAAGAAAAGAAAGTGTGTGAGTAAAACAACATAACATAACATGATTTTAGAGAAACCATACATTGAGAAGCCAATGAGAACACACACATTGAGAAGCCAATGAGAATCCATACATTGAGAAGCCAATGAGAACACATACATTGAGAAGCCAATGAGAATCCATACATTGAGAAGCCAATGAAAACCCATACATTGAGAAGCCAATGAAAACCCATACATTGAGAAGCCAATGAGAACTCACACAAACATGTTTTCTGAGTGAACTTCCTCATAGCTCTGTCTCTGCCTGGGCTGATGGCAGATCAGTGGTGCTGAATTAGCCTAACTCAATCAAGGTCAAAAAAGGGACACATTTCTACACTGAGATAGGAGGAAATGAAACCAACATGTTTTCCAACTAAGCAATGTGCAAGACAAGATAAGACGATACAAGACAATACAAGATGATACAAGACAAGACGAGACAAAATAATATAATCCAATAGAAGACAAGACAATAGAAGACAAGACAATTTAATACAAGACAATAGAAGACAAGACAATAGAAGACAAGACAATAGAAGATAAGACAATAGAAGATAAGACAATATAATACAAGACAAACTAATATAAGACACTGGAAGACAAGACAGTTTGGTTTGCAAGCGCCTACTTCCTCTGGGGGGGCGTGGGATTTATTTAAGATACTCTTTGAAGGGGTAGTGTTTCAGATGTTTTTCAGACGATGGGCCGGGACTCCGCTGTCTGAAAGATATTTAATGAGAACCGGTAATGACACCACGTTAGGAGCTGTATGCTGAGTCTAATGTGTGTGTGTGTGTGTGTGTGTGTGTGTGTGTGTGTGTGTGTGTGTGTGTGTGTGTGTGTGTGTGTGTGTGTGTGTGTGTGTGTGTGTGTGTGTGTGTGTGTGTGTGTGTGTGCCTCCTTTATTTCAGAACAGCTTGGTTTAAACGGTTAACAACTTCGGATCGCTACACTCTTAGAAAAAAAGGTCCCCATAGGAGAACCCTTCGGAGAACCCTTTTTGGTTCCAGGTAGAACCCTTTTGAGTTCCATGTAAAACCTTTTACACAGATGGTTCTACATGGAACCAAAAAGGGTTCTCCTATTTGGGACACCCAAAAAAAACTTTTTGAAAGAGTGTACTTTCCAACGGCAGCTTTTAGTTTCATTCCATTAGAAGCTAACTTCTCAGAGGTCAGGGGCTTGTGGTGCTGGCTACAGTCCTAACGTAGAAGAACTGGATGTTTATATTATTCTGGTCTCGAAACTCAAGAGTTGTTCCCTAAACAAGATAGATCTTGGAGAATAAAAACCTGGGAATATGAGTGAGTGAGTGAGTGAGTGAGTGAGTGAGTGAGTGAGTGAGTGAGTGAGTGAGAGAGAGAGAGCTAGCTGTAGGGGGTTGATCTCAGTAGTAAACTAAAGTGTGTTTATAATATGAATGTAATCTGAAACTCTACAGTAGATGTCTGAAACAATGTCCTGCCCACTCAAGTCTTTGAACACAGTAAAGCCATCTGTTTATGTCTTTACGTAAGGTCCACTCAACATGCTGTTTCCTGTGTAACGACTTATGTGAAATGCAGGAAGTGCTTGGCATGTCCACATGCTGTTTCCTATATTACTCCCATGTAATGTTTCCTCTCTCCTGTAGTAATAGTGTGTGTAACTACCCAACCAGACCACCAGACACTATGACCCCTGGGAGGGAGCCAGCCACATGACAATAACCAGACAGTAACATATACAGTCTGGTCCCAGGGGACTGATATAAACTCAATACAGTGACATATATAGTCTGGTCCCAGGGGAGTGATATAAACTCAATACAAAAGGCCTACCCAAACACACATGCACACACACACATAAACCAGGATGGTGAAACATACGTTTTACCCCTGTGAATACCATGTACATAGGCACCCTCATACACACACACTCAACTAAACTCACCGCATATCTGAAGGAGAGGTTATGCTCTCTGTCGTTTGCCCTCAGTTTCCTCTCCAACTCTGAGAGAACAGGAGACAGACAGACAGACAGACAGACAGACAGACAGACAGACAGACAGACAGACAGACAGACAGACAGACAGACAGACAGACAGACAGACAGACAGACAGACAGACAGACAGACAGACAGACAGACAGACAGACAGACAGACAGACAGACAGACAGACAGACAGACAGACAGATAGATAGATAGATAGATAGATAGATAGATAGATAGATAGATAGATAGATAGATAGATAGATAGATAGATAGATAGATAGATAGATAGATACGTAGAGAGGGAGAAAGAGAGGGAGAAAGAGAGGGAGAAAGAGAGAGGGAGAAAGAGCGAGAACAGGACAGAGAGAGAGAGAGAGAGGGAGACAAAGGGAGACAAAGACAGAGAGAGACAAAGGGAGAGAGAGACAAAGAGGGAGAGAGAGACAAAGGGAGAGAGAGACAAAGGGAGAGAGAACAGGACAGAGGGAGAGAACAGGACAGAGGGAGAGAGAGAGAGAGAGAGACCCAGGAGAGCAACACAATTAGACCAAGCCAAAATCATGAGAAAACAAAAAGATAATTACTTGACAGTGTATACTGTAGTATTTTTTTTTACTATATAGTAAGGTAATACTGCAGTAATAAAGAGTAAAACTGCAGTAATGTCTTCTCTGAACTGAGTGGCTGAGATGGGGAGATGGGAAAAGAGAAAAGGAGAGGACAGATGACGGTGTAGCCATTATCTGTAATTTTAACTATGAAACATCATGAGGGACAGGGAGGTTGGTTGCATCCTCACCTCTCTCTTTCTTCTTGGCACAGTCCAGCCCAAACAACGTCATCTTCTCTGCTTCTTCATCTACCCGTGGTGTTTATCTGGGGAAAGAGAGA
>NC_042965.1:41207526-41290026 GCF_901001165.1 Salmo trutta | reverse complement strand
CCATAAAAAAGCTAGACTATGGTTTGCAACTGCACATGGGGACAAAGATCGTACTTTTTGGAGAAATGTCCTCTGGTCTGATGAAACAAAAATAGAACTGTTTGGCCATAACGACCATCGTTATGTTTGGAGGAAAAAGGGAGAGGCTTGCAAGCCGAAGAACACCATCCCAACCGTGAAGCACGGGGTGGCAGCATCATGTTGTGGGGGTGCTTTGATGCAGGAGGGACTGGTGCACTTCACAAAATAGATGGCATCATGAAAGGAAAATTACGTGGATATATTAAAGCAACAATACAATACAAGACAGGAAGTTAAAGCTTGGTTGCAAATGGGTCTTCCAAATGGACAATGACCCCAAGCATACTTCCAAAGTTTTGGCAAAATGGCTTAAGGGCTTAAGGACAACACAGTCAAGGTATTGGAGTGGCCATCACAAAGCCCAGACCTCAATCCCGTAGAAAATGTGTGGGCAGAACTGAAAAAGCATGTGCGAGCAAGGAGGCCTACAAACCTGACTCTGTTACACCAGCTCTATCAGGAGGAATGGGATCAAAATTCACCCAACTTATTGTGGGAAGCCTGTGGAAGGCTACCCAAAATGTTTAACTAAAGTTAACGGCAATGCTACCAAATGCTAATTTGGTGTATGTAAACTTTTGACCAACTGGGAATGTGTTTAAAGAAAACCGCTCAAACAAATCATTCTCTCTACTATTATTTTGACATTTCACATTCTTAAAATTAAGTGGTGAACCTAACTGACCTAAGACAGGACATTTTTACTAGGATTACATGTCAGGAATTGTGAAAAACTGAGTTTAAATGTATTTGGCTAAGGTGTATGTAATCTTCCGACTTCAACTGTTAATGTCTTGTCATTCTGAGACGTCATGTTCAGTTGATCTTAGTTCTGTCAACAGATAGCTGGACAGGAATAACACCTCTCTGCTGTTATCAGCTACCTGGTTATATTTAGACTTCTCTGATACTGTACTGTACTGTATGTATGTATGCTGCACTGAAGCTGGCCTTTTCCTGAGTACAAATGCCGTTTGAGTTAGAGCTGCTTGAAGGGGAGCGGAGGAAGTGGAGTGGAGATTGCTAAGGGTGGCCTCCCCCATGGGGGCATGTGTGTGTTGTAGAGCGAGACAGAGAGAGAGACAGATGGAGGCCTGGCCTTTCTCAAGCTTATGACTGAACACTGAGGTGTTTGTGTATACCTCTTCAAATAATGCCACATTATCTCTGGTGTCAGTCTTATCCTCACAGAAGGACACACTATCTCTGGTGTCAGTCTTATCCTCACAGAAGAGCACACTATCTCTGGTGTCAGTCTTATCCTCACAGACGGACACTGTCACGTCCTGACCAGTAATAGGGATTACTTGTTATTGTAGTTTGGTCAGGACGTGGCAGAGGGTATTTGTTTTATGTATTCCGGGGTTTTTTGGGCACTGTTCTATGTTAGTGTTTTTCTATGTTCTGTCTAGTCTTTTGTATTTCTATGTTTAGTTAATTGGGGTTGGACTCTCAATTGGAGGCAGGTGTTTTCTAGTTGCCTCTGATATATATATAGGTATGTGTTTGTTTAGTACTTTGTGGGAGATTGTTTCTTGTTTTGCTGTGTGTGCCTGACAAGACTGTCTAGTTCGTTTGTGTTTGTTGTATATGTGTTTATTTTGGTTTTTCCTTCTTTGTCCTTAATAAAGAAGATGAGTGTACATATACCCGCTGCGTTTTGGTCTCATTCCTACGACAACCGTGACAGACACACTATCTCTGTTGTCAGTCTTATCCTCACAGAAGAGCACACTATCTCTGTTGTCAGTCTTATCCTCACAGAAGAGCACACCATCTCTGGTGTCAGTCTTATCCTCACAGAAGAGCACACTATCTCTGGTGTCAGTCTTATCCTTGATTCCCAGTCTTTCACTGGACTGGACCAAAGTCAGGGATTCAATCAACGGCACATTGTCGAGAAGTGCACTGAAAATGTTGTGTTTCTATAAGAAAAGGCCAATCCATTTTTTATCCATCCCACTATAATGTAATAGTCTGATTGTTGAAAGCTCTATCCAGAGTACTAAGTGCTCTGCACCCCAGCTAAATGTCTTGTCATTCTGAGACGTCATGTTCAGTTGATCTTAGTTCTGTCAACAGATAGCTGGACAGGAATAACACCTCTCTGCTGTTATCAGCTACCTGGTTATAATTAGACTTCTCTGTTAATGTACTGTATGTATGTATGCTGCACTGAAGCTGGCCTTTTTCTTGAGTGCAAATGACGTTTGAGTTAGAGCTGCTTGAAGGAGAGCGGAGGAAATGGAGTGGAGATTGTGTGTGTGTGTGTGTGTGTGTGTGTGTGTGTGTGTGTGTGTGTGTGTGTGTGTGTGTGTGTGTGTGTGTGTGTGTGTGTGTCAGAAGACTAATGTGACTCCTTTACAATATTCACAACGGCTGGATAAGATGTCGCATCTCTTGAGTGTGCACTGTTGCGCGTTACAGGTACACCCAATATCTACATTGCTGACCCATTTACACACTAACACACAAAGTGAGACACAATCTCTTTCTCTCTAAGGTACTTTTAGGAAGTATGGTAAAACGTAGCTAAAACCTTTAGCGACAGAAAGCCTTGATTATCTGCTGATAGTAGATCACAATAGAAGGAAGCCTTGATGACAGACCAGACCGCACCAAACCAGAACAGACTGGACCAGAATATAACAGAATAGAACAGACCAGACAGGACCAGACCAGACGGGACAAGAATAGAACAGAATAGAACAGACCAGACGGGACCAGACCAGACGGGACCAGAATATAACAGAATAGAACAGACCAGACGGGACCAGACCAGATGGGACCAGACCAGACGGGACCAGAACAGCTCCCACTGAAGGACTGAAAGGGAAAAAACTGTTTCGGGTTAAATGCTCCCGACAGAGCTGGGAGTACTACTGAACAACCAGACTCTATGTCAATACTACAGTACTACTGACCAACCAGACTCTATGTCAATACTACAGTACTACTGACCAACCAGACTCTATGTCAATACTACAGTACTACTGACCAACCAGACACTATGTCAATACTACAGTACTACTGAACAACCAGACTCTATGTCAACACTACAGTACTACTGACCAACCAGACTCTATGTCAATACTACAGTACTACTGACCAACCAGACACTATGTCAATACTACAGTACTACTGACCAACCAGACACTATGTCAATACTACAGTACGACTGACCAACCAGACTCTGTGTCAATACTACAGTACAGTAAATCATGGACCATGGTAAAACACTATGACAGTAAATCATGGACCATAGTAAAACACTATGACAGTAAAACATGGACCATAATAAAACACTATGACAGTAAAACACCATGACAGAAAGCATGGACCATGATAAAACACCATGACAGTAAAACACCATGACAGAAAGCATGGACCATGATAAAACACCATGACAGTAAAACACCATGACAGAAAGCATGGACCATGATAAAACACCATGACAGTAAATCATGGACCATGATAAAACACTATGACAGTAAATCATGGACCATAGTAAAACACCATGAATGCTACTGTAGAGTTAATTAATGAACTATAGGCCAGACACCTGTCTGTTATGACATGAAAGATACAGCTATGTATTATATATGGTGTTCCCTACAGGTTATAGAAAGGAGCAGCAGTTCTGTGCTATCAGACCCCAGTCCTGCCCGCATGTCTGCCCGCCTACCTGTCTGCCCGCCTGCCTGTCTGCCCGCCTGCCTGCCTGCCCGCCTGCCTACCTACCTAACTACCTGTCTGCCTGCCTGCCTGCCCGCCTGCCCACCTACCTGTCTGCCTGCCTGCCTGTCTGCCCGCCTGCCTGTCTGCCCGCCTGCCTACCTGCCTACCTGTCTGCCTGCTTGCCTGCCTGCCTGCCTACCTACCTGTCTGCCCGCCTGCCTGCCTACCTACCTGTCTGCCCACCTGCCTGCCTGCCCGCCTACCTACCTGTCTGCCCGCCAGTCTGCCCGCCTGCCTACCTGTCTGCCCGCCTGCCTGCCCGCCTGCCCGCCTACCTACCTGTCTGCCTGTCTGCCCACCTGCCCACCTGCCTACCTACCTGTCTGCCCGCCAGTCTGCCCGCCTGCCTACCTACCTACCTGTCTGCCCACCTGCCTGCCTGCCTGCCTGCCCGCCTACCTACCTGTCTGCCTGTCTGCCCGCCTGCCTACCTACCTGTCTGCCCACCTGCCAGTCTGCCCGCCTGCCTGCCCGCCAGTCTGCCCGCCTGCCTGCCTACCTACCTGTCTGCCCACCTGCCTGCCTGCCCGCCTACCTACCTGTCTGCCCGTCTGCCTACCTACCTGTATGTCCGCCAGTCTGCCCGCCTGCCTGCCTACCTACCTGTCTGCCCACCTGCCTGCCTGCCCGCCTGCCCGCCTACCTACCTGTCTGCCTGTCTGCCCGCCTGCCTACCTACCTGTCTGCCCGCCTGCCTACCTACCTGTCTGCCCACCTGCCTGCCTGCCTACCTACCTGTCTGCCTGTCTGCCTGCCCGCCTACCTACCTGTCTGCCCGCCTGCCTGCCTGCCTGCAAAAACGCTACAGTAAATACTACAGTATACTACAGTCTGTGAAAACCATACAGTAAATATAGCATAGTCCGCAAAAACACTACATGAAATATAGTACAGTCCGCAAAAACACTAATGAAATACTGCAGTATACTACAATCCCAAAAAACACTACAGTGATTACTTTAGTGTATACTAGTTTTCTTTTAGTACAGTATTTATAGTATAGTTAACTGTAAATACTGGAGTAAATACTACTAAGGTCCGCAAAAACAATACACTGAATGCTATACTATTTATACCATAGTACAGGGTTTCCCAAACTCGGTACTGGAGCCTCCCGTTGTTGCAAGTTTGGGTTTTTTCCTTTCTAAATGTAATCCATTACAGTTACTAGTTACTTTTGGATTACCCAAACGCAGTAATGTAATCTGATTACTATTCAGTTACTTTTAGATTACTTTCCCCTTAAGAGGCATTTAGAAGAAGGCAAAAATGTATGTTACCAATTGAATGACATCTATCGCAGGATAAATCAATGTTAAAGTTTACATAGCTGGCCTTATATGGATGTTACATTTTACTTTATGGGTTGGTTATGTTGGCTTCTTCTAACCCATCACTTTCTACTTACATATAATAATACGATTCAATTATATATTTACATTAAAAATCTAAGTTTATCAGAATTCTAGTCATTCCAATAAATGTTATACCCCTTGATCTTCAAGAATAGGACTTGGAAATATTGAAGTATAGATTAGCCAAATTGTTTTACCTGAACTATGGACTTATTAGCGAGCCCAAGTCTGTTGTTTATCATTTTGTTGTCATGGAGGACTGATTTGGCTCAATGATTCTAGTTGAAAAATAAATGCTGTGCTCCTGGAATGGCATGCTTGAGCACTACTGAAAAGTGTTATTTACATGTGAAAAATGAATGCCATATGCTGCATTTGCTACAGGCCTATTGTTTACCTTTTTGTTAGTGACACTTTGATATCTTGATAATATGCAGCTGTTTAAAGGGCAAATCCACAGATGAAACATTAACAAAACGGTCACACTGCCTCTGTTTTGGTTAAAAAGCTGAGGGATGGGCCTGGAGAAATGTAACCACTCTCAGATTAATAGACAGAGCAATAGATGCAAAGACTGATGATCCATGATATCACAATTATTGTTTTAACCATGCTTTGAGGCTATACAGTGTTTGTTTACATTTACAATGTTTACAAACATTAGAGAAAAACAAGTTATATTTGCGGTTCTGATGGAGTGTGACAGTTGAACTTAACTCATGAGGCACGTAATCATCAATTTTTTTTCAAAAGTATCTGTAATCTGATTACAGTATTTTTGCTGTTAACGGATTACAGTTACCATTTTTTTGGTAATCCCCTTACATGTAACAGATTACATGCAATCCGTTACTCCCCAACCCTGGGAACTACTCTCAGGATGTACTGAACTTGTGTGCATCTTCAGTGGCACCCTAATTCCTAAATAGTGCACTACTTTGAACCCTGGTCAAAAGTATTGAACTAAAAAAAGGGAACAGGGTGCCATTTTAGACGCGCACTTCCTGGTTGCGTTCACTTACTGTTTAGATGACATCATCGACTAGAGTAACATCATGTGTTGGGAGCGTTATCGTTATGATTTTTACACAAACTGATCCAGAAACAGATGGAATATTTAGGTTCTGATAATCTAGGTTTGTTTGACCTGGGCTGAGAACTGATCAGAAATCAGTGCTTAGGGGAGATACGGAAGCATCTTGGGTGGATACAGTCTGTAGATGAGTAACACTTCCTGTAAAGCAGTGGAATTCACCTGACCACATACTGTCTGGTGCACTGACGTCAATGTAAAGTTGTAGTGTTGGACGGGAGAGAAGTGAGGGGGATCAGTCTGTACTACAGTAACAGTCTTTAACAGTACAGCTCTTTCAGACCGGAGCACAGAGAACACAAAAACTCCCAACAATCAACTGCTGAATAATTCACCTGACCTCTCAGTCCACAAAGCCAGGTGTGAGTGTCCTCTCTCAGTTTACCCGATAACAACACAACGCTTTGATTGACCCTTTAAGTGTAATAGTACTATTTATTCTTCATTCTAAAACCATTTTGACTCGTTCCCTTGACCGTAGTACAGTCGTTTCAATGATCTGACCCCTTCAGTCTTTAGGTTGGCTGCAGGGCACTGTGAGGTCACCAGGTGAAAGTTACAGTGGCCTGAGAGGGACACTACAGATCTATGTCAAGGTAGGGCCTCAGTGTAACACAGCAGTGACGTTGGAGAATAGCACGTGTGTGGGTAATGACACACTAGCACAACACCTGGTCAAACAGCTAGATCAAAACACTGTAGGACACAAGTACGCACATGGCATTATGTTAAAGCACCATCATCATCATAATCTTCCTCCTCACCATCATCATCAAGATCAATCCCAAAATGACTTCTCAGTTCTGAAGAGTATTTCCCGTTCTGACATCCTCTCCAACAGAAAAATATCAAACCTTGTTTACTAGAGAACTAGACTAGACCGTAGGTAGAGAAACAATCAGCAATAAACATGTATGTCTAATATGTAACAGACTAATTAACTGGTTGTTTAAATGTTAAGGCATTGAAGTGATGTTGTAAAGATTGGAGAAAAAAAAGTCACAAAAAGTATTCCAAAGTTATTGTCTTTTTCTCGCTTTCCCTTTCTCGTTCTCTCGCCCCCTCTCTCTTTCCCAAACTATTCACTCCTGGATCGTCATTCCTAGAAACCAACTCCTTCCTTCACTCATTCTTTCCACTGCTTTACTTCAGGGGTCCCCAGAAAAGAAAAGAGGGACGATGGAGAGAGTGAACACTTGCTTTCATTCACTACTACTTCCTGTGTGTTTGCCCACCGCTCCCACACCCTAACCCCTGACCCTGAGGTCAAAAGGCTTGCCATCGCTCTTACCGTTAGTCCCGGCTACAGCCGTGCGTGTGTCCGACAGGGAGTATGTGAGACGTGCAGACCACCATGCAGTCTTGGGAAAGTCCGACCAATGAACAAGCTGCTGATTTCATCAAGGCTATCCCTTCATCGTTCACACACTAACTCCTCCTCCTCCTCCTCCTCCTCCTCTACCCCTCCCTCATTCTCTGTATCCGCTCCCTCCTCTGGCTTTCTGGCACTCTTCTTTACTCTCTCTGTCTCTCTTTCGCAACTCCTCCCTCCTCTGTCTTTCTGACACCCTTTACTCTCTCTCTCTGTCTCAACTCCTCCCTCCTCTGGCTTTCTGACACTCTTCTTTACTCTCTCTGTCTCTCTTTCTCAACTCCTCCCTCCCTCCCTCCCTCCCTCCCTCAATCATTCACGGTTTCAAATAGTCCTCCTATTTTTCTTCTCCTCTCTCTTCTGTCTCATGTTCTCTTTCTCTCTCTCCCTCAAACTCCTTTCCTCTCCTCTCTCATGTTCTCTCTCTCCCTCCCACACACTCCCCTCTGCTCTTGTCTGTTCTCACATCTGGCTGGTGGAAGGGAGGTGGGCTTGGAATTTAGAGGAGACTCAGACATACACACACACAGAACACAGGGTGGGACTACACACACACACACACACACACACACACACACACACACGGGGTGTGACTACACACACACGTTTCTATACTTCCCTAATCTCTCTCTCCTTATTTGCCCCACTAAGTCTCTCCCTCTGTGCTGTTCTCGTCTCTTTCCCTTCAGTTTGTTCTATGCACGTCTCTTTCTCTGTCGCTAAAGTAGCAGTTTCCTGCACGCACAAAAAAGGAAACCACTTTCTATTCTCTTTTTTCATTGTCCCTGTGCGAAAACAACACCACTCAAAACCAAACTGACCAGCACACACACACACACACACACACACACACACACACACACACACACACACACTAAAGAAAGCCATTTCCTCTTTTTGGTGTGCACTTTAGCGATTACAGAAATGATCAAAGCGGCGATTACAGGAAGGATTGCAGTTGATATGTAGCCATTAATATAGGTAAAATAAATTTAAAAAAAATTGTAAATGGAAGAGGATGTGGGCTTCACTGCCCCGTTGGTATACAGTATATAGAAACAGACTAAAACATGCTACAAAAAACGTGTCGGCCCTGATAGAGAAATTGGACAATGGCTGCTCTGCAAGTACAACCAGACGTGGCGTAAACAACAGATCGCTGGACGTCTATGAAAACGCTACATTACATTGATGAGAAGTGGGACATGAAGTACGTACTGACAACTGAGAACATGGAGGAGAGGCACACAGCAGAGAACCTAAAAAAACGCCATTAAATACCATGGTTGATGAGTGGGTGGGGGACAGCAGTAAGCATCGTCTGGTAGCCATGACTGTGGTAGAAGAAACTGCATTGACCCCTAGCAGTTATAGGCAAGGACCATCTCAATTTGTCGAGGCATGGACACTACATGGTGTTGAAAGTGTTCCACAGGGATGCTGGCCCATGTTGACTCCAATGCTTCCCACAGTTGTGTCAAGTTGGCTGGATGTCCTCTGGGTGGTGGACCATTCTTCAAAAACATGGGAAACTGTTGAGCGTGAAAAACCCAGCAGCGTTGCAGTTCTTGACACAAACCGGTGTGCCTGGCACCTACTACCATACCCCGTTCAAAGGCACTTCAATCTTTTGTCTTGCCCACTCACCCTCTGAATTGCACAAACACATAATCCATGTCTCAATTGTCTCAAGGCATAAAAATCCTTCTTTAACCTGTCTCCTCATCTTCATCAACACTGATTTTAAGTGGATATAACATGTGACATCAATAAGGGATCATAGCTTTCAGCTGGATTCACCTGGTCAGTCTATGTCCTGGAAAGAGCAGGTGTTCTTCATGTCGTTTAAACGATACAAAAAAATTCTGTTTAAATGTTAAAGCTGTAATATGTATGTTTTTGAGGGCGACCCGACCACATTCACAAAGAAATGTGCGTTGTAGATCTGTCATTCCCATTGAAAGCAAGTCTAAGAAGCGGTAGATCTGTTCTATGTGTACTAGTTCTATGTTTCCCGTTCTTAAGTTTTGTTGTTCCAGTCTTTTACTTTCGGTTTTGTACACCAGCTTCAAACAGCTAAAAAATAAAATATTTGGGGTTTATTGAAAATATATTTCACAGTGGTTTTAGATGGTACAAATTGCTTGTTTTGTCACACTAACTGAAATGCAAATTCTGTATATTGCACCTTTAAGAATTGTTTTGCTTTTGTCACATCCTTAACACACACACACGCACACACGCACACGCGCACACGCACACACACACGCACGCACACACACACACACACGCACACACACACACACACAGCAATCTTGTGTAAATTCCTGACATGAAGGCACGTGTTGATTAGGGACACACATGGGGATTCTGACTATTACACTAAGCAGACATACCCTATATCCCACAGCACACCCTGAGGTTTGCTCCTCTGTAAGGCCTATATGGTCTCCTGTGTCAGGGAGGCAAAACATCACATGTAACCATGCATTGTTTCACTGTTTACTTTGCGGACTAATGCTCTCCTGAGACTGGGTTGCTGGCGGGCTCCGACTCTATAACACTCTCACCTAACTGTCAGTGTGTGTACGTATGAGTATAAAGGTGTGCATGGTTACGGTTTGTACTATGTCGAGACACGTACTGTGTGTGAGAAACTTCTGACAAATACCTACAGTGTGTGATACCTCACCCAGATGCCCTTACCTCACCCAGATGCCCTTACTTCACCCAGATGCCCTTACCTCACCCAGATTCCCTTACCTCACCCAGATGCCCTTACCTCACCCAGATGCCCTTACCTCAGCCAGATGCCCTTACCTCACCCAGATGCCCTTACCTCACCCAGATGCCCTTACCTCAGCCAGATGCCCTTACCTCAGCCAGATGCCCTTACCTCAGCCAGATGCCCTTACCTCAGCCAGAAGCACTTAACACAGCCAGATGCCCTTACCTCTGCCAGAAGCCCTTACCTCACCCAGATGCCCTTACCTCAGCCAGATGCCCTTACCTCACCCAGATGTCCTACCTCAGCCAGATTCCCTTACCTCACCCAGATGCCCTTACCTCACCCAGATGCCCTTACCTCAGCCAAATGCCCTTACCTCTGCCAGATGCCCTTACCTCTGCCAGATGCCCTTACCTCTGCCAGATGCCCTTACCTCAGCCAGAAGCCCTTAACACAGCCAGATGCCCTTACCACAGCCAGAAGCCCTTACCTCAGCCAGATGCCCTTACCTCTGCCAGATGCCCTTACCTCACCCAGATGCCCTTACCTCACCCAGATGCCCTTACCTCACCCAGATGCCCTTACCTCACCAAGATGCCCTTACCTCACCCAGATGCCCTTACCTCACCCCGATGCCCTTACCTCACCCCGATGCCCTTACCTCAGCCAGATGCCCTTACCTCAGCCAGATGCCCTTACCTCAGCCAGATGCCCTTACCTCACCCCGATGCCCTTACCTCACCCCGATGCCCTTACCTCAGCCAGATGCCCTTACCTCACCCAGATGCCCTTACCTCACCCCGATGCCCTTACCTCACCCCGATGCCCTTACCTCACCCCGATGCCCTTACCTCAGCCAGATGCCCTTACCTCACCCAGATGCCCTTACCTCACCCAGATGCCCTTACCTCAGCCAGATGCCCTTACCTCACCCCGATGCCCTTACCTCACCCCGATGCCCTTACCTCACCCCGATGCCCTTACCTCACCCAGATGCCCTTACCTCACCCAGATGCCCTTACCTCACCCCGATGCCCTTACCTCACCCCGATGCCCTTACCTCACCCAGATGCCCTTACCTCAGCCAGATGCCCTTACCTCAGCCAGATGCCCTTAACTCACCCAGATGCCCTTACCTCAGCCAGATGCCCTTACCTCACCCCGATGCCCTTACCTCAGCCAGATGCCCTTACCTCACCCAGGTGCCCTTACCTCACCCAGATGGCCTTACCTCACCCAGATGCCCTTACCTCACCCAGATGCCCTTACCTCACCCAGATGCCCTTACCTCAGCCAGATGCCCTTACCTCAGCCAGATGCCCTTACCTCACCCAGATGCCCTTACCTCTGCCAGATGCCCTTACCTCACCCAGATGCCCTTACCTCACCCAGATGCCCTTACCTCACCAAGATGCCCTTACCTCACCAAGATGCCCTTACCTCACCAAGATGCCCTTACCTCACCCAGATGCCCTTACCTCACCCCGATGCCCTTACCTCACCCCGATGCCCTTACCTCAGCCAGATGCCATTACCTCAGCCAGATGCCCTTACCTCAGCCAGATGCCCTTACCTCACCCCGATGCCCTTACCTCACCCCGATGCCCTTACCTCACCCCGATGCCCTTACCTCACCCAGATGCCCTTACCTCACCCCGATGCCCTTACCTCAGCCAGATGCCCTTACCTCACCCCGATGCCCTTACCTCAGCCAGATGCCCTTACCTCAGCCAGATGCCCTTACCTCAGCCAGAAGCCCTTACCTCACCCAGATGCCCTTACCTCAGCCAGATGCCCTTACCTCAGCCAGATGCCCTTACCTCAGCCAGATGCCCTTACCTCAGCCAGATGCCCTTACCTCAGCCAGATGCCCTTACCTCACCCAGATGTCCTACCTCAGCCAGATTCCCTTACCTCAGCCAGATGCCCTTACCTCACCCAGATGTCCTACCTCAGCCAGATTCCCTTACCTCACCCAGATGCCCTTACCTCACCCAGATGCCCTTACCTCAGCCAGATGCCCTTACCTCAGCCAGATGCCCTTACCTCACCCAGATGTCCTACCTCAGCCAGATTCCCTTACCTCACCCAGATGCCCTTACCTCAGCCAGATGCCCTTACCTCAGCCAGATGCCCTTACCTCACCAAGATGCCCTTACCTCAGCCAGATGCCCTTACCTCACCCAGATGCCCTTACCTCTCAGACCACACATATGGCAGATCCCCTGTCTCTATAGCCATCCATCCAGCGTGATCCAGTAGAGATCAGATGGTGGACCCACTGGATCCTCTGGTCTGTAGTAATGTTATAGTCTGGTAGAGAGGAGGACAGAGATACTCTGGTCTGTAGTAATGTTATAGTCTGGTAGAGAGGAGGACAGAGATACTCTGGTCTGTAGTAATGTTATAGTCTGGTAGAGAGGAGGACAGAGATACTCTGGTCTGTAGTAATGTTATAGTCTGGTAGAGAGGAGGACAGAGATACTCTGGTCTGTAGTAATGTTATAGTCTGGTAGAGAGGAGGACAGAGATACTCTGGTCTGTAGTAATGTTATAGTCTGGTAGAGAGGAGGACAGAGATACTCTGGTCTGTAGGATGGTCTGGTAGAGGAGAGGAGGAGAGGGAGGAGAGTATGAGAGGAGGAGGGGAGGAGAGGGGGAGAGTATGAGAGGGAGGAGAGTATGAGAGGAGGAGGGGAGGAGAGTATGAGAGTAGGAGAGGAGCAGAGGGGGAGAGAAGGAGAGTATGAGAAGAGGAGGATAGGGGGAGAGGGGGAGAGTATGAGAGGGGAAGAGGAGGAGAGGGGGAGAGTATGAGAGGAGGAGAAGGGGAGAGGGGGAGAGTATGAGAGGGGAAGAGGAGGAGAGGGGGAGAGGAGGAGAGTATGAGGGGGGAGAGGAGGAGAGGGGGAGAGGAGGAGAGTATGAGAGGGATGAGAGGAGGAGAGGGGGAGAGTATGAGAGTATGAGGGGGGAGAGGAGGAGAGGGGGAGAGGGGAAGAGGAGGAGAGGGGGAGAGGGGAAGAGGAGGAGAGGAGGAGAGGAGGAGAGTATGAGAGGGGGAGAGTATGAGATTATGAGGGGGGAGAGGAGGAGAGGAGGAGAGTATGAGAGGGGGAGAGGAGGATAGTATGAGAGGATGAGAGTATGAGAGGGGGAGAGGAGGAGAGTATGAGGGGGAGAGAAGGAGAGGGGGAGAGTATGACAGGGAGAGGAGTAGGAGAAGAGGAGAGTATGAGAGGGGGAGAGGAGGAGAGTATGAGAGGGGGAGAGGAGGATAGTATGAGAGGATGAGAGTATGAGAGGGGGAGAGGAGGAGAGTATGAGGGGGAGAGAAGGAGAGGGGGAGAGTATGACAGGGAGAGGAGAAGAGTAGGAGAAGAGGAGAGTATGAGAGGGGGAGAGGAGGAGAGTATGAGAGGGAGGAGAGTATGAGAGAGGGAGAGGGAGGAGAGTATGAGAGGGGGAGAGGAGGAGAGGAGGAGAGGGGGAGAGTATGAGACGGGGAGAGGAGGAAGCTCCAGTCCAGTGCTGCTCTCTTCTATTAATGATCAGCTCAGTCTGTACAACAGGAAATGAATCGTGATGTACACAGAATGCTATCATACTGAGAGAGAGAGACAATGAGTAATACCGGAGGGGAGAGGGGGAGGAGGGGAGAGGGGGAGGAGGGGAGGAGAGGGAGAGGGGGGAGCACTGTGTGGTAAAATAAACACAGGTGTACGTGGTGTTTGATAACCAATGGAATGCAATGGACAAAAACATGTCAAACTCTTTCAAATCTCCATCTAGTCTCATCCCATCTAGTCTCATCTAACTCAATAACACTCCAAAAGCCAAAGAGATTATTCATTAATATTTTATATACAAAATTCTAATATTTGTACAAGTATTTTCAACATTTTCGCAGCATTATAATATTAATAATACATACTTTACGTATTTTAATCTTTTCATATTTGACAGTACATACATAAAAATGCACAACTCAAGGTCTAGCTTAGTTTGATTGTATACTGTAAATACATGCTCTGGTGTTAGGATTTTCTTTACAAACTGCTGTTGTGGTTTTCTAACTTACAGTAAGATTAAAACAGTTTGAGTGTCAGAGTTCACTTGTCAAAAAAAACAAAAAATAAAACAAAAGAAACAAAATGAAAGAAAGGAACAAATCAAGAAATCTAGAAAGTGAACACTGCATTACTTGGCACGTGGTGCATACTCCATCCACCCCCTTCTCCATCTATGTGATATTATTGGATGGCCCACCTTTCAATTTTCTATTCCAGCCAATGGCAGGCAGGTAATATTTGTGACATTCACAGAACGCCCAATGACTGGTCGAGTTAATTTTGCATGGTCCGGTGACCCGGGATTGTTCATTTTAGACCATTCCATTGGTCCTTAAGTGAAATCTCCACCCACACAAGGCACCGGGGCCATGCAAAACAAACTCCACCAATGAGAGCAATGGTGGAACTTTTGGGGCGGGGCTAACATGAGAGTCAGGTCTCAGTAAGAGGATGATTGACAGCTGACAGAGGTCGAGTATGACATGATCATTATAACACCCGTGTGTTTGTGGTAATGCTAGGGGCGAGACAGACGCTTCTAAACATTACCTGGTAGTTTACATACTCTAACATTTGTTCATCAAGATTGGACAAGACTGGACATGAGATTTATAAAAAAGGTCTAAATGACTGCCCCCCCCCCCCCCCCCAACAACAACAACAACAAAAAACAAACTAGTCAATGTTTGGCTATTTCCATTCCATGTAGACGTACAGGCAAACAGTATCTGCAGTAACAGTTGAAAAGAGAAACTTCAGTTGGCAAAATAAACACATTAATAAATACATGAATAAATACAAAATCTAGAGAGGAGGTTAAAGGTTATGTCATGAGTATAGTGTACTGTATAGGAGCACACAGTCCCTCAGGCTGAAGTGGAGAGGGCCGATGCTGTAACCATTAAGCCCACACAGCTCTGTTCTGTTCACACAGCCGTCTGACAGTAAAACACCCCACACCCGAGTCTGTACTACACCCTGTCAACTAACTAACTAGCTCTAGTACCTCACCCGAGTCTGTACTACACCCTGTCAACTAACTAACTAGCTCTAGTACCTCACCCTAGTCTGTATTACACCCTGTCAATTAACTAACTAGCTCTAGTACCTCACCCTAGTCTGTACTACACCCTGTCAACTAACTAACTAACTCTAGTACCTCACCCTAGTCTGTACTACACCCTGTCAACTAACTAACTAGCTCTAGTACCTCACCCTAGTCTGTACTACACCCTGTCAACTAACTAACTAGCTCTAGTACCTCACCCTAGTCTGTACTACATCCTGTCAACTAATTAACTCTAGTACCTCACCCTAGTCTATACTACACCCTGTCAACTAACTAACTAACTCTAGTACCTCACCCTAGTCTGTACTACACCCTGTCAACTAACTAACTCTAGTACCTCACCCTAGTCTGTACTACACCCTGTCAACTAACTAACTAACTCTAGTACCTCACCCTAGTCTGTACTACACCCTGTCAATTAACTAACTAGCTCTAGTACCTCACCCTAGTCTGTACTACACCCTGTCAACTAACTAACTAACTCTAGTACCTCACCCTAGTCTGTACTACACCCTGTCAACTAACTAACTAGCTCTAGTACCTCACCCTAGTCTGTACTACACCCTGTCAACTAACTAACTAGCTCTAGTACCTCACCCTAGTCTGTACTACATCCTGTCAACTAATTAACTCTAGTACCTCACCCTAGTCTATACTACACCCTGTCAACTAACTAACTAACTCTAGTACCTCACCCTAGTCTGTACTACACCCTGTCAACTAACTAACTCTAGTACCTCACCCTAGTCTGTACTACACCCTGTCAACTAACTAACTCTAGTACCTCACCCTAGTCTGTACTACACCCTGTCAACTAACTAACTCTAGTACCTCACCCTAGTCTGTACTACACCCTGTCAACTAACTAACTCTAGTACCTCACCCTAGTCTGTACTACACCCTGTCAACTAACTAACTCTGTAACTCTAGCACCTCACAAACCTCAACTGTTTTTATTGTCTGCGTGTGTTCATCTATCACTATACAGTGAAATCATTTTAACCAGGGCCGATAGGCAGCCATTTTCTTCCCAGTTCAGGTACATATCCCTGTGGTTGTGATGGTCTGAGGAGGGATGGGGGTTAGCGCTGTGATTTTAAGGCTATGTAAACCACAGGGATGGTACTGTAGCGACCCTGGAGACAGGTCAGGTCAGATCCATCCACAAGTGTTTTCATCAAAGGTTAGGGTGATGGGTGTTGGGCTATGGGCATGAGTCTCATGTGTTTTCATCACAGGTTAGGGTGATGGGTGTTGGGCTATGGGCATGAGTCTCATGTGTTTTCATCACAGGTTAGGGTGATGGGTGTTGGGCTATGGGCATGAGTCTCATGTGTTTTCATCACAGGTTAGGGTGATGGGTGTTGGGCTATGGGCATGAGTCTCATGTGTTTTCATCACAGGTTAGGGTGATGGGTGTTGGGCTATGGGCATGAGTCTCATGTGTTTTCATCACAGGTTAGGGTGATGGGTGTTGGGCTATGCGTATCAGTCTCATGCTAGTAATATATAAAATTAGAGGATGTACCTATAAGGGTTGTTCTGATATAGCCCCTGGTACAGTAAGCAGACATTCATTCACGTGTGTGTGTGTGTGTGTGTGTGTGTGTGTGTGTGTGTGTGTGTGTGTGTGTGTAGTTGCTTGAAGCGTCTGGTAGGGTTGAAGGTGACACTGGAAGGCGTGTGTGTGTGTGTGTGTGTGTGTGTGTGTGTGTGTGTGTGTGTGTGTGTGTGTGTGTGTGTGTGTGTGTGTGTGTGTGTGTGTGTGTGTGTGCGTCTGTGTGCGTCTGTGTGTGTGTGTGATATGAATGCAACAGTGAAGGTATGTGGTGTTGTGTCACACTCCACTACTTTGATGCATACAGTGAAAGTCTCTGATTGGTCCCTCATCAGTCATGTGCCTGCTCCAGGCCCTCTCATTGGCCCAGAGGACCAGGAAACATAACATTTATTAACTTCTATCCTGATGTTCATCTCCCTCTCTTCCACGGAGCGTGTCTCCTCTTTCAACTCCATCTTGTGATAGGCTCTCCTCTACCTATCCTCTCTCCATCTCCCCTCCTCTCTCCACATCATCTCCCCTCCTCTACAGGACGTGTCTCGGCCTTCAGTTTGACAAAGTCCTTGGCCACCTCGTCGGCCGCACGCTGAGACAGGATACGCATCACCGTTACGCCCGTCTCGTCCTTCTGGATGATTCCGCCCAGCGGGCACCAGCACACGCACGACTTCCTGTCAGCCACGTCTCGGAGCTGGACCACGGCCACGCCCACAACACGGTCGGCCCGGCCGAAACAGTAGTCCTTCACCGTCACCTGCAGCTCATAGCAGTCTGGAGACTCCTTACCCAGGATGCTGTTGGAGGGATAGAGCGAAAAGGTAGAAGTGGTTCAACATTGTTGTATAGTGTACACTACAGACTAATGGTGGAATCCTAACTTTAAATCCGTTCACATTACTGTAAATCTAACAGTGGAGAATGGATGGTTGTTGTACATTACTGTAAATCCAACAGTGGAGAATGGATGGTTGTTGTACATTACTGTAAATCCAACAGTGGAGAATGGATGGTTGTTGCACATTACTGTAAATCTAACAGTGGAGAATGATGGTTGTTGTACATTACTGTAAATCCAACAGTGGAGAATGGATGGTTGTTGCACATTTCTGTAAATCCAACAGTGGAGAATGGATGGTTGTTTACAGTAGGATCTAAATCTAACAGTGGAGAATGGATGGTTGTTGTACAGTAGGGTCTAAATCTAACAGTGGAGAATGGATGGTTGTTGTACTTCACCTTTTAATAAAGCTTTGGTGATTCATATTTATTTCAAAGTAATCTCACAAGCCAAACCCTCGAGTTTTGGCACTTGCGCTGCCGGAGCGCCAGCCGAAAATAGTTGTCAGGGTGGTGAACACATGAAAGTGGAGTTAAAGTGAAGGGCGACCTACAGGTGTTGGGTGGAAGCTCAGTGGGTTTAGAACTCACAATTGGAAGCCCTCATTGTACTTGGCTGTCCAGCTGTTGTTCTTTGACTTGGTAGTGAACTTCCTCTTCTGGGCTGCAAGGAGCGGACCAATCATATTGACCTCCACGAAGGGACGGAACATCCCTGATGTCTGCCACTTCATGTCATTCACCGCTATCACTGTAGGGGGAGAGAGAGACAGGGGGGGGGAGAGAGGAGAGAGTGAGAGAAAGAGCAAGGGAACAACTGGTGAGAAATTAAAGCAATCGGTGTGAGAGCAGTAGAAGGAAGGAGACGGAAAGATGAGAGATGGAAATATGAGAGATGGAAAGATGAGAGATGATGGAAATATGAGAGATGGAGATATGAGATGGAAAGATGAGATATTGAGAGATGAGATGGAAAGATGAGAGATGAGAGATTGAGAGATTGAGAGATGAAATGGAAAGATGAGAGATTGAGAGATGAGATGGAAAGATGAGAGATGGAGAGATGAGATGGAAAGATGAAAGATAAGAGATGGAGAGATTAGATGAAAAGATGAGAGATGGATAGATCAGAGATGGAGAGATGAGATGGAAAGATATGAGATGAAAAGATGAGAGATGAAAAGATGAGAGATGGAGAGATGAGAGATGGAGAGATGAGAGATGGAGATTGAGAGATGAGAGATGAAGAGATGAGATGAAAAGATGAGAGATGGAAAGATGAGAGATGAAGAGATGAGATGGAAAGATGAGAAACAGAGAGATGAGAGGTGGAGAGATGAGATGGAGACATGAGATGGAAAGGTGGGAGATGGAAAGATATGAGATGGAGAGATGGCAAGATGAGCGATGGAGGGATGATATGGAAAGATGAGAGATGGAGAGATGAGAGATGGAGTGATGAGATGAAAAGATGGAGAGATGAGAGATTGAGAGATGAGATGGAAAGATGAGCGATGGAGAGATGAGATGGAAAGATGAGAGATGTGGAGATATGAGATGGAAAGATGAGAGATTGAGAGATGAGGAGATGAAAGATGAGAGATGGAGAGATGAGATGGAAAGATGAGAGATGGAGAGATGAGATGGAAAGATGAGAGATGGAGAGATGAGATGGAAAGATGAGAGATGGAGAGATGAGATGGAAAGATGAGCGATGGAGAGATGAGATGGAAAGATGAGAGATGTGGAGATATGAGATGGAAAGATGAGAGATTGAGAGATGAGGAGATGAAAGATGAGAGATGGAGAGATGAGATGGAAAGATGAGAGATGGAGAGATGAGATGGAAAGATTGAGAGATGGAGAGATGAGATGGAAAGATGAGAGATGGCAAGATGGAGATGTTTGACAATAGGACAGAGAGATGAAAATGTTTGAGTTATGAGGTGTGTTTATGTTATCCAGTTTGATCTGAGGTAGACATGACACGTGTAGTGGTATGTCTGGCTCACCTCTGATGTTGACCTTGTGGATCTTGTCTTTGCCTGGAGGCACCATGTCTATCTGGATCTGGGCCTCACCAACAGGCTTCTCCACTCCTGAACCTGAGAGTCAATGTACATCACAAATTATCACACCACTATTACCATTTACTGAGTAACCAAACGTGTCCATTCACTTCATTCTATCATTGCGCTATTACATGTAAATAAATTAGCTATAACACATTATTTTAAGGAAATCAATAACATTATTACCACATTATAAAAGCTTATAATCCATCTATAAAACTATAACATACCTCTGTCTGGCCGAACCTTCTCACTGGGGGTAATCCTGATGCCCATCCCATTATGAACTAGAGAGAGAGAGCAGAGAGAGAGAAAGAGAGAGAGAGTGAAAGGGTGTGAGAGAGAGAGAGCAAAAGAGGGTGAGAGGGAGAGAGGTGAGAGAGAGAGGGAAAGGGAGAGAGAGAGAGAGAAAAGGTGTGAGAGAGAGAAAGGGTGAGAGAGAGAGAGAGGTGAGAGAGAGAGGGAAAGGGTGAGAGAGAGAGAGAGGTGAGAGAGAGAGGGAAAGGGTGTGAGAGAGAGAAAGGGTGAGAGAGAGAGAGAGGTGAGAGAGAGAGGGAAAGGGTGAGAGAGAGAGAGGTGAGAGAGAGAGGGAAAGGGTGAGAGAGAGAAAGGGTGAGAGAGAGAGAGGTGAGAGAGAGAGGGAAAGGGTGAGAGAGAGAGAGAGGTGAGAGAGAGAGGGAAAGGGTGAGAGAGAGAGAGAAAAGGTGTGAGAGAGAGAAAGGGTGAGAGAGAGAAAGGGTGAGAGAGAGAGTGAGAGAGAGAGAGAGAGAAAGAGAGAAAGGGTGTGAGAGATTGAGTGAGTGAGGGAGAGAAATAAATAAATTGTGTGTGAGACAGTGTGAGAGACAGAGAGAGAAAATAGGAAGAGTGAAAACTCTCTGCTGACCTCTATTGGCATGATAATGGAAATGCATCAATACAGGTCATGAGTAAAACTGTCTGTGCATGTAAACAAAAATATGTTTGTTCTCTGAGTGTGTGTAGGAGTGTGTGTGTGTGTGTGTGTCTCTTACCCTGTGCGTGCTGTGTAGTTACAAAGATCTTGATCAATGCATCAGTGCTCTGAGAGTAGAGGGACAGAGCATACTTCAGCGAAGATAACTCAGGACTCTTCTCCACATAGGCCTTCTTCAGACCATTACCCCCCGCATGGAAGTATTGCTGAGAGGGACAGCGAAAGAGAGAAGTTAAGAGTGTATGTATGCATTAGTGTGTATATGCTTATTTCTGTGTGTGTGTGTGTGTGTGTGTGTGTGTGTGTGTGTGTGTGTGTGCGTGCGTGCGTGCGTGCGTGCGTGTGTAAGTGCGAGTGAGCGTGCGAGTGTGTGTGTGTGTGTGTAAGTGCGAGTGAGTGTGAGTGTGTGTGAGTGCGAGTGAGCGTGCGAGTGTGTGTGTGTGTGTGAGTGTGTATTCACCTTGATGGTTTCCAGTGCAGCGTCCATGATGACACACTGTTTGGGCGTCAGGCTTTTGGCCTCGCCCCCCCCCTATGGCAACCAGAGTTACAGACAGACATTAGCCACGCCCCGTTGTGTGTTAAACTCCATATACAAGGAGACAAGTCAGGATACCCTGCCACAGGAGAGAGGCTTATACTGTTCTTAGGCCGTCATTGAAAATAAGAATTAGTTCTTAACTGACTTGCCTAGTTAAATAAAGGTAAAATAAATCAAATAAACAGCATAGTCATTGTAAGACAGCAGTAACTGACAGCGTGGTCTGTACCTTCAGGTTGGACAGTCCCTTGGCAGCAGTCAGTATCTGAGCTCCCTGGAAAAATCAAACAAATAATCAGGCATGTCATCAAAGATTAGAGAAGGAGGGTGAGGGAGTGAGGTAGGGAGAACCAGGTCAGCTCAGTTAGATTACATCTGGTTCTATCTGTTAAAAATACCCTTGAGATGGGTTTATATTAAAAAGGAACCTAATTCCAGTCGGACATAAGGCAGGAGGTGTAGAGGGTGGTGCTGGTAGACTGTCTGATGGAACACAGGAAGTCTAGAGGGTGGTGCTGGTAGACTGATAGAAGACAGGATGTCTAGAGGGTGGTGCTGGTAGACTGTCTGATGGAACACGGGAAGTCTAGAGGGTGGTGCTGGTTGACTGTCTGGTGGAAGACAGGAGGTCTAGAGGGTGGTGCTGGTGGTAGACTGTCTGATGGAACACAGGAGGTCTAGAGGGTGGTGCTGGTAGACTGTCTGATGGAACACAGGAGGTCTAGAGGGTGGTGCTGGTAGACTGTCTGATGGAAGACAGGAGGTCTAGAGGGTGGTGCTGGTAGACTATTGGTACATACAGTATTGTGAGGAGGGCAGATGGACTTACGAAGCCGTCGTTGCTCGGCGGTAAGATGATGGTCTTCTCCAAGCTGCTGAGGACGATCTTCCACAGATCCTTCAGAATTCTCTTCAGAACCGTCTTCTCACAGGTGTCAGCAAACAGACTCAGACTGGGGTTATAGGGAGAAGAGAGACCCACAGAAACACTGAGGCACACTGGAACCATTTGACCAAGTCACCGACAGTAGCATGTTTCAGTCTATATCATCTCAGACCTCAAAACCAAATCTCTTGTGTGCAAGATACTGTAGCT
Source organism: Salmo trutta (assembly GCF_901001165.1). Lineage (NCBI taxonomy): Eukaryota > Metazoa > Chordata > Actinopteri > Salmoniformes > Salmonidae > Salmo > Salmo trutta. The sequence goes on along the minus strand of NC_042965.1, from coordinate 41,267,455 downwards.
CTGTCATGACAAACTAGAGACTACTTGAGCCAACATGGTCTCAGTGTGTGAAAAATACAAGTCTACCAACCAAAATAACACTGACATGAAACTGCACCATTTTTCAGCCCAAATGGCATATGCATCCATATACAGTACATAACCATCTCTGCACCAAAATGGCGTCCAACCGTGTGTCAGCCCCACTCACTTTCCATCCAGGAACTCCATGAGAGGCCTCAGCATGTTGTCAGCGTCGGCCTCGGCTGTCTGACGGTTGGGATGACCTTTGATCTGGTACAGGATCTCTGCCATCTGACGCATGCAGACGGTGAGACGGGCCTGGAAACTAATAACAAATAGAAGACCCAGTCAATTGTTCATCTTGGAAATTGTTCAGCTCCTAATCAACACAGAAACATTCAGGAAGGAGTGTGAGCCGCAGGGCAGCTCCCCTGTAGCAGTATAGTGCCTTTCTCAAAGAACAACAGTAGTGGATGTTAGTTATGCTCTGAAACCAGCAGCTCTTCTGTTGCCAGTTCAGATCCCACTTTTTCATGCCTAACCCCGGGACTAGCCTCCTCATTCAATGTTTTTTCTTTATTTTTACTATTTTCTACATTGTAGAATAATAGTGAAGACATCAAAACTATGAAATAACACATATGGAATCATGTAGTAACCAAAAAAAGTGTTAAACAAATCAAAATATATTTTCTATTTAAGATTCTTCAAAGTAGCCACCCTTTTGCCTTGATGACAGCTTTGCACACTCTTGGCATTCTCTCAACCAGCTTCATGAGGTAGTCACCTGGAATGCATTTCAATTAACAGGTGTGCCTTGCTAAAAGTTAATTTGTGGAATTTCTTACCTTCTTAATGAGTTGGAGCCAATCAGTTGTGTTGTGACAATATAGGGCTGCCTTCTGTATACCGCCCCTATTTGGTAAAAGACCAAGTCCATATTATGGCAAAAACAGCTCAAATAAGCAAAGAGAAACGACAGTCCATTACTTTAAGACATGAAGGTCAGTCAATCCAGAACATTTCAAGAACTTTGAAAGTTTCTTCAAGTGCAGTTGCAAAAACCATTGAGCACTATGATGAAACTGGCTCTCATGAGGACTGCCAAAGGAAAGGAAGATCCAGAGTTACCTGTGCTGCAGAGGATAAGTTCATTAGAGTTAACTGCACCTCAGAAATTGCAGCCCAAATAAATGCTTCAGAGTTCAAGTAACAGACACATCTCAACATCAACTGTTCTGAGGAGACTGCGTGAATCAGGCCTTCATGGTCGAATTGCTGGAAATAAACCACTTCTAAAGGACACCAATAAGAAGAAGAGACTTGCTTGGGCCAAGAAACATGAGCTACGGACATTAGACCAGTGGAAATCTGTCCTTTGGTCTGATGAGTCCAAATTGGAGATTTTTGGTTCCAAGGCACACTTAACCAGCATGGCTACCACAGCATTCTGTAGCGATACACCATCCCATCTGAATTGCGCTTAGTGGGACTATCATTTGTTTTTCAACAGGAAAATGACCCAACACACCTCCAGGCTGTGTAAGGGCTATTTGACCAAGAGGGAGAGTGATGGAGTGCTGCATAAGATGGAGTGCTGCATAAACCTGGCCTCCACAATCACCCGACCTCAACCCAATTGAGATGGTTTGGGATGAGTTGGATCGCAGAGCGAAGGAAAAACAGCCAAATGCTCAGCATATGTGGGAACTCCTTCAAGACTGTAGGAAAAGTATTCCAGGTGAAGCTGGTTGAGAGAATGCCAAGAGTGTGCAAAGCTGTAATCAAGGCAAAGGGTGGCTACTTTGAAGAATCTTAAATATAAAATATATTTTGATTTGTTTAACACTTTTTTGGTTACTACATGATTCCATATGTGTTATTTCATAGTTTTGACGTCTTCACTACTATTCTACAATGTAGAAAATAGTAAAAAATATAGAAGACTAGATTAGAGTAGGAATTCTGAACTACCTATCACCCTGTAGAGTAGGAGGTCTGAGCTACCTATCACCCTGTAGAGTAGGAGGTCTGAGCTACCTATCACCCTGTAGAGTAGGAGGTCTGAGCTACCTATCACCCTGTAGACTAGAGTAGGATGTCTGAGCTACCTATCACCCTGTAGACTAGAGTAGGAGGTCTGAGCTACCTATCACCCTGTAGAGTAGTAGGTCTGAGCTACCTATCACCCTGTAGACTAGAGTAGGATGTCTGAGCTACCTATCACCCTGTAGACTAGAGTAGGAGGTCTGAGCTACCTATCACCCTGTAGAGTAGGAGGTCTGAGCTACCTATCACCCTGTAGACTAGAGTAGGATGTCTGAGCTACCTATCACCCTGTAGAGTAGGAGGTCTGAGCTACCTATCACCCTGTAGAGTAGGAGGTCTGAGCTACCTATCACCTTGTAGAGTAGGAGGTCTGAGCTACCTATCACCCTGTAGAGTAGGATGTCTGAGCTACCTATCACCCTGTAGAGTAGGAGGTCTGAGCTACCTATCACCCTGTAGGAGGTCTGAGCTACCTATCACCCTGTAGAGTAGGAGGTCTGAGCTACCTATCACCCTGTAGCCTAGGAGGTCTGAGCTACCTATCACCCTGTAGACTAGAGTAGGAGGTCTGAGCTACCTATCACCCTGTAGACTAGAGTAGGAGGTCTGAGCTACCTATCACCCTGTAGACTAGAGTAGGAGGTCTGAGCTACCTATCACACTGTAGAGTAGGAGGTCTGAGCTACCTATCACCCTGTAGACTAGAGTAGGATGTCTGAGCTACCTATCACCCTGTAGAGTAGGAAGTCTGAGCTACCTATCACCCTGTAGAGTAGGAGGTCTGAGCTACCTATCACCCTGTAGACTAGAGTAGGAGGTCTGAGCTACCTATCACCCTGTAGAGTAGGAGGTCTGAGCTACCTATCACCCTGTAGAGTAGGAGGTCTGAGCTACCTATCACCCTGTAGAGTAGGAGGTCTGAGCTACCTATCACCCTGTAGACTAGGAGGTCTGAGCTACCTATCACCCTGTAGACTAGAGTAGGAGGTCTGAGCTACCTATCACCCTGTAGACTAGAGTAGGAGGTCTGAGCTACCTATCACCCTGTAGACTAGAGTAGGAGATCTGAGCTACCTATCACCCTGTAGACTAGAGTAGGAGGTCTGAGCTACCTATCACACTGTAGAGTAGGAGTACTGAGCTACCTATCACCCTGTAGACTAGAGTAGGATGTCTGAGCTACCTATCACCCTGTAGAGTAGGTCTGAGCTACCTATCACCCTTTAGGAGGTCTGAGCTACCTATCACCCTGTAGAGTAGGAGGTCTGAGCTACCTATCACCCTGTAGACTAGGAGGTCTGAGCTACCTATCACCCTGTAGACTAGAGTAGGAGGTCTGAGCTACCTATCACCCTGTAGACTAGAGTAGGAGGTCTGAGCTACCTATCAGACTGTAGAGTAGGAGGTCTGAGCTACCTATCACCCTGTAGACTAGAGTAGGAGGTCTGAGCTACCTATCACCCTGTAGAGTAGGATGTCTGAGCTACCTATCACCCTTTAGGAGGTCTGAGCTACCTATCACCCTGTAGAGTAGGAGGTCTGAGCTACGTATCACCCTGTAGACTAGGAGGTCTGAGCTACCTATCACCCTGTAGACTAGAGTAGGAGGTCTGAGCTACCTATCACCCTGTAGACTAGAGTAGGAGGTCTGAGCTACCTATCACCCTGTAGACTAGAGTAGGAGGTCTGAGCTACCTATCAGACTGTAGAGTAGGAGGTCTGAGCTACCTATCACCCTGTAGACTAGAGTAGGATGTCTGAGCTACCTATCACCCTGTAGAGTAGGAGGTCTGAGCTACCTATCACCCTGTAGACTAGAGTAGGAGGTCTGAGCTACCTATCACCCTGTAGAGTAGGATGTCTGAGCTACCTATCACCCTGTAGACTAGAGTAGAAGGTCTGAGCTACCTATCACCCTGTAGAGTAGGAGGTCTGAGCTACCTATCACACTGTAAAGTAGGAGGTCTGAGCTACCTATCACCCTGTAGACTAGAGTAGGATGTCTGAGCTACCTATCACCCTGTAGACTAGAGTAGGATGTCTGAACTACCTATCACCCAGTAGACTAGAGTAGGAGGTCTGAGCTACCTATCACCCTGTAGACTAGAGTAGGATGTCTGAGCTACCTATCACCCTGTAGACTAGAGTAGGATGTCTGAGCTACCTATCACCCTGTAGACTAGAGTAGTATGTCTGAGCTACCTATCACCCTGTAGACTAGAGTAGGAGGTCTGAGCTACCTATCACCCTGTAGACTAGAGTAGGAGGTCTGAGCTACCTATCACCCTATAGACTAGAGTAGGAGGTCTGAGCTACCTATCACCCTGTAGAGTAGGAGGTCTGAGCTACCTATCACCCTGTAGACTAGAGTAGGAGGTCTGAGCTACCTATCACCCTGTAGAGTAGGAGGTCTGAGCTACCTATCACCCTGTAGACTAGAGTAGGAGGTCTGAGCTACCTATCACCCTGTAGACTAGAGTAGGAGGTCTGAGCTACCTATCACCCTGTAGACTAGAGTAGGAGGTCTGAGCTACCTATCACCCTGTAGACTAGAGTAGGATGTCTGAGCTACCTATCACCCTGTAGACTAGAGTAGGAGCTCTGAGCTACCTATCACCCTGTAGACTAGAGTAGGAAGTCTGAGATACCTATCACCCGGTAGACTAGAGTAGGAGGTCTGAGATACCTATCACCCTGTAGACTAGAGTAGGAGGTCTGAGCTACCTATCACCCTGTAGAGTAGGATGTCTGAGCTACCTATCACCCTGTAGAGTAGGAGGTCTGAGCTACCTATCACCCTGTAGACCTGGGATGGGCAAATTTGGGGCTGAGGGACACAAAAAACCTGAACTCATCATGAGGGGCTGCAGTGGCTCGCGGGTCTGCGTACCCACATACATACCCCCACATGCAGTCAGAGCCGGCCCTAGCCCTTTAGGGGCCCTAATTGTTTCTGATTGGCTCACCTCTTGCCGAACATGGCGCTCAGGTTGTCCAGGACGGTGGCCAGTTTGACCTGCAGGTCATTCAAGATGTCCGCAGCCTCCGAATCCAGCTACAGAGAGGGAAGAGAGAGCAAGCGAGAGAGAGAGAGAGAAAAGGAGCGTAAGAGAGAGAGGTAGAGAGAGAGAAAATGAGAGTAAGAGATCGAGAGAGGAGAGTAAAAGAGAGAGATAATGGCAGGTTAGTCAAGTATTCCGGTTGTCATCAGGGCTCGACTCACGTCTCATACATGCGCAGTAACTGTCTCACCAGGTAATACACTATAGAAGTGCTCCACATACAGTACCCTCCAAAGTAAAGGATTTTCACAAGGAGTGACCTATTCTGAGTTACACCAGAATATCACTGAAGAGGAGACAACGCAAAACTCTAGTGTAGAACATTCTCCTCCCCACTTACATAAAGAAGGACTCTCACTAAAACCCCTCTGCACAATACACACCTCAGAAATAATTTCAGTCTGACAGAAGTAAACCATGACTCCTGTTCTAGCATTGGATCTGAGTGTTGTTTACCATGAGACCAAGGCTCTCCACTTCACTCTGACTGAAACAAGGCATCCGCAGTGCAGGCCTGACGTTAACAATATCCCTCCTGACCCTCGTTCATTTACTGCAGGCCTGACATTAACAATATCCCTCCTGACCCTCGTTCATTTACTGCAGGCCTGACATTAACAATATCCCTCCTGACCCTAGTTAATTTACTGCAGGCCTGACATTAACAATATCCCTCCTGACCCTCGTTCATTTCCTGGTCCATTCACTGTTCCAGCCCTTCAACTGAAGGGACCCTGCTGTGGTAGGAGCTGTGGATGTTCTCAACACATTATGCGACTCAATGCCGGAGACCAGGGTTCCATGTCAGAGAAGAGCCTTCCGGACATTCTCCCCCTCTCTACCTCTCTGTCCCCTTGTCATTTCTGTTCTGTCTAAATAAACCTTGGAAAGGGACCCTGTGGCTTACAGGATGTAGACTACGGTCGTGGACAAAAGTTTTGAGAATGACACAAATATTAATTTCCACAAAGTCTGATGCTTCAGTGTCTTTAGATATTTTTGTCAGATGTTACTATGGAATACTGAAGTATAATTACAAGCATTTCATAAGTGCAAAAATACTTTTATTGATTACATGAAGTTGATGCAAAGAGTCAATATTTGCAGTGTTGACCCTTCTTTTTCAAGACCTCTGCAATCTGCCCTGGCATGCTGTCAATTAACTTCTGGGCCACATCCTGACTGATGGAAGCCCATTCTTGCATAATCAATGCTTGGAGTTTGTCAGAATTTGTGGGTTTTTGTTTGTCCACCCTCCTCTTGAGGATTGACCACAAGTTCTCAATGGGATTAAGTTCTGGGGAGTTTCCTGGCCATGGACCCTAAATATTGATGTTTTGCTCCCCAAGCCACTTAGTTATCACTTTTGTCTTATGGCAAGGTGCTCCATCATGCTGGAAAAGGCATTATTCGTCACCAAACTGTTCCTGGATGGTTGGAAGTTGCTCTCGGAGGATGTGTTGGTACCATTCTTTATTCATGGCTGTGTTCTTAGGCAAAATTGTGAGTGAGCCCACTCCCTTGGCTGAGAAGCAACCCCACACATGAATGGTCTCAGGATGCTTTACTGTTGGCATGACACAGGACTGATGGTAGCGCTCACCTTGTCTTCTCCGGACAAGCTTTTTCCGGATACCCCAAACAATCGAAAAGGGGATTCATCAGAGAAAATGACTTTACCCCAGTCCAATCCCTGTACCTTTTGCAGAATATCAGTCTGTCCCTGATGTTTTTCCTGGAGAGAAGTGGCTTCTTTGCTGTCCTTCTTGACACCAGGCCATCCTCCAAAAGTCTTCACCTCACTGTGCGTGCAGATACACTCACATCTGCCTGCTGCCATCACTGAGCAAGCTCTGTACTGGTGGTGCCCCGATCCCGCAGCTGAATCAACTTTAGGAGACGGTCCTGGCGCTTGCTGGACTTTCTTGGGCGCCCTGAAGCCTTCTTCACAACAATTGAACCGCTCTCCTTGAAGTTCTTGATGATCAAATAAATGATTGATTTAGGTGCAATCTTACTGGCAGCAATATCCTTGCCTGTGAAGCCCTTTTTGTGCAAAGCAAGGATGACGGCACGTGTTTCCTTGCAGGCAACCATGGTTGACAGAGGAAGAACAATGATTCCAAGCACCACCCTCCTTTTCAAGCTTCCAGCCTGTTATTCGTACTCAATCAGCATGACAGAGTGATCTCCAGCCTTGTCCTCGTCAACACTCACACCTGTGTTAATGATGCCATCTGGTCCTTTTGTGGCAGGGCTGAAATGCAGTGGAAATGTTTTTGGGGGATTCAGTTCATTTGCATGGCAAATAGGGACTTTGCAACTAATTGCAATTCATCTGATCACTCTTCATAACATTCTGGAGTATATGCAAATTGCCATCATGAGGCAGCAGACTTTGTGAAATTAATATTTGTGTCATTCTCAAAACTTTTGGCCACGACTGTAGAATACCGCCGTATTATAATATCACCATGTGACTAGTGCCACCTGCTGGTGTGGTGGCGGATGACAGAGGCCCATAATCGGTAGCGTGGCTAGGGGACATTGTGCTTTTTAAAGGATATATAAATATACAGTAACAGTAATTTTCTTTAGTAGTCTGACACCTCTAGGTATTCAGGTTCTAGCTCTGTGTTAGTCACAGCAGCGGACAGCAGCCATTCAGGTTCTGCCTCTGTGTTAGTCACAGCAGCGGATAGCAGCCATTCAGGTTCTAGCTCTGTGTTAGTCACAGCAGCGGATAGCAGCCATTCAGGTTCTAGCTCTGTGTTAGTCACAGCAGCGGATAGCAGCCATTCAGGTTCTGCCTCTGTGTTAGTCACAGCAGCGGGACATAACCCTTCAGGTTCTAGCTCTGTTTTAGTCATAGCAGCGGGTCATAACCATTCAGGTTCTAGCTCTGTGTTAGTCACAGCAGCGGGTCATAACCATTCAGGTTCTAGCTCTGTGTTAGTCACAGCAGCTGGTCATAACCATTCAGGTTCTGCCTCTGTGTTAGTCACAGCAGCAGGTCATAGCAGCAGTGAGAATCACAGTAATAGGAAAGGCACAACCAATAATAAATTAACTCAAAGGTACAATCGAAAATTAATGTGGTTCCTGACCAAGGTACTGGGGATACAGCAGATACAGTACCCTATTGTTAGACATATCCCTGTTGTGAGACATAACCCTGTTGTTAGACATATCCTTATTGTTAGACATATCCCTGTTGTTAGACATAACCATGTTGTGAGATACATCAATGTTGTTAGACATATCCCTGTTGTTAGACATATCCCTGTTGTTAGACATATCCCTGTTGTTAGACATATCCCTGTTGTGAGACATATCCCTGTTGTTAGACATATCCCTGTTGTGAGACATATCCCTGTTGTTAGACATATCCCTGTTGTGAGACATATCCCTGTTGTTAGACATATCCCTGTTGTTAGACATATCCCTGTTGTGAGACATATCCCTGTTGTGAGACATATCCCTGTTGTGAGACATATCCCTGTTGTTAGACATATCCCTGTTGTGAGACATATCCCTGTTGTGAGACATATCCCTGCATGAGCTATCCCTGGTCTCTACCTCAGCCTACAGTCTTCACTGTCTCAACCTGTCTGATCTGGTCTCTACTTCAGCCTACCTTCTTCACTGTCTCAACCTGTCTGATCTGGTCTCTACCTCAACTTACCTTCTTCACTGTCTCAACCTGTCTGATCTGGTCTCTACCTCAGCCTACCTTCTTCACTGTCTCAACCTGTCTGATCTGGTCTCTACCTCAGCTTACCTTCACTTTCTCTCAACCTGTCTGACCTGGTCTCTATCTCATCTTACCTTCACTGTCTAAACCTGTCTGACCTGGTCTCTACCACAGCTTACCTTCTTCATGCCCGCTGTGGCTTCAATCTATCCAGAGGGACATAGAAAAATGAGAGAAAACAGAAAAAAGGACAGGAGAAAATAAAAAGTTGAGTGGGCTTATAAGGTTAACAGACACCATATGTTGACTATTATGCTGTATGCAATTTACCATAAAACCCTATCCAATGTTTTTCTAATGGTTTCAGTTGCTACATAGACTACATTATTGTACTGGTGAGAGGGTGAGGGGGCGAATGGGTGTATAATACAGTGTTGTGTTGGTGAAGGGGTGAATGGAGTGTAGAATACGGTATTGTATTGGTGAGGGGGTGAATGGCGTGTAGAATACAGTATTGTATTTGTGAGGGGGTGAATAGGGTGTAGAATACAGTATTGTGTTGGTGAAGGGGTGAATGGCGTGTAGAATACAGTATTGTATTAGTGGGGGGGTGAATAGGGTGTAGAATACGGTATCGTATTGGTGGGGGGGTGCATGGCGTGTAGAATACGGTATTGTATTAGTGAAGGGGTGAATAGGGTGTAGAAAACGGTATTGTATTGGTGGGTGGGGGGGGTGTAAATGGGGAAAACAAACCTTGTTCACTTCATTCTTTGACTAGAGTGTGAGAAGGGGTGAAGAAAGAAAAGGACAAACCATATTAAAACAGATGGCAGTGAGACACAAATATGATGATGAATCTTTCCTAGTTTACATAGAATAGATAGGTAACTGTTTAACAGATTCATAGTATACTAGGGTCCAATAGGCCTTTAGAAGTGCACTACATGGCCTGAAGTACAGTGCCTTCGGAAAGTATTCAGACCCCTTGACTTTTCTACATTTTGTTACATTACAGCCTTATTCTAAAACGGATTAAATTGTTGTTTTCCCTCCTCAATCTACACACAATACCGTATAATGACAAAATAAAAACTGTTTATACATTTTTGCAAATGTATAAAATAAATTGAAATATTACATTTTCATGAGTATTCAGACCCTTTCCTCAGTACTTTGTTGAAGCACCATTGGCAGCGGTTACAGCTGGAAGTCTTCTTGGGTATGACTCTACAAGCTTGGCACACATGTATTTGTGCAGTTTCACCCATTCTTCTCTGCAGATCCTCTCAAGCTCTGTCAGGTTGGATGGAGAGCGTCGCTGCACAGCTATGTTCAGGTCTCTCCAGAGATGTTCGATCGGGTTCAAGTACGGGCTCTGGCTGGGCCCCTCAAGGACATTCAGAAACTTGTCCCGAAGCCACTCCTGCGTTGTCTTGGCTGTGTGCTTAGGGTCATTGTCCTGTTGGAAGGTGAACCTTCGCCCCAGTCTGAGGTCCTGAGCGCTATGGAGCAGGTTTACATCAAGGATCTCTCTCTACATTGTACAGTTCATCTTTCTCTCGATCCTGACTAGTCTCCCAGTCCCTGAAAAACACCCCCACTGCATGATGCCACCACCATGCTTCACCGTATGGATGGTGCCAGCTTTCCTCAAGACGTGATGCTTGTCATTCAGGCCAAAGAGTTCAATCTTGGTTTCATCAGACCAGAGAATCTTGTTTCTCATGGTCTGAGTCCTTTAGGTGCCTTTTGGAAAACTCCAAGTGGGCTGTCATGTGCCTTTTACTGAGGAGTGGCTTCCGTCTGGCCACTCTACTATAAAGGTGGAGTGCTGCAAATATGGTTGTCCTTCTGGAAGGTTCTCCCATCTCCACAGAGGAACTCTGGAGGTCTGTCAGAGTGACCATCGGGTTCTTGGTCACCTCCCTGATCAAGGCCTTTCTCCCCCAATTGCTCAGTTTGGCAGGGCGGCCAGCTCTAGGAAGAGTCTTGGTGGTTCCAAACTTCTTCCGTTTAAGAATGATGGAGGCAACTGTGTCCTTGGGGACCTTCAATGCTGCAGAATATTTTTGTACCCTTCCCCAAATCTGTGCCTCGACAAAATCCTGTCTCGGAGCTCTACGGACAATTCCTTCGACGTCATGGATTGGTTTTTGCTCTGACATGCACTGTGAATTGTGGGACCTTATATAGACAGGTGTGTGCCTTTCCAAATCATGTCCAATCAATTGAATTTACCACAGGTGGACTCCAATCAACTTGTAGAAACATGTAAAGGATGATCAATGGAAACAGGATGCACCTGATCTCAATTTCAAGTATCATAACAATACTTGTGTAAATAAGGTATTTCTGTTATTTTTATAAATACATTTGCAAAAATGTACAAAAAAAACTGTTTTCACTTTGTCATCATGGGGTACTGTGTGTCGACTGATTAGGACATTTGTTTTTTATTTCATTGATTTTAGAAAAAGGCTGTAACGTAACAAAATGTGGAAAAAGTCAAGGGGTCTGAATACTTAATGAATGCACTGTATGTGAACACCCCTTCAACGGACGAATCTGGGTTTGGCGGATGCCAGGAGAACGCTACCTTTCCCTATGCATAGTGTCAACTGTAAAGTTTGGTGGAGGAGGAATATTGGTCTAGGGCTATTTTTCATGGTTTTGACTAAGCCCCTTAGTTCCAGTGAAGGGAAATCTTAACTCTACAGCATACAATGACATTCTAGATGATTCTGTGCTTTCAACTTTGTGGCAACAGTTTGGGGAAGGCCCTTTCCTGTTTCAGCATGACAATGCCCCCGTGCACAAAGCGAGTTCCATACAAAAAGGTTTGTCTAGATAGATGTGGAAGAAATTGACTGGCCTGCACAGAGCCCTGACCTCAACCCATTGAACACCTTTGGGATGAATTGGAACGCTGACTTCGAGCCAGGCCTAATCGCCCAACATCAGTGCTCGAACTCACCTAAGGCTCTTGTGGCTGAAGAAAGTCCCCATCAGCAATGTTCCAACATCTAGTGGAAAGCCTTCCCAGAAGAGTGGAGGCTGTTATAGCAGCAAAGGAGGACCAACTCCATATTAATGCCCATGACTTTGCAATGAGATGTTCGACGAGCAGGCGTCCACATACTTTTGGCCATGTAGTGTATTCTCAGTCACAATGCATGCGGTTCCCGACACAATCTAGACTCATGTCTCAGTTAACTGAGAAAACTAAATATTGTCTTGCTCAAACAGTCAGGTTCCAAATGAGAACTATTCAGCTAGCGGGAAGGGAACTGTATCCTGAACAGGATTCTGGGAAATGGCTGAGTCACTGGCCAATCACTCAGCAGTTATAGAACAGCAGTAGGCGACACACTCTAACTAATGATAAACTCCCTGGCTTGTGTCCCAAATGACAACCTATTCCCTATAAAGTACACCACTACTGACCAGGGCTCATAAGGCTCCGGTCAATAGTAGTGCACTATATAGGGACAAGGGTGCCATTTGGATCGTATATCTGTGTTGTGTGTAGCACACTCATTCACTTCCTCGCTTCCTAGGACGGTGGCTGCGCATATGGAAACGGTCATTAGGTCCCCGTCTATATACTGTATACGGTGATTAGGCTTCATACTGGGAACAGGTACTTCTGTCTATTCTGCATTATACTTTTCCCTCTAGATCTCAAGTGCTGTGCTTAGGCCATCCTCATATATGGGTACACATCCTCAATGTTACACTTGCTCACACACTTAACTAACTTCTAAATGTAAATCACAGTATTGTGGCGATCAAACCACCCACCTTTTTGCTGATGTTGTCCTCCTTCAGAGGACAGAAGTAACAGAGAGTTTTAGTCTCACGCAAAAGTACATGACCAGTCACACATACACATCCACACACACACACACACACACAATCCCAAAGGCAAACAAATTCACACACACGCACATGAACTCAAAGACACAATTTATAGAAAAAGATTAACGCTTGTGTGAAGGCTGGTTAAAGGATATAGGAGACAGGAGGAGACAGGATAGAGGAGACAGGAGGAGACAAGACAGAGGATACAGGAGGAGACAGGATCGAGGAGACAGTAGTAGAGAGGATATAGGAGACAGGAAGAGACAGGATATAGGAGAAAGGAAGAGACAGTAGGAGACGGAAGAAGACGGGAAGAGACGGGAGATAGGAGACAGGGTATAGGAGACAGGAAGAGAGAAGGTGGCTCAGTTGGTGTTTGCAACGCCAGCATGGTGTGTGCAACGCCAGGGTTGTGGGTTCGATTCCCACGGGGGGCCAGTACAATTTTTTGAAATGAAATGTATGCATTCACTACTGTAAGTCGCTCTGGATAAGAGCGTCTGCTAAATGACTAAAATGTAATGTAAAATGTATAGGAGAAAGGAGGAGACAGGATATAGGAGACAGGATATAGGAGAGAGGGTATAGGAGACAGGAAGAGAGAGGGTATAGCAGACAGGAAGAGAGAGGGTATAGCAGACAGGAAGAGAGAGGGTATAGGAGACAGGAAGAGAGAGGGTATAGGAGACAGGAAGAGAGAGGGTATAGGAGACAGGAAGAGACAGGATATAGGAGACAAGATATAGGAGAGAGGGTATAGGAGACAGGAAGAGAGAAGGTGGCTCAGTTGGTAGAGCATGGTGTTTGCAACGCCAGCATGGTGTGTGCAACGCCAGGGTTGTGGGTTCGATTCCCACGGGGGGCCAGTACAAAAATAAATTATGAAATGTATGCATTCACTACTGTAAATCGCTCTGGATAAGAGCGTCTGCTAAATGACTAAAATGTCATGTAAAATGTATAGGAGAAAGGAGGAGACAGGATATAGGAGACAGGATATAGGAGAGAGGGTATAGAAGACAGGAAGAGAGAGGGTATTGGAGACAGGAAGAGAGAGGGTATAGGAGACAGGAAAAGACAGGATATAGGAGACAAGATATAAGAGAGAGCGTATAGGAGACAGGAAGAGAGAGCGTATAGGAGACAGGAAGAGACAGGATATAGGAGACAAGAGGAGACAAGAGGAGACAGGACATGTGAGACAGTAGGAAACGGTAGGAGACAGGATATAGGGGACAGTAGGAGACAGGATAACTGTATTGAACTATCAGATGAGAGGAGTGAAGAAGGGAGGGATGACTGTATTGAACTAGAGGATGAGAGGAGTGAAGAAGGGAGGGATGACTGTATTGAACTAGAGGATGAGAGGAGTGAAGAAGGAATGAAGAGGGAGGTTGGACTTAAAGCTCAGATAAACGAACCTGCTTCTCCTTGTCTTTCTTCTCAGCCTATAGAAGCCAGGGAGACAGACAAGTGGAATGAGTTATGCTTCGAACACACTGTCCATATGCCACTACTGTGCTGTACCTCATCGTATGTAACTCAGACAATGTCATTGTGAGGCATATGTCATCAGGAGAGCTAACAGAATCGTGTTGCTCTCTGTCTCTCGCATACACACACACACAGTCTTGTAACACACACACCAGAGGGACACACCTTTTCCTTCTTCTTGTCGAGCTTTAGGAAAAACAAAACAAATGAGGTAAACATGATGAGTAGAGATGATCGAACAACAGAACTACTAAATCAAACCAAGAGGAGTGAGACGGGAGAGGTTGGCAGGGGAGTAGACGGGAGAGGTTGGCAGGGGAGTGAGACGGGAGAGGTTGGCAGGGGAGTAGACGGGAGAGGTTGGAGGGGAGTAGACGGGAGAGATTGGCAGGGGAGTGAGATGGTAGAGGTTGGCAGGGGAGTAGACGGGAGAGGTTGGCAGGGGAGTAGACGGGAGAGGTTGGCAGGGGAGTAGACGGGAGAGGTTGGCAGGGGAGTAGACGGGAGAGGTTGGCAGGGGAGTGAGACGGGAGAGGTTGGCAGGGGAGTGAGACGGGAGAGGTTGGCAGGGGAGTGAGACGGGAAAGGTTGGCAGGGGAGTAGACGGGAGAGGTTGGCAGGGGAGTAGACGGGAGAGGTTGGCAGGGGAGTGAGACGGGAGAGGTTGGCAGGGGAGTAGACGGGAGAGGTTGGCAGGGGAGTAGACGGGAGAGGTTGGCAGGGGGGTGAGACGGGAGAGGTTGGCAGGGGAGTGAGACGGGAGAGGTTGGCAGGGGAGTAGACGGGAGAGGTTGGCAGGGGAGTGAGACGGGAGAGGTTGGCAGGGGAGTAGACGGGAGAGGTTGGCAGGGGAGTAGACGGGAGAGGTTGGCAGGGGAGTAGACGGGAGAGGTTGGCAGGGGAGTGAGACGGGAGAGGTTGGCAGGGGAGTGAGACGGGAGATGTTGAAGAGGAGTGAGACGGGAGAGGTTGGCAGGGGAGTGAGACGGGAGAGGTTGGCAGGGGAGTGAGACGGGAGAGGTTGGCAGGGGAGTGAGACGGGAGAGGTTGGCAGGGGAGTGAGACGGGAGAGGTTGGCAGGGGAGTGAGATGGGAGAGGTTGGCAGGGGAGTAGACAGGAGAGGTTGGCAGGGGAGTAGACGGGAGAGGTTGGCAGGGGAGTAGACGGGAGAGGTTGGCAGGGGAGTGAGACGGGAGAGGTTGGCAGGGGAGTGAGACGGGAGATGTTGAAGAGGAGTGAGACGGGAGAGGTTGGCAGGGGAGTGAGACGGGAGAGGTTGGCAGGGGAGTGAGACGGGAGAGGTTGGCAGGGGAGTGAGACGGGAGAGGTTGGCAGGGGAGTGAGACGGGAGAGGTTGGCAGGGGAGTGAGACGGGAGAGGTTGGCAGGGGAGTAGACAGGAGAGGTTGGCAGGGGAGTAGACGGGAGAGGTTGGCAGGGGAGTAGACGGGAGAGGTTGGCAGGGGAGTGAGACGGGAGAGGTTGGCAGGGGAGTGAGACGGGAGAGGTTGGCAGGGGAGTAGACAGGAGAGGTTGGAGGGGAGTAGACGGGAGAGGTTGGCAGGGGAGTAGACGGGAGAGGTTGGCAGGGGAGTGAGACGGGAGAGGTTGGCAGGGGAGTAGACGGGAGAGGTTGGCAGGGGAGTGAGACGGGAGAGGTTGGCAGGGGAGTAGACGGGAGAGGTTGGCAGTGGAGTGAGACAGGAGAGTTGGCAGGGGAGTAGACAGGAGAGGTTGAAGAGGTGTGAGGATGTGATATAAGCTCAATGTTTCCTGACAAACACATACACACACACTTGGTCTTAGAGCCAACCATTTCACAACATTAATGGACAGAGGAGTGATGTACATAAATAATCTCAACACAACCAAACCTTGTCTTTCTCACTGTCCACATCACTGTCATCACCCTACAGGAGGCCAAGGGAGACAACCACATTCAAGACTAGGCACAACCTACATACAACCTACATACAACCTACACACAACCTATACCATAACCTGAACAACTTCAGCACGACTGAAAACGCAGCTCCAATACACTTAAATTCTAATATTGTAGATTTTAAAAAGCAAATCTACAACATCATCTTCAAACTGGTTGGTTATACACCAATGAGGAGATGGACATATCAGCTGAGACTAGTACAAATCCACTGAAACAACACACCACATACACAGTCTTTACTGGACACTGGAAGTTGTTTAATACCGTCCACTGCCTTGAGAACCAATGTCCTTTTTGTCCCTAGCCAACAAACCTTTCTTTGCTCCTTATCCTTGTTGTCAATCTGAAGAGGAGAAGACGAGAGCGAGAGAGAGAGAGAGAGAGAGAGAGAGATACTGTCCTCAGATGCTTAAAGTGCCAGCCCCCCCGACCCATAAGCACACACACTCTTTCTCTCTCTCACACACACACACACACACACACACACACACACACACACACACACACACACAAAGTATCAAGGAGTAGGGCAGAGAAACACATACACACACCCAGAGCAGGTTGAGAGTAACCATTTACAAACAGACCTATCTAGCGTCAACCAAACAGCAATTGACAAACTATGAATTTGTTTGAGCCTCAAGTAGTCGGTCTATGGCCATTACCTTTTCAACCTCTCAGAGCAGGTATGATAATGCTAATATCTAACATTATCACACAAGCATCCAGCTATCCCCTTCTGTTAGCGTTGCTGCTATGATGCTATCCCTCACTGTTATCTCCAATGCTAATATCTACCATTATCCAACAATTTTTCTTTCCCTTTTCTTTATTCTGAATAAAGTTGAATGTTTTAAGACGTTGGAATCGTCCCCCAGCGTGGAGATAAGAGCAACCCATTTTACCAGCCCAACCCCCATGTGGAGAGACATAACACATTCAATTATCTGCTGGCTCCCTGCTAGTCACTAGGCTATTAACATCTCGCTCTAGAGGAGGAAGGGAAGACGTCACGCTGAGGAGATGTTATAAATCTCTTAAATGGCTTGTGGAGCTGTGAGAGGCTGTGAGAGGCTGTGAGAGGCTGTGAGAGGCTGTGAGAGGCTGTGAGAGGCTGTGAGAGTAGCTTTACTAGGCCATTCGACTGCTGCCACTAACGACTACCACAAGACTACGAGCAACATTTCAAATGTTTACATGGAGACAGAGGGAATTTAATGGGATCGGTATACACAGCCATCTTTCCCCCAGAACCCCCCTCACCTCTGAGCCAGCGTCTGAGTCCGAGCAACCAGACTGAGAGAAGAAAAAGAAGCGCGAGACAAAGAGGTGAAAAAGACATTACCCCATGACCCATAAGGAGATATTGATTTCCTGCCTTAAACCAACAATGTATTTTTCTTCTGTATGTAAAGTGTTACAACAGCAATGTGAGTATGAGGTCAAGTCTAGGTTATATAGCAGGTTGCTCAAGATGACTTTAACCCTATTGATACCAACTAGACAACTGTCGATTTAACTCTGGTATCAGTGACCAAGTTATACAACGCTATTAGATCAAGCAGTCCAGTCATGTCCAGTATCTCCTCTTACCTCCGACTAGCAGCCAAACGAAAATCCCAGAAAATAATGGGGGAAAAAAAGGTTTAATATGTATCAGTAGGGGAGGGGATTGTTGACAATGCGACCAGTGGTATAAAAACAAAATAGGTGGGTAAACTCTGATTGCGGTAAAACAAAAAAAAAAAGTGGGTAAACTGTTGGGCAAAACAAACACTTTGCTCTATACAAACTACAGGCTAACGCTAACACTGAACACTGAGCTCTATACAAACTACAGGCTAACGCTAACACTGAGCACTGAGCTCTATACAAACTACAGGCTAAAGCTAACACTGAACACTGAGCTCTATACAAACTACAGGCTAACGCTAACACTGAACACTATACAAACTACAGGCTAAAGCTAACACTGAACACTGAGCTCTGTACAAACTACAGGCTAACGCTAACACTGAACACTATACAAACTACAGGCTAAAGCTAACACTGAACACTGAGCTCTATAAAAACTACAGCCTAAAGCTAACACTGAACACTGAGCTCTATACAAACTACAGGCTAACGCTGACACTGAACACTGAGCTCTATACAAACTACAGGCTAACGCTAACACTGAGCACTGAGCTCTATACAAACTACAGGCTAAAGCTAACACTGAACACTGAGCTCTATACAAACTACAGGCTAACGCTAACACTGAACACTATACAAACTACAGGCTAAAGCTAACACTGAACACTGAGCTCTGTACAAACTACAGGCTAACGCTAACACTGAACACTATACAAACTACAGGCTAAAGCTAACACTGAACACTGAGCTCTATAAAAACTACAGCCTAAAGCTGACACTGAACTCTATACAAACTACAGGCTAAAGCTAACACTGAACTCTATACAAACTACAGGCTAAAGCTAACACTGAACACTGTTCTCTATACAAACTACAGACTAACGCTAACACTGTGATCTATACAAACTACAGGCTAAAACTAATATTGTGCTCTACACAAACTACAGGCTAAACACTCAATATTGTGCTCTATGCAAACAAGCTGAAGTTAACACTGAACACTATGCTCTAAAAACGCTGTCCTCTGTGTGGGAGGGTAATACCCACCATGTCATCCTCCCCCTCGTTGTCGGTTAGAGCCTGGAGAGGACAAACACACAACCCTCAGTTTCAATGAGAGATGTAAGCTGAAACCACACCACTGTTTAAAAGCTGAGAGAAATGCAGTGCCCTTTTCATTGACTACAGACAGCCCAGAAAAAAATGTAAATAACTTAGTGTTGTCAACGACAACCTAAAACAACTAGATACTATGCTATATTATAGTAGCATCTTAACTGCCTGTGTTAGATGGACAGACCTACCCCCTCATCGAACTCCTCAGGCTCCTCCTCATCCTCAAGCTTAGGAGAAAAACGGGTATATCATCAATCAATCAAATCAAATGTATAAAGCCCTTCATAAAGGCGTCCTGTTTAAATCCACACAATGGAACAACATGGGAGTCAGGGGGTACCACCGCTGATATCAAAAGAAGGATTCTAGAACAGTCACACAAGGAATCATACACTACCGTTCAAAAGTTTGGGGTCAGTTAGAAATGTCCTTGTTTTTGAAAGAAAAGCTAATTTTTTTGTTCATTAAAATGACATACAATTGACCAGAAATACAGTGTATACATTGTTAATGTTGTAAATGACTATTGTAGCTGAAAACAGCTGATTGTTTATGGAATATTTACATAGGTGTACAGAGGCCCATTATCAGCAACCATCACTCCTGTGTTCCAATGGCACGTTGTGTGTGCTAATCCAAGTTTATAATTTTAAAAGGCTAATTGATCATTAGAAAACACTTTTGCAATTATGTTAGCACAGCTGAAAACTGTTGTCCTCATTAAAGAAGCAATAAAACTGGCCTTCTTTAGACTAGTTGAGTATCTGGAGCATCAGCATTTGTGGGTTCAATTACAGGCTCAAAATGGCCAGAAACAAAGAACTTTCTTCTAAAACTCATCAGTCTATTCTTGTTCTTAGAAATGAAGGCTATTCCATGTGAGAAATTGCCAAGAAACTGAAAATCTCATACAACGCTGTGTACTACTCCCTTCACAGAACAGCGCAAACTGGCTCAAACCAGAATAGAAAGAGGAGTGGGAGGCCCCAGTGCACAATCGAGCAAGAGGACAAGTACATTAGAGTGTCTAGTTTGAGAAACAGATTCCTCACAAGTCCTCAACTGGCAGCTTCATTAAATAGAACCTGCAAAACACCAATCTCAACGTCAACAGTGAAGAGGCGACTCCGGGATGCTGGCCTTCTACACAGAGTTGCAAAGGAAAAGCCATATCTCAGACTGGCCAATAAAAAGAGAAGATTAAGATGGGCAAAAGAACACAGACACTGGACAGAGGAAGATTGGAAAAAAGTGGAGCCAATTTCCTCCTACAACAGGACAACAGCTCCAAACTACGCAATAACTATTTAGGGAAGAAGCAGTCAGCTTGTATTATGTCTATAATGGAGTGGCCAACACAGTCACCGGATCTCAACCCTATTGAGCTGTTGTGGGAGCAGCTTGACCGTATGGGACGTAAGAAGTCCCCATCAAGCCAATCCAACTTGTGGGAGGTGCTTCAGGAATCATGGGGTGAAATCTCTTCAGATTACCTCAACAAATTGACAACTAGAATGCCAAAGGTCGGCTAGGCTGTAATTGCGGCAAATGGAGGATTCTTTGACGAAAGCAAAGTTTGAAGGTCACAATTATTATTTCAATAAAAAAATCATTATTTATAATCTTGTCAATGTCTTGACTATATTTCCTATTCATTTAGCAAATCATTTCATGTATGTTTTCATGGAAAACAAGGACATTTCTACGTGACCCCAAACTTTTGAACGGTAGTGTATATGGATGGAGAGAGGTCTACAGACCTACATGAAGTTATATAGGGATGGAGAGGTCTACAGACCTACAAGAAGCTACATATGGATGAAGAGGTCTATAGACCTACATGAAGTTATATAGGGATGGAGAGGTCTACAGACCTTCAAGAAGCTATATATGGATGGAGAGGTCTACAGACCTACAAGAAGCTATATTTGGATGGAGAGGTCTAAAGACCTACAATAAGCTACATATGGATGGAGAGGTCTACAGACCTACAAGAAGCTATATATGGATGTTGATACATGGGGTTGATACATTTTTCATGAGGGAAAATCAAGTCAGAAAATTCCAAGTGGAAAGAAGCCTTTTTAATCTGTAAATAAAACTGTAAATACACTATAAGTTGAAAATGTCCTTCATTGCAGGAACGTTCTCCTGCAACATGGTGATCAAATTAAGATCCTACATCTGTATAGGTGCTATAGGGAAGCCAACACTTCCAGCCATTGGTTTTCATCCATATACTTAGTTTATTTGTTTGGTTGTCTTTGGCGTGACAACAAAACAAAGACAGAGAGGCGCTGGCTACAACACAAACACACAGGCTAAGGAGAACATCCTAGGTACAGGACAGGGTTTAGTCGGGATGTTGAGTTGAGATATATAGGCACTGGTGTGGATCTGTGTCATAGAAGGAAAGGGCAGAGGTGGGAGGAGAGAGAGGGTCACCTTGGACCCAGGAACAGTCTTTGGACCTTTGACCTACCATACACTCCTCTGCAGCGACCTGGAGACACACACACACATCTACTGGTTAGTCTTAATATGCTCTGAACCACTTTTGTACACACACACACACACACACACACACACACACACACACACACACACACACACACACACACACACACACACACACACACACACACACACACTGAAGCTTCCACACACACCTTCCTTTGTGATCCCTGGTAGTCGAGTATGATTTCCCCCCCCCCCCCCCGGCACCTACATATAATGTGTAAAGTGTGTGTCTGACAACGTTGCTTCTCACCTGTTTAGCCCCCATGCACTCAAACATCTTCTCCAACAAGACCCGCATCTGTTGTATGTTATTCATCAACACACATGGCTGGGAGAGAGGGAGGAAGAGAGATGGAGACAGAAAGAGAGAGGGAGAGAGACAGAGAGATAAGAGACAAAGAAAAGAGAGGAGAGAGAGACGAGAGAGTGAAAGAGAAGGTGTGTGTTGAGGTGAAGTGAGATTCAGAGAGAAGAGAAACAACATGCTGGAGTAACTAAGACAACTAAGATGTTTTATAAGCTCTAAAGATGATGCAGTGCAGAAGCTGTAGAGAGAAGACACATAGTGTCCTTCAGAAATTAGTTTTGAAGTGGATACAGTCTATCGGTTCCTAAAGGAACCCTGTTGAGAGATTGCAGTACTCACTATCTTCTCCTTCTGGCAGTAGGAGGGGAACTCCTTGGACAGGATAGCACAGTACTGCATCAGCACCTTGGTGATGGTCTGGAGACAGAGAGAACAGTCAGAAAACACCTTGGTGATGGTCTGGAGACAGAGAGAACAGTCAGAAATTATAAAACAATTATTAGAAAGCTCATAGCTGACAGAGAGAGAGAAAGAAGGAGAGTAGGAGGGAGAGTGACAGCTTTCCACCCTGCAGACTGTTACAACTAGAGGTCGACCGATTAATCGGAATGGCCGATTAATTAGGGCCGATTTCAAGTTTTCACAACAATCGGTAATCGGTATTTTTGGCCACCGATTTGCCGATTTTATTTTTTTATAATTATTTTTTAACTAGGCAAGTCAGTTATTGACGGCCTAGGAACGGTGGGTTAACTGCCTTGTTCAGGGGCAGAACGACAGATTTTTACCTTGTCAGCTTGGGGATTCAATCTTGCAACCTTACGGTTAACTAGTCCAATGCTCTAACCACCTGCTTTACATTGCACTCCACGAGGAGCCTGCCTGTTACGCGAATGCAGTAAGAAGCCAAGGTAAGTTGCTAGCTAGCATTAAACTTATCTTATAAAAAACAATCAATCAATCATAATCACTAGTTAACTACACATGGTTGATGATATTACTAGTTTATCTAGCCTGTCCTGCGTTGCATATAATCAATGTGGTGCGCATTCGCGAAAAAGGACTGTCGTTGCTCCAACTTGTACCTAACCATAAATATCAATGTCTTTCTTAAAATCAATACACAAGTATATATTTTTAAACCTGCATATTTAGTTAATATTGCCTGCTAACATGAATTTCTTTTAACTAGGGAAAATGTGTCACCTCTGCAACAGAGTCACTATATGCAGCAGTTTGGGCCGCCTGGCTCGTTGCAAACTGTGTGAATACTATTTCTTCCTAACAAAGACAGCCAACTTCGCCAAACGGGCGATGATTTAACAAAAGCGCATTTGCGAAAAAAGCACAATCGTTGCACGACTGTACCTAACCATAAACATCAATGCCTTTCTTAAAATCAATACACAGAAGTATATATTTTTAAACCTGCATATTTAGCTAAAAGAAATCCAGGTTAGCAGGCAATATTAACCCGGTGAAATTGTGTCACTTCTCTTCCATTCATTGCACGCAGAGTCAGGGTATATGCAACAGTTTGGGCCGCCTGGCTGGTTGCAAACTAATTTGCCAGAATTGTACGTAATTATGACATAACATTGAAGGTTGTGCAATGTAACAGGAATATTTAGACTTAGGGATGCCACCCGTTAGATAAAATACGGAACAGTTCCGTATTTCACTGAAAGAATAAACGTGATAGTTTCCGGATTCGACCATATTAATGACCTAAGGCTCGTGTTTCTGTGTGTTATTATGTTATAATTAAGTCTATGATTTGATAGAGCAGTCTGACTGAGCGATGGTAGGCACCAGCATGCTCGTAAGCATTCATTCAAACAGCACTTTCGTGCATTTTGCCAGCATCCCTTCGCAATGCATTGCGCTGTTTATGACTTCAAGCCTGTCAACTCCCAAGATTAGGCTGGTGTAACCGATGTGAAATGGCTAGCTAGTTAGCGGGTGCGCGCTAATAGCATTTCAAACATCACTCGCTCTGAGACTTGGGAGTGGTTGTTCCCCTTGCTCTGCATGGGTAACGATGCTTCGAGGGTGGCTGTTGTCGATGTGTTCCTGGTTTGAGCCCAGGTAGGAGCGAGGAGAGGGATGGAAGCTATACTGTTACACTGGCAATACTAAAGTGCCTATAAGAACATCCAATAGTCAAAGGTATATGAAATACAAATCGTATAGAGAGAAATAGTCCTATAATTCCTATAATAATTACAACCTAAAACTTCTTACCTGGGAATATTGAAGACTCATGTTAAAAGGAACCACCAGCTTTCATATGTTCTCATGTTCTGAGCAAGGAACTTAAACGTTAGCTTTCTTACATGGCACATATTGCACTTTTACTTTCTTCTCCAACACTTTGTTTTTGCATTATTTAAACCAAATTGAACATGTTTCATTATTTATTTGAGGCTAAATTGATTTTATTGATGTATTATATTAAGTTAAAATAAGTGTTCATTCAGTATTGTTGTAATTGTCATTATTACAAATAAAAAAATAAAAATTGGCCGATTAATCGGTATCGGTTTTTGGTCCTCCAATAATCGGTATCGGCGTTGAAAAATCATAATCGGTCGACCTCTAGTTACAACACACCAACCACTGGCTTTCCACCCTGTAGACTGTTACAGCACACCAACTCTATCACAAGTTCACTGCTTTAAAGTCAACAATAACCATCTGACCATGGCAATAACGTTTTTTTCAGGTGTTTTGAAGTGTCTGTAATTATATCTCTCCACCTCTTATTCTCTGGATTAAAGTTCTGTTTTTTTGTTAACGAAGTTGACTCTGTATTAATTATGTTGTTTGCTAATTTGGTTGAATTTGAATTCCATTGACATGTATCTATTCATCTCAGTGAGAGAGTTTGTGTGTGTGTGTGTGTGTGTGTGTGTGTTTGAGTGTTACCTTGGCGAATCGCCTGTTGTAGTGGGCCTGCACCTTGGGGTCAGGACAGTCTAGTTTCTTGATGATCTCAAAGCTCTGGTTGAGCTGGGTGAAGATGTCCACTACTGAACTGGAGAACAGAGCATGCTCTGACGTCTGCTGGAACTATAGTAGGGAGAGGAGAGGGAGAGAGAGAGCGATAGAGAGAGAGAGAGAGAGAGAGAGAGAGAGAGCCACAGAGAGAGAGAGAGAGCCACAGAGAGAGAGAGGTCAGGGGTCATGGTACAAAGGTCAGATAGGTAGAATTAGTCTGTGCCCCGATTCTCCACCATTTTCTTGACGTGTGTTCTTGCACAGTCCCCAAAATGGATTTTAAAGTATAGGATTGGTGTAAGTATTGGCTGCAGGGAGTTTCCGCCATTGTTAAACCCATGCGAGAAAGTGTGCAAGTGAGCTGGTGAGACGTGGAGGTCCCTCACCCCTTCCCTCTTGTCCCTCTCTAGAGCTCCATTCATAAACTCCATGGACACATCCTCATTCTCACCCAGCCACTGAAGGACAAACTGCAGAAACCACCTGGCGACAGAGGAAAGAAGAGGGAGAGAGAGAAGGAGGAGGAGGGAGGGACAGCGGGAAAGAAAACGAGAGAGGGAGAGAAAGAGAAAGAGAAAGAGTGAGAGACAGAAAGAGCGACAGACAGAAAGGGAGACAGACATAAAGGGAGACAGACATAAAGGGAGACAGACATAAAGGGAGACAGACAGAAAGGGGGAGAGTCAGAAAGGGAGACAGTCAGAAAGGGAGACAGACAGAAAGGGAGACAGACAGAAATGGAGACAGACAGAAAGGGAGACAGACAGAAAGGGAGACAGACAGAAAGGGAGACAGACAGAAAGGGAGACAGTCAGAAAGGGAGACAGACAGAAAGTGAGACAGACAGGAGTTACAGCCCAATTACAGGAAGAGAGAATTGGAAAATACAGTGTGAATGTGAGAAAGAAGCAGTATGAAACAGTGTTAGAGAACAGGTGGCTGTCAGAGAGAAAGAGAGATTTGATGAATTCATGAGCAAGAGGATACAGTGTGTGTGTGTGTGTGTGGGTGGGGGGGGGTCCCTACTCACGCAGAATACTCTGGTACATTGTCTTGGAAGGCAGGCAGGTCGATCACATACTCGTTGTAAAGCCACTTGACCTTGAAGTGAAGATTCATGTAGTCAGCACTCTTACACAGACGATGCTTCTCGTGCTCTGAGGATAGAAAACACACACACACACACACACACACACACACACACACACACACACACACACACACACACACACACACACACACACACACACACACACAGTTAGTTAGCCTCGGTCTGTCTTAACTCCCATTCAAGAGGACCACAATGGAAATAAGTCCCAGATTGTATTGTGTGTTATCCTCCATGATTTTATTCATGTGCATGTTTGGCTTTTAAGTTTTATGTGTGCTTGTTTTTTAAAATGGTCGAATTAATAAACTAAACTAAACATGCGTTCACCCGGGGAATAAAGGACAGTTTCAGTGACATGAACAGTATATTCCATGTTCTACACAAGTGTCCCTAAAGGGACATACTGTTCTGATATACTGTTAGGCTCCAAACAAGCCAAAACACAAATAATAATTGCTGTCATGTTGAATTTGTGAAAACAATTGCAATATTAGTGTTATTGTATAAATGAATTGAGGAACCCATCTCCCTAGGAAGGCTGGGAATTGTCAGGGACCTCACGATGCGATATTATCACAATACTTAGTAGGGTGTCCATGCCCAGAGTGCGTGAAAATGAGCTTTCGTTGTCACATTTCACTTCCTTACGTTACAAAATAAAACATTTCCAAGACAAATGTGATTCTTCATGTTCTGAATCATTCAGTGGGGTCTTTCTCTGACATCTCATTAGCATTATATCCAAAAAGATTTCGTTACCTAATACATCCCTTAATAAGCACAGAGCTCTGTTGACAGAGTGACGGCGCTTTTTCGCGGCGACTTTTGAGGATTTTACACTGTGGTCGTCTGCAAAGTTGTTTACGCGAGTCGTAAAAAGCCAAATTAACACGATACCTTGTCTTTATTTTAATAAAAAATGTTACCTTTATTTAACTAGGTGAGTCGGTTAACAACAAATTCTTAGAAACAGGGGGCAGAAGGACGTATTTTTACCTTGTCAGCTCGGGGATTCGAACTTGCAACCTTTCGGTTACTAGTCCAACGCTCTAACCACTAGGCTACCCTGCCACCTCGTCTTATGAAGCCTGAGCTGAATTCAATGTTAAAAGTCTTTGAAAATAAAAAGCATGCGCTCAGTGCTCCGTTGACATTTCAGAGAGATACGCTTGTTTTTGTGAGAAATCTTTGAAAAAGAAAAGGAATTTCGCATTAATATGAAAAGTGTATAGTAAAATATGAAAATACTACATGTGTCAAAATCGATAACTATTCTACCTTTATATTGTTTCATGTCCTGCGGATTCGTGAAGAAAGATGACAAATGCAACGATCCAACCTAGTTGATGCAATGCTATTTTCCAGATTTTTTTGACCACTTTTTCTAGCCATCTTACATGGGTAAAAACTCCAAATAACTTCTGAACGAATAATTATACAGACATGAGGTTTGGACCTTTGGTTTTAGCCACTGGTCAAGATATGTGCTTTTGATTCGACACGCTAGGTGCTGATACAACCTGTATTGAGATTCTCACAATTCTATATGTATTGTGATTCGGTACTGCGATTGCACTGTAATTTGATGGTCCAGACATATTGCTCACTATATGTCTCCTGCAAAGAGACATGAGAGAGCATGATAACATTTGTTTTGATCAGTAACGAATATAAAAGTAATTTCACTATTTAAAAAGAAGATAGACAACAAGCTATAGGAAGAAACATTCAGGCGAAGGTACAGCTGATTTGCGCCAACTAATGCTACCTAGCGAAAACAAATCGATACTTGGAGTCTAAATATTAATATAATATCAAAATATGTAATTATAAATGTTTTCCTCCCTAGAGAAGACAGTAGAGAGAATACTGTTGTGGTGCCAGTCTGTCATTCTGGTAGACTAGCTATATTGTGGTGCCAGTCTGTCATTCTGGTAGACTAGCTATATTGTGGTGCCAGTCTGTCATTCTGGTAGACTAGTTATATTGTGGTGCCAGTCTGTCATTCTGGTAGACTAGCTATATTGCGGTGCCAGTCTGTCATTCTGGTAGACTAGCTATATTGTGTTGTAGTCCCGTGTGGCATAGTTGGTAGGGCACGGCTCAGTTGGTAGGGCACGGCTCACTTGTAATGTCAGGGTTGTGGGTTTGATTCCCACGGGGGTCCAGCACGAACAAATATGAAAATGTAAGTCGCTCTGGATAAGAGCGCCTGCAAAATAACTGAACTGTAAAATGCCATGCCAGTGTAGACTAAAGGTCGTGCTGTAAAACATATTCTTCCTTTTCCCATGTTTACTAGCACCCTGTGACTGATCTTCCTCCTGCTCTAAAACTGGACTGTCAACCCCCCATGGTCAACACAGCACACACCATTAAACTGGTCTTCTCTGTATATCCGTCCACCATTACTGAACACACTTTTCTCTGTGTGAAGGCCAGGGTGTGTGTTGCTTGGACACATCTTTACTTTACTGTGTGTGACTGAGGGGATTTTGGACCTCCTGGGCTGCCATCCATCCCAAGGCCACATGATCCATCAGTATTCCTGTCTGCTGTGTTGTGGCGTGATGCTTGACGGTTCAGTGCATGGGAGCTCAGTGGTCAAAAAGACAAACAGAGCACAGCAAAATTGCACCACACACACACACATCCCTCACAGCAAGATGAACACACAAGCATGTGTGTACACACACACACACACACACACACACACACACACACACACACACACACACACACACACACACACACACACGCGCGTCTTACCAGCGTAAAAGTCTAGTCTGCGGATTCGGATTGTTTCAGGCGCTGAGATGGCAACACAAATGAGAAACAAACAAAAAATGAGGAAGAAAGAGAGACAGAGCCAAAGACGGAGACGAGGGAGAGAGACAAACAAAGAGAGAGAGTGAGAGAGAGAGAGAGAGAGTGAGAGAGAGTGAGAGAGAGAGAGAGAGAGAGAGTGAGAGAGAGAGTGAGA
Organism: Salmo trutta; assembly: GCF_901001165.1. Classification (NCBI taxonomy): domain Eukaryota; kingdom Metazoa; phylum Chordata; class Actinopteri; order Salmoniformes; family Salmonidae; genus Salmo; species Salmo trutta. The sequence goes on along the minus strand of NC_042965.1, from coordinate 41,238,669 downwards.
GAGAGAGTGAGAGAGAGAGAGAGTGAGAGAGAGAGAGAGAGAGAGAGAGAGAGAGAGAGAGAGAGAGAGAGAGAGAAAGAAGAAAGAAAGAAAGAAAGAAAAAGAGAGAGGAGGGGGGAGGAGAGAGAGTGAGAGGCAGCAGAAAATAGAAGGATAAAAAGTTATGAAAGACAGACAGGCAGGAGGCAGGAGGAAGGGAGGGATAATGGTAGGAACAGAGAGATGAGGAGATAGAGTTAGCGTGACGGAACAGAAGGCAATGATAGAAGATAATGAGACTCCTAAACAACTGAACAGCCCTCTGGAGTCATCATCGAGCATATGTAGTGTGTCAGTCCCATAACATTTTAGTCATTTAACAGACACTCTTATCCAGAGCAATTAGGTTTAAGTGCCTTGCTCAAGGGCACAGACAGATTTTTCACCTAGTCCAACTGGTGGATTCAAACCAGCGACCTTTGAGTTACTGGCCCAACACTATTAACCACTAGGCTACCTGCCGCTTCTCTCTCTTTCTATTTCTGCTTCGTACAGAGGCTAAGTCATCGTAATGATTAGTTTGCATTAATATAATAATATATGTCCACTGAGCTACAGAGGACTCTGAACTAGGTCAAGTAAAATACAACAAAAAAAAAGAAGAACTAAACATCATTCGGATGCTAAGGCCAGAAATTATTCTACAGCATTGATTCAAAATAACATGTTTCCCCCTTAAATGGCTTTTTGGTAAATAGGAATGAATGGAACCAATACTACAGTCTAATACTACAGAACCAATACTACAGTCTGGTTACAATTCCAATACTACAGCCTGGTTACAATACCAATACTACAGTCTGGTTACAATACCAATACTACAGTCTAATACTACAGAACCAATACTACAGTCTGGTTACAATACTACAGTCTGGTTACAATACCAATACTACAGTCTGGTTACAATACAATAGTCTGGTTACCATACCAATACTACAGTCTAATACTACAGAACCAATACTACAGTCTGGTTACAATACTACAGTCTGGTTACAATACCAATACTACAGTCTGGTTACAATACAATAGTCTGGTTACCATACCAATACTACAGTCTAATACTACAGAACCAATACTACAGTCTGTTTACAATACTACAGTCTGGTTACAATACCAATACTACAGTCTAATACTACAGAACCAATACTACAGTCTGTTTACAATACTACAGTCTCGTTACAATACTACAGTCTGGTTACAATACCAATACTACAGTCTAATACTACAGAACCAATACTACAGTCTGGTTACAATACCAATACTACAGTCTAATACTACAGAACCAATACTACAGTCTGTTTACAATACTACAGTCTGGTTACAATACTACAGTCTGGTTACAATACAATAGTCTGGTTACCATACCAATACTACAGTCTAATACTACAGAACCAATACTACAGTCTGGTTACAATACCAATACTACAGTCTGGTTACAATACCAATACTACAGTCTAATACTACAGAACCAATACTACAGTCTGTTTACAATACTACAGTCTGGTTACAATACTACAGTCTGGTTACAATACCAATACTACAGTCGGGTTACAACTAAAGACAAGCTAATGTTAGCATGGGACAAGGTTCTATTTATATGAGAAACACCAGTACTACCATGCTAGCTAACTAAGGACAAGCTAGATAATAAACTAGATCATCTACTACCGTTGACCTATAACCTCACCATTGTTCCAATGGCAGTGGTCGATGTTATCAAAAACTGAGAGAGGGATGACAGAAGACGATGAAGAGGAGAGAAAGAAATGGAGGAGTGGAAATGAAGAAGGAGACAGAGATGACCAGCTAGAATGTGTATGTGAAAACACGCGCACACACACACACACACACACACACACACACACATATATGCACGCGTACACACAGACACACAGATGGTCTTACCTTCTAGAGCGTACTTCATGTCCTGAGCGAACAGCGTCCACATGACTTCAGCACTGACCTTCCCCACGTTGAGCTCCTGAGGAAACCTGGGAGCACAGGGGTCAGAGGTCAGCGATTAGGGTCACAGACCAGTTAGAGATGCTTAAAAAACCACTTGTGATGTGTTCGATACCATTCCATTTATTCTGTTCCAGCCATTACTATAAGACCCTCTTCCCCAATTAAGGCGCCACCAGCCTCTTGTGTTATATACATATGAGTGTGTGTGTGTGTGTGTGTGTGTGTGTGTGTGTGTGTGTGTGTGTGTGTGTGTGTGTGTGTGTGTGTGTGTGTGTGTGTGTGTTTACTGACTGGTTAATGATGGGTGTGTAGGCGTTCTTATCTTCTTCTATGATGGAGACGATGAGGGTGATGAGTTTCGGCCAGAAGTCCAGGTTGTGGATCGTAGGCCCTGTCTCCTCTGGCTCCTTCTTCACTTCCTCCTCTTCTTCTTCTTCTTCCTCCTCCTCCTCTTCTTCCTCAGCATCATCCTCTCCCTCCTCCCCTTCTTCTCCCTGTTTCTTCTCCTTCTTCTTCTTCTCCTTCTTCTTCTTCTCTGGCTTGGGCTGTGGGAGAGAGAAGCAAAGTTATTTAGACAACTGTGGTCAAAACATGTCAACACTTTTCAGGTTGTAGTGTCGCAGGTCTGAACTAAAAAAAAATCATATAATTTATTGAAGAAGCAGAAGAAGAATAATAATAATAATTCTACTCACAGGCTCTACGGCAGGCTGGAACTGTCTCATGTAGAGCTCTATACAGTTGTTGAAGATGTACTCATAGGTGGAGTTTCCACAGGCCTTTACACAGTCTCTCACAACATGGGCTGCCCTCGGGGGGCTCTGAAGTTCCAACACCTGGCCACACGGGGGAGACAGAGAGGCAGAGAGACAGACTCAGTCAGACAGAGAGGGAGAGACAGAGAGACAGACTCAGTCAGACAGAGAAACAGACCCACGGGGGAGACAGACAGACAGAGAGGGAGAGACAGACCCAGACAGAGAGAGAGAGACAGACCCAGTCAGACAGAGAGAGAGAGAGACAGACCCAGTCAGACAGAGGAACAGACCCAGTCAGACAGAGAAACAGACCCAGTCAGACAGAGAAACAGACCCAGTCAGACAGAGAAACAGACCCTGTCAGACAGAGAGACAGACCCAGTCACACAGAGAGAGAGAGAGACAGACCCAGTCAGACAGAGAAACAGATCCAGTCAGACAGAGAAACAGACCCAGTCAGACAGAGAGGGAGAGACAGACAGACACAGTGAGACAGACATTCAGACTCAGTCAGACAGAGAAACAGACTCAGTCAGACAGAGAAACAGACCCACGGGGGAGACAGACAGACAGTCACACAGAGGGAGAGACAGTCAGACAGAGAGACAGACTCAGTCAGACAGAGAAACAGACCCACGGGGGAGACAGACAAGACAGGCAGACAGAGAAACAGACCCACGGGGGAGACAGACAGACAGACAGAGAGAGAGAGAGACAGACCCAGTCACACAGAGAGAGAGAGAGAGAGACAGACACCAGTCACACAGAGAGAGAGAGAGACAGACCCAGTCAGACAGAGAAACAGACCCACGGGGGAGACAGACAGACAGTCACACAGAGAGGGAGAGACAGACCCAGTCAGACAGAGAGAGAGACCCAGTCAGACAGAGATATTTTCATCTCTGTCACATGAAACCGCTGGCATGTGCGGTACGCTTTTGACAGTGGTGTTTTCCTGCAAATTCCATTATTGAACGAACATTTGCACGTGGCCTACAGCCTTGTGCTCATTACAGGCGTATAATGTGAAGAAATAATAGTTTATGAAGCTTTGTTTATGTATCCTAGGCCAACGTGTTGTTTGAATTTGGGATCTAATCGTACCATAACTGTCCGGGAGTCTGTTTGGTATAGGCTATTTCTTTCTCCCCAAGCTGACCAATAGAATAGGTAAATGTTTCTACTATGGGCATTGGGGGATAGTAGATTGACATAGGCTGGTTTTTGCTGTTCGTTACTAGTCTTGTTTCCTGAGGAAAAGTAAATTTGGACAGTTACTCTAACATCTTCAAAGTGCACATCAGAATTCAGTAAGAAGGACATATTGCATCTTCAGTAAGAAGGACATATTGCATCTGCGAGTTGCATTTCTTGTTAATATGAATTACCATAATCTAAATGTGATTTCTGTCATTCTGAGCACCGTGGGTGGACGCCCTAATCAGGTTACGCGCCCAATGCATATATTGGTCTGGTAAATTTCTCAAATGTCCGGTAATTTAAAATGCTGCTGGTCAAATGTCCAGTGTCACGTTTTCCTAACGGAAACCCTGACACACACACACACACACACACACACACACAGACACACAGACACAGACACAGACAGACACACACACACACAGACACACACACACACACAGACACACACACACACACACACACACACACACACACACACACACAGTAATGATCTCTGCTACATCCTCGTCTGTCTGTCTGTCTGTCTGTCTGTCTGTCTGTCTGTCTGTCTGTCTGTCTGTCTGTCTGTCTGTCTGTCTGTCTGTCTGTCTGTCTGTCTGTCTGTCTGTCTGTCTGTCTGTCTGTCTGTCTGTCTGTCTGTCTGTCTGTCTGTCTGTCTGTCTTTGTCTGTCTGTGTGTGTGTGTGTGTGTGTGTGTGTGTGTCTGTCTGTGTGTGTGTCTGTGTGTGTATGTGTCTCACTAAACCTCTCTGTACCTTCATTCTGAAGAAGGTTATGCTAGTCAGCAGATCCACAGTAGACTTCAGGTCCTGCAGACGAGGCTTACTACTGGCTGGGAAGTTATTCTGATGGCGGGGAAGAGAGAAGGTGGTTAAGTTAGGGTGGAAAAACTCAAAACAAATGATGGTGCCAAAACATCAGAAATTCCTTATGTTTCCTCAGCAGGCTGAAACATTCAGTCAACTGTCTTCAATGTACTGAAGGGAACACACAACATGAATTTACAGTAGGACTGTCTTTTTAGTCAAGGATGCAACAGCCCCCATAAACTGGGCTCCCGAGTGGCACAGCGGTCTAAGACACTGCATCTCAGTGCTTGAGGCGTCACTACAGACACCCTGGTTCGATTTCCAGGCTGCATCACAACCGGCCGTGATTGGGAGTCCCATAGGGCGGCGCATAATTGGCCCGGCGTCGTCCGGGTTTGGCCGGTGTAGGACGTCATTGTAAATAAGAATTTGCTCTTAACTGATTGGCCTAGTTAAATAAAGGTTACATAAAAAAAGAATATATAAAAAAAAATCTAAGAAACAACACATCCCCTGTTCTATGGACTGGCCAAGGCTGCCAGGTTATATACTATAGACTGGCTTAGAGCTGAAGGAAATACTGTTGATACAGGAGATTTAGACTGGCTTAGAGCTGAAGGAATACTGTTGATACAGGAGATTTAGACTGGCTTAGAGCTGAAGGAAATACTGTTGATACAGGAGATTTAGACTGGCTTAGAGCTGTAGGAATACTGTTGATACAGGAGATTTAGACTGGCTTAGAGCTGAAGGAAATACTGTTGATACAGGAGATTTAGACTGGCTTAGAGCTGTAGGAATACTGTTGATACAGGAGATTTAGACTGGCTTAGAGCTGAAGGAATACTGTTGATACAGGAGATTTAGACTGGCTTAGAGCTGAAGGAAATACTGTTGATACAGGAGATTTAGACTGGCTTAGAGCTGAAGGAAATACTGTTGATACAGGAGATTTAGACTGGCTTAGAGCTGAAGGAAATACTGTTGATACAGGAGATTTAGACTGGCTTAGAGCTGAAGGAAATACTGTTGATACAGGAGATTTAGACTGGCTTAGAGCTGAAGGAAATACTGTTGATACAGGAGATTTAGACTGGCTTAGAGCTGAAGGAATACTGTTGATACAGGAGATTTAGACTGGCTTAGAGCTGAAGGAATACTGTTGATACAAGAGATTTAGACTGGCTTAGAGCTGAAGGAATACTGTTGATACAGGAGATTTAGACTGGCTTAGAGCTGAAGGAATACTGTTGATACAGGAGATTTAGACTGGCTTAGAGCTGAAGGAATACTGTTGATACAGGAGATTTAGACTGGCTTAGAGCTGAAGGAAATACTGTTGATACAGGAGATTTAGACTGGCTTAGAGCTGAAGGAAATACTGTTGATACAGGAGATTTAGACTGGCTTAGAGCTGAAGGAAATACTGTTGATACAGGAGATTTAGACTGGCTTAGAGCTGAAGGAAATACTGTTGATACAGGAGATTTAGACTGGCTTAGAGCTGAAGGAATACTGTTGATACAGGAGATTTAGACTGGCTTAGAGCTGAAGGAATACTGTTGATACAAGAGATTTAGACTGGCTTAGAGCTGAAGGAATACTGTTGATACAGGAGATTTAGACTGGCTTAGAGCTGAAGGAATACTGTTGATACAGGAGATTTAGACTGGCTTAGAGCTGAAGGAATACTGTTGATACAGGAGATTTAGACTGGCTTAGAGCTGAAGGAAATACTGTTGATACAGGAGATTTAGACTGGCTTAGAGCTGAAGGAATACTGTTGATACAGGAGATTTAGACTGGCTTAGAGCTGAAGGAATACTGTTGATACAGGAGATTTAGACTGGCTTAGAGCTGAAGGAAATACTGTTGATACAGGAGATTTAGACTGGCTTAGAGCTGAAGGAAATACTGTTGATACAGGAGATTTAGACTGGCTTAGAGCTGAAGGAATACTGTTGATACAGGAGATTTAGACTGGCTTAGAGCTGAAGGAATACTGTTGATACAGGAGATTTAGACTGGCTTAGAGCTGAAGGAATACTGTTGATACAGGAGATTTAGACTGGCTTAGAGCTGAAAGAAATACTGTTGATATACAGTGACTGGTTTCTTCTGTGGTTTTACTGTACAGGGTGAATGGATCAATCTAGAGTATAACACTAGATATACACATCATCTATACTAGACTTGGTAGTCATTTGGTACGTAGATAAGACAGTCAGGAGAGATGTAGACTTACTCTGTATGTGGAGAGGTCGATCCGAAGAGAGTTGTGCAGTTGATCCATGAGCTTAACAAAACGATCTTTCTAGTTTGGGGATGAAGAGAGAAAGAATGCTATTTGGCTCTAAACAGAGAGAACACAGTGTCAGAATACCTCACCACTGTGACTGACCCAAAATTAAGGAAAGCTTTGACTATGTACAGACTCAGTGAGCATAGCCTTGCTATTGAGAAAGGCGGTCGAAGGCAGACCTGGTTCTCAAGGACAGGCTATGTGCACACTGCCCACAAAATGAGGTGGAAACTGAGCTGCACTTCCTTACCTCCTGCAAAATGTATGACCATATTAGAGACACATATTTTCCTCAGATTACACAGACCCACAAAGAATTAAAGAACAAATCCAATTTTGATAAACTCCCATATCTACTGGGTGAAATACCACAGTGTTCCATCACAGCAGCAAGATTTGTGACCTGTTGCCATAAGAAAAGGGCAACCAGTGAAGAACAAACACCATTGTAAAAACAACATATATTTATGTTTATTTATTTTCCCTTTTGTACTTTAACTATTTGCACATAATATGACATTTGAAATGTCTTTATTATTTTAGAACTTTTGTGAGTGTAATGTTTACTGTTCGTTTTATTGTTTATTTCACTTTTGTTGATCTACTTCACTTGCTTTGGCAATGTTATCATATGTTTCCCCATGCCAATAAAGCCCTTAAATTGAATTGAACTTGAATTGAGAGAGCGAGAGACAAGAGCGAGAGAAGAGAAAGACAGAGATGAGAGTGATGTAGGGAATGTTGACAGGGAGACTGTTGTCCAGACAGTCTGAGTTAATGTGCTTCGGGGTGATAGACAGTATGTGTGCCTGGTTATTAAAGAGAGAAAGACTATTTGAGTTGACGTGTGTGTGTGTGTGTGTGTGTGTGTGTGTGTGTGTGTGTGTGTGTGTGTGTGTGTGTGTGTGTGTGTGTGCCACAACAAGGAGTAGTAAATAGAGGAGAGAAAGGAGAGGAGAGAGGGACGAGGAGGGGGAGGGGGGCATTCACCTAGATTTACAGGCTGGTGTCACTGGAGACTTTACTATCCACATAGAGACCATCACTCCCTGAGAGCATGGAGTTGGACCACAATTCTCCCCCACGCCTCCTCTTCAGACAGAGATAATAGCTATAATGGCCACAGTGTCCTTCCCCACTGCTAATAGCTATATTCACCCCATCTCCTCAGACCTAGTGGTAATATCATCCCTTCCTGAATGTTCCCACCCTATCCCATCTACAGTATGGTCCAACCACAGCAGCTAGCTGCTCCTGTCTTACCTCTTCACTAATCTAATGCCTGCATCCCAAATGACACACTATGACCAAGGCTCAAAAGGAATATGGTGCCATTTGGGACACGATCCCTGTCAGAACTCCAAGGGCTCTAGCCTTTATTATGAGCTCACAGACACGTATCAGAGTTGTAATATTAATATTAAAACCGGATATCACCAAGGAAACCACACACACACACACACTTTCTATCATTGGGCCAATCACAAGGCTGGATTATGAAAATGAGGAAAAGATGAAGAGATCAATATCAGTTTATCCTTCACATGATGGATAATGATCAGATGATGAGAGAGAAAGGAGGGCAGAAAGGGAGAGAGAGAGTGAATCAGGGATAGAGAGAGATAGAGAGCGAGAGAGAGCGAGATAGAGAGAGTGAATCAGAGATAGAGAGAGAGAGAGAGCTAGATAGAGCTATAGGACTATGGTGGTCTGCTTGAAACAGAGAGTGAAAGAGAGCGAGATAGAGAGTGTGAGAGCTAGATAGAGAGAGAGAGCTAGATAGAGAGAGAGAGCAAGAGAGAGAGCAAGAGAGAGCGAGAGAGAGAATCAGGGATCGAGAGAGAGAGAGCTAGATAGAGAGAGAGAGAGAGAGAGAGAGCTAGATAGAGCTATAGGACTATGGTGGTCTGCTTGAAACAGAGAGTGAAAGAGAGCGAGATAGAGAGAGAGAGCAAGAGAGAGAGCGAGAGAGAGCGAGAGAGAGAATCAGGGATAGAGAGAGAGAGAGCTAGATAGAGAGAGAGAGAAAGAGAGAGAGAGAGAGAGAGAGAGAGAGAGAGAGTGAGAGCACGAGAGAGAGAGAGAGAGAGAGCGAGAGAGCGAGAGAGAGAGAGAGAGAGAGAGAGAAAGAGAGAGAAACCAGCCTAAACAGAGATGCCTGTGTATGTCCGGCTGAGATTCAAATCAATACCAGTTCTTTCCTCACATGCTTTGTAAACAGGTTTACTTACGGGCTCTTCCCAACAACGCATAGAAAGGAAATAGAGAAATAATATAATGGTAAAACACGTCATAATAAAAGTAACACTAGATACACAGTGAGTTACAATAACTTCACTATATACACAGGGTACCAGAGTCGATGTTCAGGGGTACGAGGTAATTGAGGTAGATATCTACATATAACTAGGAATAAAGTGACAGATAATAAACAGTAACAGCAGCGTACGTGATGGGTGATGAGTGATGAGTCAAAAAAGTTTGTGCAAAAAGGGTCAATGCAGAAAGTCCGGGTCGCTATTTAGTTAACTATTTAACTAACAATTTTGCAGTATTATGGCTTGGGGGTAGAAACTGTTCAGGGTCCTGTTGGTTCTAGACTTGGTATATCGGTACGCCTTGCCAGTTGCAGAGTGAGTTGTTCAGTCCCAGGGATCTTAGCTTAGTGATGAGCTTGGAGGGCACTATGGCACTGAACGCTGAGCTGTAGTCAATGAACAGCATTTTTCACAGAGATGATCCTTTTTTACAAGTCGGATAGGGCTGTGTGGAGAGCAATAGAGAGTGTGTCTGTCATCTGCGGATTTGTTGGGGCGGTACGTGAATTGTAGTGGGTTCAAGGTGTCTGGAATGATGGTGTTGATGTGAACCATGACCCGCTTACAGTGTGACCTTGGCATTCTTGGGTATAGGGACTATGGTGACCTGCTTGAAACATGTCGTTTTTACAGACTGGGAAAATGTCAGTGAGGACACTTGCCAGCTGGTCAGCTCATGCTCTGAGTATACGTCCTGGTAATCCATCCGGCCCTGCGGCCTTGTGAATGTTAACCTGTTTAAAGGTCTTACATCGGCTACGGAGAGCATGATCACACAGTCATCCGGAACAGCTGGTGCTCTCACGCATGGTTCAGTGTTGCTTGCCTCGAAGCGAGCATAGAAGGCATTTACTGTAGCTCATCTGGTGAGGCTCATGTCACTGGGCAGCTCGCGACTGGGATTCCCTTTGTAATCCATGATAGTTTGTAAGCCCTGACACATCCAACAAATGTCTTAGCCGGTGTAGTAGGATTCGATCTTAGTCCTGCATTGATGCTTTTCCTGTTTGATGATTCATTGGAGGGCGAAACGAGATTTCTTATAAGCGTCCGGGTTAGTGTCCCGCTCCCTGGAAACGGCACCTCTAGCCGTTAGCTCAGTGTGGATATTGCCTTTAATCCATGTCTTCTGGTGGGGATATGTACGTATTGTGGTATCCCAGGAGGTCTACCCTGGGGGATGGTAATAGAGGGGAGGTACGTGAGGTGACGTTGGCTCCCTCTGCTGGGAATACGGGAGCTGGGCACCCTGACACGGACAGCTCTCTAAGAGGAGGTAATTAGAGGAAAGTGCCAACCAGCCGTGGAGGTTAAATAAAAGGAGCACGATGGCCCACCGTGGGAGAAAGAGGGAGAGAGACGGACACCAGCTAAGAGAGAGAGAAGAAAGACTGAGCAAAACCTAAGTTATTTCTTTGATATATTTATTTTCTGTCTTAGTAAAGTTGTTTTTGCGGACTAAAGCCTTCCTGTCTCTGTGTCAATCTCTGCACGCTCAACCCAACACCCCGCGGTTTACCACAGTACGTATGGTTACTGTGGAGAGGATGTTGTCGACGCACTTATTAATAAAGCCAGTAAATGATGTGGTCCTGTAGCTTAGCATCCGCTTCATCGGACCACTTCTGTATTGAGCGCGTCACTGATACTTCCTGTTTTGAGTTTTTGCTTGTAAGCAGGAATCAGGAAGATAGAGTTATGGTCATATTTGCCAAATGGAGGGCGAGGGAAAGTTTTGTATGTGTTTCTGTATGTGGACTAAAGGTGATCTAGAGTTTTTCCGCCTCTAGTTGCACAGGTGACATCCTGGTAAAAATGAGTTAAGATGTATTTCAGTTTTTCTGCATTAAAATCACCGGCCACTAGGAGCGCCGCCTCTGGATGAGCATTTTCTTGTTTGCTTTTGGCCCTATACAGCTCGTTGAGTGCAGTCTTAGTGCCAGCATCGGTTTGTGGTGATAAATAGACAGCTACGAAAACTCTCTTGGTAAATAGTATGGTCTACAGCTTATCATGAGGTATTCTAACTCAGGAGAGCAGAACCTCAAGATTTCCTTCCTTAATATTAGAGATCCACCACCAGCTGTTGTTAACAAAGCGACACACACCACCCCCCTTGAGCTTACCCAACGCTGCCGTTCTGTCCTGCCGATGCTTAGAAAAAACAGCTAGAATATTTGTCCTTGTTCAGCCAAGTTTCAGAGAAACATTGGATATTACAGTTCTTCAGGTCCTGTTGATAGGATAGTCGTGAACGGAGCTCGTTCCAGTTTGTTCTCCAATGATTGTACATTCGGCAATAGAAAAGAGGGTAGAGGCAGGCGGATTATTTACACGTCGTCGTAGTTTCACCAAGTGTTGGCGATTTGGACCTGGTACAGGGTGAGCAGTGCAGGCTCTCACCTATCTGGCAACACACTCATTATAGTCAACAGGGAAAAAAGGATTGCCAATCTGGCAACCAACTCTAACTATAGTCAGTAGGGAAACACAGGCTGTCACGAACTTGGCAATTCCATCTCAACATAGTCGGTAGAAAAAAAACTCAGGATTACCAATCTGAAACATAATCTAACCTTAGTCAGTAAGGAAACACAGACAGGCTATCACCAACCTGGCAACCCAGAAAGAGAGCGTTATATCCTTAGCCTATGGTAACACTAGTGAGTCCCTGGGCCCATTAGATTGAGTACACGCTGCCAGCAGCCAGCCAGTCGCTCATAAATCACAGTCGTCTGACTGCGACTGGCAGGGGACAGAGCCGGTGGCGGAGACAAAATGGATATCCACCTCCATTGCAGTGGCACTACTAGTGCTGTTGGCTGGAATCCCAGGGGCCATTAAGACTGGCTTCTGGCTGCTTCTGGGCTCTCTCATTTGGCTAAGACTGGGCTCACATTCAAAACACATCTCAGAGCGGGAGTGCAGGTTCCCTCTGTCCATATTACAGCACTCCTACTCTGAGACTGTGGAGATAATATGTACCCTGGGTATTATGCTATGGTCATGTTGCTGTGTACATCTCACAGCTCTTAAGGCTAACACAGACGTTAGTAATCCTACCGACTGATCACCGATGGTGATGAGTCAGCCTACAGGAAGGAAGGAGAGCACCACATCAACGGGGCTGTAGTGGAGCGGGTCGACCCTGTCTTCATGGACATGTCTACCTTAAATACCTTATTATTATTATCTATCCTAAAGCCTGGTCACTTTACCCTGCCTTCATCTACATATCTACCTCAAATCACTTATTATTATCTATCCTGATGCCTAGTCACTTTACCCTGCCTTCATGTACATATCTACCTCAAATACCTTATTATTATCTATCCTGATGCCTAGACACTTTACCCTGCCTTCATGTACATATCTACCTCAAATACCTTATTATTATCTATCCTGATGCCTAGTCACTTTACCCTGCCTTCATGTACATATCTACCTCAAATACCGTATTATTATCTATCCTGATGCCTAGTCACTTTAACTTGCCTTCATATCTCGTGCCCCTGCACATTGATCTGGTACTTCCTGTATATAGCTCCACATTGATCTGGTACTTCCTGTATATAGCTCCACATTGACCTGGTACTTCCTGTATATAGCTCCACATTGATCTGGTACTTCCTGTATATAGCTCCACATTGACCTGGTACTGCCTGTAAATAGCTCCACATTGATCTGGTACTTCCTGTATATAGCTCCACATTGACCTGGTACTCCCTGTATATAGATACATTTTTGTGTATTTTATTCCTCGTTTAACACATTTTCTTTATTATTATTATTATTATTATTATTTAACTCTGCATCGTTGGGAAGGGGTCGTAAGTAAGTATTTCACGGTTAAGTCTACACCAGTTGTATTCCGTGCATGTGACAAATAACATTTGATTTGATAAAACACACTACGACGTGCCAACACAAACACACTGACGTACCAACACAAACACACTGACGTACCAACACAAACACACTATGACGTAGCAACACAAACACACTGACGTACCAACACAAACACACTGACATACCAACACAAACACACTGACGTACCAACACAAACACACTATGACGTAGCAACACAAACACACTGACGTAGCAACACAAACACACTGACGTACCAACACAAACACACTGACATACCAACACAAACACACTATGACGTAGCAACACAAACACACTACGACGTACCAACACAAACACACTGACGTACCAACACAAACACACTGACGTACCAACACAAACACACTACGACGTACCAACACAAACACACTACGACATACCAACACAAACACACTACGACGTACCAACACAAACACACTACGACGTACCAACACAAACACACTACGACGTACCAACACAAACACACTGACGTACCAACACAAACACACTATGATGTACCAACACAAACACACTGACGTACCAACACAAACACACTATGACGTACCAACACACACACACTACGACGTACCAACACAAACACACTGACGTACCAACACAAACACACTATGACGTACCAACACAAACACACTACGACGTACCAACACACACACACTACGACGTACCAACACAAACACACTACGACGTACCAACACAAACACACTGACGTACCAACACAAACACACTACGACGTACCAACACAAACACACTGACGTACCAACACAAACACACTACGACGTACCAACACAAACACACACTGACGTACCAACACAAACACAAACACACTGACGTACCAACACAAACACACTACGACGTACCAACACAAACACACACTGACGTACCAACACAAACACAAACACACTGACGTACCAACACAAACACACTACGACGTACCAACACAAACACACTACGACGTACCAACACACACACACAACGACATACCAACACAAACACACTGACGTACCAACACAAACACACTACGACGTACCAACACACACACACAACGACGTACCAACACAAACACACTGACGTACCAACACAAACACACTACGACGTACCAACACAAACACACTGACGTACCAACACAAACACACTACGACGTACCAACACAAACACACTGACGTACCAACACAAACACACTACGACGTACCAACACAAACACACTACGACGTACCAACACAAACACACTACGACGTACCAACACAAACACACTACGACGTACCAACACAAACACACTGACGTACCAACACAAACACACTGACGTACCAACACAAACACACTATGACGTACCAACACAAACACACTACGACGTACCAACACAAACACACTATGACGTACCAACACAAACACACTGACGTACCAACACAAAGGGTAGAGGACAATATGGTACGTAAGATTTTGTGTGTAGTTGTGTGTAGTCACTGTGTTGTGTGCGTGTGTGTGTGTGTATATGTGTACATCTTACCCCGAAGTTGGAGGCATTGAAGCGGTCACATGCGGAGACGTTGGTGATGGCCGTAGGATGGGCGTAGAAGGCGTTGATATTGGCCAACAGAGTACTCATCACAGCAGGAATACCAGACAACATGTACTTAGAGGACAGACAGGCAAAGTGACTGGAGAGAGATAGAGCAGGGGAGAGAGAGAGAGAGAGAGAGAGAGAGAGAGAGAGAGAGAGAGAGAGAGAGGGGGGGGAGAAAGAGAAAGGGAGGGAGGAGGAGGAGAGGGGGAGAGAGACAGAGAGAAAGAGAGAGGGAGGGAGGAGGACAGAGAGAATGAGAGAAAGAGAGAGGAGAGAGGGAGAGAGAGAGAGACCGAGAGAAAGAGAGAGGGAGGGAAGGAAGAGGAGAGAGAGACCGAAAGAGAGAGGGAGAGAGGAGGAGAGAGGGGGGAGAGAGAGAGAGAGAGACCGAGAGAAAGAGAGGGAGAGAGGAGGAGAGAGGGAGAGAGAGAGAGAGGGAGGGAGAAGAGAGGGAGAGACCGAGAGAAAGAGAGGGAGGGAGGAGGAGAGAGGGAGAGAGAGAGAGAGAGGGAGGGAGAAGAGAGGGAGAGACCGAGAGAAAGAGAGAGGGAAGGAGGGGGAGAGAGGGGGAGAGAGAGAGAGAGAGAGGAGGAGAGATGGAGAGAGAGACCGAGAGAAAGAGAGAGGGAAGGAGGGGGAGAGAGGGGGAGAGAGAGAGAGAGAGAGAGGGAGGGAGAAGAGAGGGAGAGACCGAGAGAAAGAGAGAGGGAAGGAGGGGGAGAGAGGGGGAGAGAGAGAGAGAGGGAGGGAGAAGAGAGGGAGAAGAGAGGGAGAGACCGAGAGAAAGAGAGAGGGAGGGAGGGGGAGAGAGGGGGAGAGAGAGAGATAGAGAGGGAGGGAGAAGAGAGGGAGAGACCGAGAGAAAGAGAGAGGGAAGGAGGGGGAGAGAGGGGGAGAGAGAGAGAGAGAGAGGGAGGGAGAAGAGAGGGAGAGACCGAGAGAAAGAGAGAGGGAAGGAGGGGGAGAGAGGGGGAGAGAGGGGGAGAGAGGGAGGGAGAAGAGAGGGAGAGACCGAGAGAAAGAGAGAGGGAGGGAGGGGGAGAGAGAGAGAGAGAATAAGAATGCGTGCCATCTCCTAAAAGTCACATAATGACAGATGAGCAATTAAATCCTGACTGTCTCTGTAGTTGCACGTGTGTGTGCATGCAATGCATGCATATGTAGAAATGTGTGAGTGTGTGAGTGACAGGTCCAGACCAGTGGAGGCTGCTGAGGGGAGGACAGTTCATAATAGTGGCTGGAACGGAGCAAATGGAATGGCATCAAACACATGGAAACCATCTGTTTGATGTATTTGATATCATTCCATTCCTTCAACTTCCACGAACCCGTCCTCCCCAATTAACATGCCACCAACCTCCTGTGGTCCGAGACGTGTGGTCGATGTATTAACCTTGGAAGTCCTGGACAATTGCCACGACAACCGTGTCATCATTTCTCATTAAAAGATAAACCAATCTGCATGGGGCTCATGACTGCAGACGCCATCGCAACACTTTCTGTTTCTATCCAAAGTGAGACTTCTATAACGGAATCATCTGAACTTAAACCTGGAAGCTTTTTCTCATTGTTACCCTCTTATCAGGGACTGATTTAGACTTGGAACACCAGGTGGGTGCAATTCATTATCAGGTAGAACAGAAAACCAGCAGCAGTCCGGACCTCATCGGGACAGAGTCCCCTGTAGTAGAAGATTGGAACAGTGAAAATAAACTGAACACACACACATGCACACGCACACACACACACACACACTGAGTTCCCAGCAGACTCACGTCATGGCCTGGTAGATGGACTCGATGCCGTAGCGCATGGCGAATTCATCTACGATATCCTGCAGCACCTCATCAAAGTAGACCTTCCACGCATCGTCTCCATAGGCAACAGGCACCTTCACCACCCCCTGACCCACCACGTCAGTAGAGTAATGGAACATGTTCTGGAGGAGAGAGACAAACAGCTTCCGTATCTGTTTATATGCTGTGTGTAGCCAGTTGTGTGTGTAGAAACATACAACGTGGAGTGGTGTGTGTTACCTCGTGCAGGCTGGTGTACTGAACGTGGTACGGCGCTACTTTCTCCTCCCCTTCAATCTCCACACTGATCTGTAACCTGATGGCCCCAGACACTGCTGACTTATCAGTCCTCTTCTCTGTAGGGAGAAACACACAGATACACACTGTCAGGTAGAGACACACAGATACACACTGTCAGGTAGAGACACACAGATACACACTGTCAGGTAGAGACACACAGATACACACTGTCAGGTAGAGACACACAGATACACACTGTCAGGTAGAGATACACACTGTCAGATACAGACAGACAGACAGACAGACAGACAGACAGACAGACAGACAGACAGACAGACAGACAGACAGACAGACAGACAGACAGACAGACAGACAGACAGACAGACAGACAGACAGAGAGACAGAGAGACAGAGAGACAGAGAGACAGAGAGACAGAGAGACAGAGACACACAGTCCAGTTCAAAGTGAATGATGGCAGGCCGTGTGGCAAATGGCTTGTTTGTATAAAGGCGTACTGTAGCTCTGATTGACTATAGCACACCAGTCTGTGTAGACGCTGGTCCTGGACGAGACAGATGGTTTTTATTAGGTTTTATTTACTGCAGTGTCTATTGATTGTCCAAACACCACAGCCACAATCCCACTCTATATTGCTATAGAATTTTCACAAATGCCTTAATATACTTTATTCCCAAACATTCTAAGAATTTATGAAAAAGTGAAAATGATCATATCTAAGTCCTAACTTGTCAGAAAATGTTTTTTTGTTTGTTTTTTAATTGTCATATTCTTCCTGGGGGTGTAAATGAACAGATTTTAATAAGATTTGTCAGTTCCTGTTAAAATAGTGAAGAAGAATATAACTGAACTTGGTTGACCATGCACCACACACACGCACACCTACACACACCTACACACACGCACACCTACACACACATACACACACACACGCACACCTACACACACATACACCTACACACACACACACACAAACACACACACATACACAAAAAACACGCACACACACACACACACAAACCTCCTCCAAAAAACACACAGAGCGGTAGGTGCTGTATGTGACTCCGTACCCAGGTTGTACCAGACGTCCATCTCTCCGCTGAGTGTTCTGACCTCGATGATGCTCTGACCCAGGAAGTCATCGGACTCCCTCTTCAGACGCTGTTTCACCCTGGACTTGATGTCATCATCCTCGTCCCAAACACGCAGCTTGATACGGTCCGACGTGTTGTGGCACTCACTGAAGAGGAGCAGGGACAGGGAAGATTAACGGTTAAGTACCTTTATTATACTGTTCATTAAGAACTGACAATCTATGACTACAATTTCACTGATATAGACGCACATAGGAGGAGAGGGGAGAGCGAGGAGATGGAGGAGGAGATGGAGGAGGAGATGGAGGAGGAGATGGAGGAGGAGGAGATGGAGGAGGAGATGGAGGAGGAGATGGAGGAGGAGGGTGAAGAGGAGGGGGGTGAAGAGGAGGAGGTAAATAGGAGGGGGGTGAAGAGGAGGAGGGTGAAATGGAGGGGGTGAAGAGGAGGAGGGTGAAGAGGAGGGGGGTGAAGAGGAGGAGGTAAATAGGAGGGGGGTGAAGAGGAGAAGGGTGAAGTGGAGGGGGTGAAGAGGAGGAGGGTGAGGGGGAGGGGGTGAAGAGGAGGAGGGTGAAGTGGAGGGGGTGAAGAGGAGGAGGGTGAAGTGGAGGGGGTGAAGAGGAGGAGGGTGAAGTGGAGGGGGTGAAGAGGAGGAGGGTGAAGGGGAGGGTGAAGGGGAGGAGGGTGAAGAGG
Source organism: Salmo trutta (assembly GCF_901001165.1). Lineage (NCBI taxonomy): Eukaryota > Metazoa > Chordata > Actinopteri > Salmoniformes > Salmonidae > Salmo > Salmo trutta. The sequence continues at coordinate 41,219,970 of NC_042965.1, read as the reverse complement.
AGGGGGTGAAGGGGAGGGTAAAGAAGAGGGAGAAGAGGAGGAGGGAAGAGAGAATGTGAAGTGGAGGAGGGTGGAAGGAGGAGGGAGAAGAGGAGGGTGGGGAAGAAGAGGAGGTGAAGAGGAGGAGGAGAAGAGGAGGGGGTGAAGTGGAGGAGAAGAGGAGGAGGGTAAATAGGAGGGGGAGAAGAGGAGGAGGGAAGGGAGAATGTGAAGAGGAGGGGGAGAAGAGGAGGGTGGGGAAGAAGAGGAGGGTAAAGGGAGAAGGTATGAGAAGCCTTACAAGTTGAATTTCTCCTCCCAGACAGGGTTGAGGTTTCCATAGATGGTCTTGGTTCTCTTCTTGGTCTTCCCCACCTGGATGGTCACATAGGGGTCACTGGAACCTGTCCTGTCTTTAGCCTGGAGACCCTGAGCACTGACAACTAACACACACACACACACACACACACACACACACACACACACACACACACACACACACACACACACACACACACACACACACACACACACGCACACACACGTTATTTCACATGCGACCTCACCATGTGACTCACCGTTCAGCAAAACCACAGCAAATGATTGAATGAGTCATTGTCACTGCTGGACTGGCTGATGTTATAAAATCATTTCTCAACAGTTGACTTAAAGTCCATGTACAATTCCACTGAATACTCTGTGTTTTGGTCATATGAATAAAATAAACATGATTAATAATCCTAGAACAATACAAAATATTATATTCTAGCTTCAATTCAGCATTCTGTTGAAGAACATATAACCACAGAGATAGAATGATTAACGCACAAAGCCCCCCCTCCCAGAGTCCTTTGCTGTTGGCGTCCCGGGAGGTAAGAGGAGAAACGCTGTGAGTGGTAAAGCTCTGCCAGGTGTCTTTAAAACCACGTTGATAAGCATGGGAGAAATGTGTTGCTTACCCTTTCATTTAGACCCATAAACAGACAACATTTAGACCCATAAACAGACAACATTTAGACCCATAAACAGACAACATTTAGACCCATAAACAGACAACATTTAGACCCATAAACAGACAACATTTAGACCCATAAACAGACAACATTTAGACCCATAAACAGACAACATTTAGACCATAAACAGACAACATTTAGACCCATAAACAGACAACATTTAGACCCATAAACAGACAACATTTAGACCATAAACAGACAACATTTAGACCCATAAACAGACAACATTTAGACCATAAATAAACAAACCACAAATAAACATGATTTATTTCAGTAGCCTATTTAATCTGTGCAGTCATATCAAATCACTATGATGTTAGTCACCCAGCCTTTCACAGATCTGTGATTTCCTCCCTATCTAAGACCAGGCAGTAGCAGGCTTTGCTCAGCAGAACACAATAAACTGTTGCTATTTCAACCGTGTAACTTCACTGCAACTAAACTTAACAATCTATTACATTTGGTTGATCATCAGGCAGTTGATTGAAAAACACTTGATGGTCCAAAACGTTACAGATTGTAGAATAGTTGGGCGTTATTATGGGTATCTGAGTACCAGTAAAGTCACTACAGGTGGTAAAGTCATGGGCTGTTACAATCGCTTAGCCATTCAGAGACCTGCTTAAAAAAGTGCTTTGTAATAATAATGTCATATCTACCACCCACTACACCGTGTGACCAGAGGCACCAACTACACCGTGTGACCAGAGGCACCGACTACACCGTGTGACCAGAGGCACCGACTACACCGTGTGACCAGAGGCACCAACTACACCATGTGACCAGAGGCACCAACTACACCATGTGACCAGAGGCACCAACTACACCATGTGACCAGAGGCACCAACTACACCGTGTGACCAGAGGCACCCACTACACCGTGTGACCAGAGGCACCGACTACACCGTGTGACCTGAGGCACCGACTACACCGTGTGACCAGAGGCACCAACTACACCATGTGACCAGAGGCACCAACTACACCATGTGACCAGAGGCACCAACTACACCATGTGACCAGAGGCACCAACTACACCGTGTGACCAGAGGCACCCACTACACCGTGTGACAGAGGCACCGACTACACCGTGTGACAGAGGCACCCACTACACCGTGTGACCAGAGGCACCCACTACACCGTGTGACCAGAGGCACCCACTACACCGTGTGACCAGAGGCACCAACTACACTGTGTGACAGAGGCACCCACTACACCGTGTGACCAGAGGCACCCACTACACCGTGTGACCAGAGGCACCGACTACACCGTGTGACCAGAGGCACCCGACTTACCCGTGTGACCAGAGGCACCGACTACACCGTGTGACCAGAGGCACCCACTACACCGTGTGACCAGAGGCACCCACTACACCGTGTGACCAGAGGCACCCACTACACCGTGTGACCAGAGGCACCGACTACACCGTGTGACCAGAGGCACCGACTACACCGTGTGACCAGAGGCACCCACTACACCGTGTGACCAGAGGCACCCACTACACCGTGTGACCAGAGGCACCCACTACACCGTGTGACCAGAGGCACCGACTACACGTGTGACCAGAGGCACCCACTACACCGGTGTGACCAGAGGACCCACTACACCGTGTGACCAGAGGCCACCCACCTGCACCGTGTGACCAGAGGCACCACTACACCGTGTGACCAGAGGCACCGACTACACGTGTGACCAGAGGCACCCACTAACCCCCGTGTGACCAGAGGCACCACCTACACCGTGTGACCAGAGGCACCCGACTACACCGTGTGACCAGAGGCACCCACTACACCGTCGTGACCAGAGGCACCGACTACACCGTGTGCCAGAGGCACCCATTACACCGTGGTGACCAGAAGGCACCCACTACACCGTGTGACCAGAGGCACCCCTACATACCACCGTGTGACCAGAGGCACCCCACTACACCGTGTGACCAGAGGCACCACTACACCGTGTGACCAGAGGCACCGACTACACCGTGTGACCAGAGGCACCCACTACACCGTGTGACCAGAGGCACCCACTACACCGTGTGACCAGAGGCACCACTACACCGTGTGACCAGAGGCACCCACTACACCGTGTGACCAGAGGCACCGACTACACCGTGTGACCAGAGGCACCCACTACACCGTGTGACCAGAGGCACCCACTACACCGTGTGACCAGAGGCACCACCTACACCGTGTGACCAGAGGCACCCACTACACCGTGTGACCAGAGGCAACCACTACACAGCACACACACCGTGTGACCAGAGGCACCCACTACACCGTGTGACCAGAGGCACCACACTACAACCGTGTGACCAGAGGCAAACTACACCGTGTGACCAGAGGCACCGGACTACACCGTGTGACCAGAGGCCTACCGACTCCACGTGTGACCAGAGGCCCCCACTACACCGTGTGACCAGAGGCACCCACTACACCGTGTGACCAGAGGCACCGACTACACCGTGTGACCAGAGGCACCCACTACACCGTGTGACCAGAGGCACCCACTACACCGTGTGACCAGAGGCACCAACTACACCGTGTGACCAGAGGCACCACCTGCACTGTCTTGTCAACTTAAACAGCAAAAATAAAATGAAGTACATGGACACCTTACAGGACATTTCTTAGAAATTGAGATCTGGCCATTTCAACACAGCTGATCCTACTCACTGGTTAGCTGTGATGATCGTTCCCATGGAAATGCCACTGTCATGCCGGCATGATGTCAGCGGTTTTCATGGTAACGCTAGTGGCCATGACGGCGTGATGCGACTGGTTTTTAAGGGAGAGCAACCGCACGTCATTCTGGCCTCTGGAACTTGGCCAAAATGGTGGGTCACAGATGGTCACACTAATGATCAGGGTAGAATCATTGTAAAAACGGATAGCTGGAGCCATCTGAGCGGTTGACTTCAGAAACCTCACTTGATAGGCCCCATTATCTTCATCACAGGATGTTTTACTGTGGAACCAGTAGATAACATGGTGATTGATGTGGAGTGACTGGTTCCTAATAACACTCATTGGCCCATCCCAGTGACTGGTGAAACTGGGGAAAACTGGGGAATACTGGGGAATACTGGGGAAAACTGGGGAATACTGGGGAAAACTGGGGAATACTGGGGAATACTGGGGAAAACTGGGGAATACTGGGGAATACTGGGGAATACTGGGGAATACTGGGGAATACTGGGGAATGCTGGGGAATACTGGGGAAAGCTGGGGAAAGCTGGGGAATACTGGGGAATACTGGGGAATACTGGGGAAAGCTGGGGAAAGCTGGGGAATACTGGGGAATACTGGGGAAAGCTGGGGAATACTGGGGAATACTGGGGAATACTGGGGAATACTAGGGAATACTGGGGAATACTGGGGAAAACTGGGGAATACTGGGGAATACTGGGGAATACTGGGGAATACTGGGGAATACTGGGGAATACTGGGGAATACTGGGGAAAGCTGGGGAATACTGGGGAAAACTGGGGAATACTGGGGAATACTGGGGATAACTGGGGAATACTGGGGAATACTGGGGAATACTGGGGAATACTGGGGAAAACTGGTGGACGTTACCTCATAATGATACCTATTTCCATCAGTTTCTGTTTGTAATGACATCATTTCAACCATTTTTGCCAGCGGGGACTCTAGTTTCACTATGCGATGCTGTGAGGTGCGGTGTAGTACAGTGTTACAGTGTGGTTAGGGCTGTTGCTGTCATGACATTTTGTCAGCGGGTTATTGTCATGTAAAAGACTGCTGGTCTCACGGTATTTGACTGTTTATTAACACAAACACATTTAGCATCTCCAGGTCTCCAGCTGTATTCAAGCCTCTGATGCCTTTGGAACATTTACCTTTTAAAAAGCCTAATAAATCAATTTAATATACACCACCACAATAAATCCATGATTTATTTTAGTCAGGTCTAAAGAAACACTATGACATGAAGAAAATGCATTTTAGAAGAACAGAATATGAGTTGGTCTACTGCATGTTATTTGGCTATTGTTTTATTTATTCTATTTTACCTTTATTTAACTAGGCCAGTCAGTTAAGAACAAATTCTTATTTACAATGACGTCCTACACCGGCCAAACCCGGACGACGCCGGGCCAATTGTGCGCCGCCCTGTGGGACTCCCGATCACGGGCGGTTGTGACGCCTCTAGCACTGAGATGCGGTGCCTTAGTCCGCTGCGCCACTCGGGAGCCCAGCAATGCTCTGTGCCCTAGGCTGTAGGCTTGTTCATTTAGCTGACAAGATATGCTTATAAGTCCCATGCCATTCTTTTATATCATATGATTTTACAGTAAGAAGAATATCTGAACTTAGCTGAATAAAATAGAAAGGACATTTTTCCTATTCCGGAGTGAGTGCACATATGAAGTGGCTATGTTGAGCATTAAAGTGATCATTTCAAACAGGTCCTATACACTCTATTTAGAGTTATTTGGCAACTTTAGTTGTGAATGATACAAACCTTAGAATGTGTTAGAAATCTAGGCATATATGGGCTGCATGATGCGACTACAGGATATTGATGATTTCAGAAGGTTGCGGGGGAAAAAGCTTGCTCTCTGATCCTCGCCTCAGGCTGCACAGCTGTTCTCTCATCAAGTGATCAAATTTTCACCCATCCGACTATTCTCAACGTAATCTTGTCTTATCTAATATGTAAGATTAGTTTTGATTTAGAATGGCCCAATATCAAATGGGCAGGAAGAGGGGCAGGGGGAAAAATATGTCATCTGTACGTACTCAAATAGCGAATGGAGGCTGCTTGCTTTCCCGCTAGTATGTTTTTCAATGATGCCGGTAGGCTACTAAATCGAGCACACAGCCATGCAATCTCCATAGACAAACATTGACAGTCGAGTGGCCTTACTGAAGAGCTCAGTGACTTTCAACATAGCATCGTCATAGGATGCCACCTTTCCAACAAGTCAGTTCGTCAAATTTCTGCCTTGCTAGAGGTGCTTGGTCAACTGTAAATGCTGTTATTGTGAAGTGGAAACATCTCGGAGCAACAACGGCTCAGCCGTAAAGTGGTAGGCCACACAAGTTCACAGAATGGGACTGTCGAGTGCCCGAAGCGTGTAGCGCGTAAAAATCATCTGTTCTCAGTTGCAACACTCACTACTGAGTTCCGAACTGCCTCTGGAAGCAACGTCAGCACAAGAACTGTTCATCTGGAGCTTCATGAAATGGGTTTTAATGGCTGAGCAGCCGCACGCAGCCGCACACAAGCCTAAGATCACCATGCGCAATGCAAGCGTCGGCTGTGTAAAGCTCGCCGCCATTGGACTCTGGAGCAGTGGAAAAGTATTCTCTGGAGAGATTAATCATACTTCACCTTCTGGCAGTCCTGACGGACGAATGTGGGTTTGGCTGTGCCAGGAGAACGTTACCTGCCCCAATGCATAGTGCCATCTGTAAAGTTTGTTGGAGGAGGAATATTGGTCTGGGGCTGTTTTTCATGGTTTGGACTAGGCCCCTTAGTTCCAGTGAAGGGAAATCTTAACGCTACAGCATACAATGACATTCTATACGATTTCAACTTTGTGCTTTCAACTTTGTGGCAACAGTTTGGGGAAGGCCCTTTCCTGTTTCAGCATGACAATGCCCCCATGCACAAATCGAGGTCCATACAGAAATGGTTTGTCAAGATCGGTGTAGAAGAACTTAACTGGCCTGCACAGAGCCCTGACCTCAACCCCATCAAACACCTTTGGGATGAATTGGAACGCCGACTGTGAGCCAGACCTAATCGCCCAACATCAGTGCCCGACCTCACTAATGCTCTTGTGGCTGAATGGAAGCAAGTCCCCACAGCAATGTTTCAACATCTAGTGGAAAGCCTTCCCAGAAGAGTGGAGGCTGTTATAGCAGCAAAGGGGGGACCAACTCCATATTAACGCCCATGACTTTGGAATGAGATGTTCAACGAGCAGGTGTCCACATACTTTTTGGTCATGTAATGTATTTCACTAAACTGTTGACAGCCCCTCTGCGCATTCAAGAAAGGAGTAAAGGAGAGAGAGGAGATGGAAACGCATGGTGGTGAGATATTCTGTATAGCTAAAGGTAATGTGTCACCCAATGAATTATGGGAAGAAAAAAAAAACATCTCTCTTACTAGGCTATTCAAAATCTATGGAGCCCCTTAGGGGTCATGGTGAAAAGAAAAAAAAAAAACAGCCAAACTAATCCGTTCCCCGTGGGTTTTTTATCCATTCCCTCTGATTTGTAGGCTATCATGATGCTCCCACTTGGCCAATAGCATTTCGCAGCCGAAAATGTAATTGTATTTAGTTAATTATTTACGGACTTCCTGCCTAGGGATGAAAGTGCACCTTAGTTACCCCATATTTGCAACTTGAGCGGTTTTTTCACACCCATTACTATTATTTTCCTGTATGATTCGGAGGCATATGAAAACACTGAAACTGGAAATTAACTATTGAGTGAGCAGCCCCATTTGACGCATGTCATTAAACTAAATAGAATTACATTTAGACTGCAAAATGTTATCAGGCCAAATGGGACCGTAATGGGAAAGGGGAAAGGGGGATACCTACTCAGTTGTACAACTGAAATGTGTCTTCCGCATTTAACCCAACCCCCCTCTGAATCAGAGAGGTTCGAGGAGGGGGGGGGGGGGCTGCCTTAATCAACATCCACGTCATCGGCGCCTGGGGAGCAGTGGGGATAACTGCCTCGCTCAGGTGCAGATCAACAGATTTTTACCTTGTCAGCTCAGGATTCGAACCAGCAACCTTTTGGTTACTAGCCCAACAGTCTAACGGTAGTCTACATGAGGAGGGAACAAATAAAACATCTGAGGGGATGGATAACAAAAAGAGGGAGCTAGCCTGGCTTTCTTTTCTCCACCGGGCCTAAATAAAAATCAAATACAAATTCACTATAACTGTAGGCTAACTGTATTTTTTTATTATTTTTTTATTAAATATTACCTTTATTTAACTAGGCAAGTCAGTTAAGAAGGAATTCTTATTTACAATGACGGCTTACCAGGGAACAGTGGGTTAACTGCCTTGTTCAGGGGGCAGAACGACAGATTTTTACCTTGTCAGCTCAGGGATTCGATCCAGCAACTTTTTGGTTGCTGGTCCAAAGCTCTAACCACTAGGCTACCTACCGCCTGTAAGCCGCCCTGCAAAATCAATGAAACAACAGCATCTCCTAGGGCTATGTTCTGTCACAGACTCAGGGATATACATTTTGGAGCGTAGCATAAGGTAACCACTCCATCCAGTATGAGTAATACTACAGTCCACACTCAAAGGCGATAACTGAAATGTGTTTAATTTTGAAGTATAGGCTAGACCAATTATGTACCGAAGACATCTTAAATCAGTGTTGTTATATATTTTTCTGCCATGTGTAATATGTGGTAGGCTATGTATTGTATAACAGCGCAATCATTTTAATTCAAAAAAACATTATTTTTTTTGGGGGGGGGGCTTGGGCTCATAAGCCTATGTGTATACATACGCCCTAATATGCATATGGGTGTTTTTGAATGAATTATCACCTTAGAAAGCATTGTCCATTTTGTTGTGTTAGGCTTTGAACCAACATCTACAACGACAATGTTTTTATGCTCAGTTTCAACCTGTTGTTGAACTTTCTTCAAATTGATCATAACAGTGAGGTGAGTTGTAAAAGCACAATAACGTTTTGATGAAACGTGTTTGATGTGATTTTCGATTGCATTTATAATGATGTCAGAGTGGTTAGAAGGACAATAGACCCAGGACCTCATTAGGACATGATGGTCATTAGCAAGTTGGGTACTACCAAAGCATGTCCAGAGTGCATAAGAGGAGATTATCGTCACTCAATGGAAACAGCCCTAGGTGTGGTAGAGTGTTGAGGTGTGGTACAGTTTTGTGGTGTGGTATAATGTTGCGGTCTGGTACAGTGTTGAGGTGAGGTACAGTGTTGAGGTGAGGTAGAGTGTTGCAGTGTAGTAGAGTGTTGAGGTGTGGTAGAGTGTTGGGGTGTGGTAGAGTGTCGAGGTGTGGTAGAGTGTTGAGGTGTGGTAGAGTGTTGAGGTGTGGTAGAGTGTTGGGGTGAGGTACAGTGTTGCGGTGTGGTAGAGTGTTGAGGTGTGGTAGAGTGTTGGGGTGTGGTACAGTGTTGGGGTGTGGTAGAGTATTGAGGTGTGGTAGAGTGTTGAGGTGTGGTAGAGTGTTGAGGTGTGGTAGAGTGTTGCGGTGTGGTAGAGTGTTGAGGTGTGGTACAGTGTTGGGGTGTGGTAGAGTATTGAGGTGTGGTAGAGTGTTGAGGTGTGGTAGAGTGTTGGGGTGAGGTACAGTGTTGCGGTGTGGTAGAGTGTTGAGGTGTGGTAGAGTGTTGGGGTGTGGTACAGTGTTGGGGTGTGGTAGAGTATTGAGGTGTGGTAGAGTGTTGAGGTATGGTAGAGTGTTGAGGTGTGGTAGAGTGTTGCGGTGTGGTAGAGTGTTGAGGTGTGGTAGAGTGTTGAGGTGGGGTAGAGTGTTGCGGTGTGATAGAGTGTTGAGGTGTGGTACAGTGTTCAGGTGTGGTAGAGTGTTGAGGTGTGGTAGAGTGTTGAGGTGTGGTAGAGTGTTGAGGTGTAGTAGAGTGTTGAGGTGTGGTAGAGTGTTGAGGTGTGGTAGAGTGTTGGGGTGAGGTACAGTGTTGAGGTGTGGTAGTGTTGAGGTGTGGTAGAGTGTTGAGGTGTGGTAGAGTGTTGAGGTGTGGTAGAGTGTTGAGGTGTGGTAGAGTGTTGAGTTGTGGTATAATGTTGCGGTGTGGTATAATGTTGTGGTGTGGTAGAGTGTTGAGGTGTGGTAGAGTGTTGAGGTGTGATAGAGTGTTGAGGTGTGATAGAGTGTTGAGGTGTGGTACAGTGTTGCGGTGTGGTAGAGTGTTGAGGTGTGGTAGAGTGTTGAGGTGTGGTAGAGTGTTGGGGTGAGGTACAGTGTTGAGGTGTGGTAGTGTTGAGGTGTGGTAGAGTGTTGAGGTGTGGTAGAGTGTTGGGGTGTGGTAGAGTGTTGCGGTGTGGTAGAGTGTTGAGGTGTGGTAGAGTGTTGAGGTGTGGTAGAGTGTTGGGGTGTGGTAGAGTGTTGCAGTGTGGTAGAGTGTTGAGGTGTGGTAGAGTGTTGGGGTGTGGTAGAGTGTTGCAGTGTGGTAGAGTGTTGAGGTGTGGTAGAGTGTTGAGGTGTGGTAGAGTGTTGGGGTGAGGTACAGTGTTGAGGTGTGGTAGTGTTGAGGTGTGGTAGAGTGTTGAGGTGTGGTAGAGTGTTGGGGTGTGGTAGAGTATTGAGGTGTGGTAGAGTGTTGAGGTGTGGTAGAGTGTTGGGGTGTGGTACAGTGTTGCGGTGTGGTAGAGTGTTGAGGTGTGGTAGAGTGTTGAGGTGTGGTAGAGTGTTGAGGTGTGGTAGAGTGTTGAGGTGTGGTACAGTGTTGCGGTGTGGTAGAGTGTTGAGGTGTGGTAGAGTGTTGAGGTGTGGTAGAGTGTTGAGGTGTGATAGAGTGTTGAGGTGTGATAGAGTGTTGAGGTGTGGTACAGTGTTGCGGTGTGGTAGAGTGTTGAGGTGTGGTAGAGTGTTGAGGTGTGGGTAGAGTGTTGGGGTGAGGTACAGTGTTGAGGTGTGGTAGTGTTGAGGTGTGGTAGAGTGTTGAGGTGTGGTAGAGTGTTGCGGTGTGGTAGAGTGTTGAGGTGTGGTAGAGTGTTGAGGTGTGGTAGAGTGTTGGGGTGTGGTAGAGTGTTGCAGTGTGGTAGAGTGTTGAGGTGTGGTAGAGAGTTGGGGTGTGGTAGAGTGTTGCAGTGTGGTAGAGTGTTGAGGTGTGGTAGAGTGTTGAGGTGTGGTAGAGTGTTGGGGTGAGGTACAGTGTTGAGGTGTGGTAGTGTTGAGGTGTGGGTAGAGTGTTGAGGTGTGGTAGAGTGTTGGGGTGTGGTAGAGTATTGAGGTGTGGTAGAGTGTTGAGGTGTGGTAGAGTGTTGGGGTGAGGTACAGTGTTGCGGTGTGGTAGAGTGTTGAGGTGTGGTAGAGTGTTGGGGTGTGGTACAGTGTTGGGGTGTGGTAGAGTATTGAGGTGTGGTAGAGTGTTGAGGTATGGTAGAGTGTTGAGGTGTGGTAGAGTGTTGCGGTGTGGTAGAGTGTTGAGGTGTGGTAGAGTGTTGAGGTGGGGTAGAGTGTTGCGGTGTGATAGAGTGTTGAGGTGTGGTACAGTGTTCAGGTGTGGTAGAGTGTTGAGGTGTGGTAGAGTGTTGAGGTGTGGTAGAGTGTTGAGGTGTGGTAGAGTGTTGGGGTGAGGTACAGTGTTGAGGTGTGGTAGTGTTGAGGGTGTGGTAGAGTGTTGAGGTGTGGTAGAGTGTTGAGGTGTGGTAGAGTGTTGAGGTGTGGTAGAGTGTTGAGGTGTGGTATAATGTTGCGGTGTGGTATAATGTTGTGGTGTGGTAGAGTGTTGAGGTGTGGTAGAGTGTTGAGGTGTGATAGAGTGTTGAGGTGTGATAGAGTGTTGAGGTGTGGTACAGTGTTGCGGTGTGGTAGAGTGTTGAGGTGTGTAGAGTGTTGAGGTGTGGTAGAAGTGTTGGGGTGAGGGTACAGTGTTGAGGTTGGTAGTGTTGAGGTGTGTAGAGTGGTTGAGGTGTGGTAGTAGTGGTTGGGGGTGTGGTAGAGTGTTGCGGTGTGTAGAGTGTTGAGGTGTGGTAGAGTGGTTGAGGGTGTGGTAGAGTGTTGGGGTGTGGTAGAGTGTTGCAGTGTGGTAGAGTGTTGAGGTGTGGTAGAGTGTTGGGGTGTGGTAGAGTGTTGCAGTGTGGTAGAGTGTTGAGGTGTGGTAGAGTGTTGAGGTGTGGTAGAGTGTTGGGGTGAGGTACAGTGTTGAGGGTGGTAGTGTTGAGGTGTGGTAGAGTGTTGAGGTGTGGTAGAGTGTTGGGGTGTGGTAGAGTGTTGCAGGTGTGGTAGAGTGTTGAGGTGTGGTAGAGTGTTGAGGTGTGGTAGAGTGTTGAGGTGTGGTAGAGTGTTGCGGTGTGGTAGAGTGTTGAGGTGTGGTAGAGTGTTGAGGTGTGGTATAGTGTTGAGGTGTGGTAGAGTGTTGAGGTGTGGTAGAGTGTTGCGGTGTGATAGAGTGTTGAGGTGTGGTACAGTGTTCAGGTGTGGTAGAGTGTTGAGGGTGTGGTAGAGTGTTGAGGTGTGGTAGAGTGTTGAGGTGTGGTAGAGTGTTGAGGTGTGGTATAGTGTTGAGGTGTGGTAGAGTGTTGAGGTGTGGTAGAGTGTTGCGGTGTGATAGAGTGTTGAGGTGTGGTACAGTGTTCAGGTGTGGTAGAGTGTTGAGGTGTGGTAGAGTGTTGAGGTGTGGTAGAGTGTTGCGGTGTGGTAGAGTGTTGAGGTGTGGTAGAATGTTGCAGTGTGGTAGAGTGTTGAGGTGTGGTAGAGTGTTGAGGTGTGGTAGAGTGT